>NC_136272.1:104752824-105082824 GCF_964187855.1 Myxine glutinosa
ACGCCCTCGGCTCGTTAGCTCCGCCCCAGATGGAATCGGCCCGCCGCTTCTTATTGGGTGCGGGGGGGTTACCGGGCTCCGCCCTTGACGAGGAGCTGACAGTCAGCCCCTTCGTGGTAACCCCGTCAGAGCACATGGGCAATGGCGGCTAACCAAGCCGGAGTGAGGACGCACACTCCCCGCGCGCTGTTGTTGTAGTTGTTGTTGTTGTTGTAGTTTCATGAGGAAGATGGGAGGAGGTATGGGGAGGTCCTAAACTCACTACTGGTGCCATACAATCACATTCTGGTGCAACGAAGAGTCAGAATTAATGGAAACGAGTCCTTAACTGACATAGACTAAGAATAACTAGCAAGATGTCCTATAGTTGTCTACGTGAGATGCGGTGAACCTGGGCACGACATTTAATGGGGGAAAAAGGGGAAGGTCGGTGCTACAGAGTGTTGTTTACAGACAATGGGACTAGGGAATGGGGGATTGGGGATAGTTGGGGAGTATTGGGGAAATAGGGGAATATTTACAAGCGGATATGGAAGGAGGCCAAATCCCATATCCGCAACATTGCACCCTTCTCTACCCTCGGGGCGTCCCGACCCGATAAATTTTTACCTACGTTAGTGTGGCACTCAGATGTAGTTCCCGCTACTATTAACTCTACCCTGAGTGCGACAGTTTTACAGATGTTCACAAATGAGTAAATATGTCCCCCTGCGACGTTGCACCCTTCTCCTCACAGAAACACACCCACAGGATAACCGAATCGCGGAAAGAATTCTCAAACTAAACATACAGCCGGTAGGGAGCATTATTTACACAAGACTACGCTGATATTTACACTACGATCCAGGACCTGATTTTGGAGGAACACATGCAGATGTTATGCATAGAGAGAGCACGCATGCCAGCATCGATACACCAACCCACGAGTGCTCTGTGGCCTTTCGGCCTTTAATAATGTGCAGAGCACCCCATCCAAGCACCAAAAGCACCACCCCATAACACAGTCAGCACCATCCGGTGCACCAATAAAATGTTCATAAATCACCGGTGGTGTCGCAGCCGGCCGATGTTCTGCCGCTGGTCTTGCCTTCATGTGGTGCACTTGGCCTTTTGGCTTCTTTCAAAAATAAAGAAAGGCGCCAACCGCGTCCATTTCTTTATTGTGGCCATCAGGGGGCCAACTATTAGTGGTTCACCTGTATGGCATAGGTGCCACGTTGACCCATAGGTCCATCAACGGGTGGTGCTTGCCCGCAAAAGAACTGCGGTCCATGGTGGGCGGCCACAAACATTGCGGTCCATATGGTGTATCGATCCCGGCAGCAAGCAGCGAAAGTGCAGGCCCACAACTGCGGAGCCAGCACCTCTCTCTCCTCTCTCTCTGCCCCAAAGCCAGATCCTCGGAGGTGGGAGACAAAACAAGAAGACAAGTGAGTAAGGTGGTAAGGGCGCAAAAGTGCACGCAATGTAAGGTAATGCACACTGGGGGCACATGGGAACCAGGTGAGACAGGTACGTTCCTACCGTACGCCCCCCCCCCCCCCCCCCACCAGGTAACCTACATGGCCCCTCCCTTACCCCTTACTGTATCCACAAAACACAACACTACCCATAAACATCTACTTTACAAATCAACAAACGTCCCTACTGTCTTCCCCGTTCCTCCCATAAACCAAATTCGTCTTCTCTCCCTCCTAACCAATCAAATTTGCCATTTTCAACTCTCATCAAAATTTGCCATCTCCAACTCAACATCATAATTTGCCATCACCAATTCATCATCAGTCCTCATAAGGAGGCAGAGATGGAATCACCCCAATGTCTCATCCACGTCGTGATGCGTCTCACCAATCCACACAGCAATTCTCACTTCCTGCAACACAAAACAAAGAAAACACAGGTGTGGAGTCATCATCATCATCACCACAGGTAAGTGGCTGCGTATGGTGCGACAGGTTCATCAATCCTAACTATTTCCTAAATGACTTTAACAACTTTACATTACCCGGGGTCTTTCCCTGCCAAACCATTGGCCCTCTTACACTATGGGTTCTAAAAACCAATTCCCATTGACCAAACTGTGGTGCTTTTCAATTTGGGGCCTCACTCCCCCGATTCATCTCCCGGTGCCCTCGCACAATTTCTGGGCCGCGACGTGTAGCTCTCCCGACAGGTCTACCCACCTGCACACCCCCACCACTGCAGTTGCCTCCGAGCTTACCTGCTCCTTACCCTAACCTAACTACCTGGGGAAGGCCCTCTGGCGCTCTCCCCACTCGGTGCCCTCTCTGGCACTGGGCTGCCCGATCCACACCCGGGATCCTCAGGCACCCACTGACACTAACGGCTCCAGAGCCCACCTGCCGCCTCACCTGGCCGACATCCTCACAGTGGTGGAGTGCCCAACCAACTACACACACTAACAGGCTACACGCCCAGCCATTTCCACAACACTAATGCACCCATCCACAATACCATTCTGCAACCGCACCACAAATGCCAATATCCACCCACAATTTACCTATACCCTCTACCTAACACTTACACTACCCGCCCCGGGTACTCGTGAAAGGGGGTCCACTCTTCCCCCATCCACACCTT
The DNA here is from genome assembly GCF_964187855.1 of Myxine glutinosa. Classification (NCBI taxonomy): domain Eukaryota; kingdom Metazoa; phylum Chordata; class Myxini; order Myxiniformes; family Myxinidae; genus Myxine; species Myxine glutinosa. The sequence goes on from NC_136272.1 coordinate 104,755,426, forward strand.
CGCACCATGCACACCACTCCGTACCACTTACTCCAACTCTCTCCACACACCTGTACTTGCACACCTGTGCTCTCACTCTTGGTGCCGCCTGCACCCTTCTCTCCCCAAGCGCATTCGCGCTGATCCACAACACTCACTCCTCATACACTGCTCCACACTGCTCCACACACCTGTCCAGTTCTCACACAGCATCATCTCATCTAACTACTCCCCTCTGAAACTTGCGCTTCCCAGTCGTCCCTTTAAACTATTGCGCTCCCTCGTCATTATCATCCATACTAATCTACCTGCGTCCCCACTACAGGTATCAGTCACTATCTAAACCTTAACGTCACCTAATGTCATCTTCTAGGGCCCTATCAATATCCTAACCCACCCGGGCTAGTTTTCACTGCCATACACCCCATAAGCTATAGCGCATTTGCCCCCATATGGGAAGGGTGGCAGGGATGCCACCCTTACCCACCGGGCCCATCGCTCACTACCAATTTTGCACATCAAATTTCAATAAATCAAAAATTTGCCAATCACTACCCATCATCTGCCAATCATTACTGCCAATCCTTTGCCAATCATCAAATTTTGTTTTTTTCTAATTTCGGGGCCAAAACACTATCCTCATCACACAGTCTACTCACTAATGCCTCTCGGTGCGCCAATTCCTGTCCAAAGCCCGGCTTCGTAAAGCCGAGCAATGAATGCGGGTTGTTCTGTGCCAGCGGCTGGATGCGTCCGGCATTCGGTGCAGGGAAGGAGGTTTACCCGGGCCGAGATCCCACGCACCATCTCGGCACGGAGCCATCCCATGGCCCGATCTCGACCTGCCGGAATGCCTCAACAAAAAGTGGTCGCCATGACGACCCTTCCTATCCAGCTGCCCGCTCCGCCTAGTGGAGCACGGACGCGGCCGTTCAAAGCGAGGCCCAGCACGCACCGAGGGCCCGATTCGGCTATAAGTCGACCTAACCTCTAACCCGGTTACCGTCGATGCCTCACCTGGATGCTTACAAGCATACGCTACCCCTTTCGTGCTCATACCTTTCCTTACACACCCAGGTTTGGTCACACACCTGACCACCGAACACCTTGGCACACATTCGTCGCTCGCACACCTCACCAACACACCTCTTCGCGCCCCCTCCTCGGTCACCTCCTCTGTGACAATCACAGGTGTGCCCTCACTCGCACACCCAACCACGTGCCTCACTACCAATTCCAGCATGCATTCCCACTCACGCTCTACCATTCCAGGTGTGCTTCCTTTCTCACCTGTCACAACCAACTCACGCTCCGTGTCACTCTTACTACTCTCACCTCCACTCTTGACAGCGCACTCACCCTTACTCTCGACAGCGCACTCTTTCCCCATGCACCTGTCCGTCACACACCTTTCTCGCGCACACTCTTGCGCACACTCTCCCGTCACACCCTCTGTAACACTTACCACACCGCGCTTCCATGTGCTCCCTCGCACACGCGCTACGACCGACTCACTCTCGCCAGCACCCTCACTCCTTGGCACGCACTTTTTCCTCACACACCCCAGAGTCGGACTTTCTCGCACAACTCCTTTTTCGCACATCAGACCTGTCGCACACTTCACCAACGGCCTCTCACGAACACCCGGGTCCATCTCGACCCCCAAGCTTCTTAAATCACCTGGCGCATCATACGCACGACCATATTGGTCACCACTTACACCGGGTCCTCTTCCTCTTCGCTTCTCCTCCATCACCTGCGAAGCCCTCATCCGGTTAATGAGCACATCATCACGATCCAAACACAGACTTTGGACCAATTATTTTATCTCCTCTTTTATCTCTTTCTTATCCACTCTCCGTCGCTTCTTAATTTCGCTCACCCCTTCTTCCACTTCTTCTAATTTCTGCTTCACCTCTTTTATTTCCCGGTACGTCTCCTCAAGCTCGTCCTCCAAGGCTACCTTGACCGTTTCCATGTGCGTCCTCACCTGCCGGTCCTTCGTCTCCATTACCTCTATCACCTCGTCCAACCTCGTTGTCAGTCCCTCACGTACCATCTGACATTCCCTCTTCGTCGCTACCAAGTCATCTTTTAGTTCTTTCTGTGTCGCTTTTAACCCTCCTAATACCGCAGTGTTCCTTTGAACCTGCTCCGTTAGTCCTTTTTGTCCCTCCGTCAGCTGTTCCACCTCCTGCGTCAGGTCCTCGATGCCCCCTTGCAATTTTACAGTCCCCTTTCTCACCTCCTTCTCCATGCGCTCCTTACAGTGCCTCACCTCCTCGCGCACTCCTCCGACCTCCTCACTCACCCCTCTTCTGATCTCCTCTCCCATCACTTGCATCTCCTGCCCAGATGCCACCCTCATCTGCTCCATTTCCTCCCTGTGAGCATCCAGTTTGGTTTCTACCCCCATTCTGACCCCCTCTATCTGCTGCCCCATTTGTTTAACTTCCCTTTCCGCTTGGTCCCTCATGTCCCTCAATTTGCCTTCCATCCTGTTTTCTAACCCCTCTAACCCCTTTTGCATCCCTTCCATTTGCTTCTCTTGAGCGGCCATTCTGTTTTCTACCCCCATTAACCCATTTTTCACCTCTTTTATCCCGTTGTCTAACCCCTCAAATTTGTCGTCTAACTTCCCAAATTTCTTGTCTAATCCCTTAAAATTATTGTCTAACCCCTCACCGGTACCCCTCGCTTCGTCCCTCATTACCCCCATTTGGCTTCCCATTACCCCCATTTGGTTTCCCATTACCCCCTTTGGCCCTCCAATCGCTCACTCTGAGCATCCATCCGGTTCCCCATTACCCCCATCATTCTGTTTTCCATTTCTTCGCTATTCTTGTCCATAAGGGCCTTCATTTGTATAAAAAAAAGGTTCAAATCTACCAGCGGCGCTACTTCGGTCGCGGGGTGTGGACGCCGTGGCCATGTGCGAGGCGCCGTTTTGCGCGCCCGTAACCTCGTGCGCGACGACGCTATTTTGCGACCCTGCTACCCTCACTGCTTCGCTCTCCTCATGTCCCTCATTTTGGTCCTGGATCGACCCTGCCTCACTCTCCTCTACCGGAACCCAGCCGTCTTGGTCTGCCATAGCGCGATTTTCAAAATTCGGGTTTTTTTTTTTTTTTGTAAAACACAATCAAATTTCGCCGTTATAATTTCGAGCGCGTGAAACGCGCTCCGGATCGAATCCCACTTCCCGACACCAAATGTTACTCTAATAGTACAATTGGTGTTCCAAAATTTGGGCCTAACAAATTTAGTCCCAGGTCCGAATCCAACTCCTCGACACCAAATGTTACAGACGCGGTTTTGGATGTTAGTTTACCGAGCGGTTTGGTATGACCGCGTCTGCACAGTTTATCCGATTCCACTCGAACGTTGGCCAAATCGCGCTATGCTAAATCAATTAAGGAAAGGACACAACGGCTGGGTTAAATGACACGACACCAGGGGTACAGTTCTCAAGACCTCCGGAGGAGGTTATAATATTTGTATGCAGAACGTTTAGATTACACGGACAAGAGGTTCAGCATAGGAAGGTGGGCACTTAAACACGGTCTTATAGTAGCCCCGACAGACCACAGATAAACGGGACAAGACTGACTCACACAGGGATTGATGGCAAGGAAGGGCAGGTAGTCGATGGACAGCACAAGGTGCACCTTGGCTCAGGGACAGGATAGCGCGGTCCAAAAGATGCAGGGAGGTATCGTCGCGCTGGAGGTGGCGTCTGTTTCTCCTCAAGCTGGGGGCGCATCTCACGTCACGTCCGGTAAGTGGCTGCGTATATCCAGCGGGGAGTGACACGCCCTCGGCTCGTTAGCTCCGCCCCAGATGGAATCGGCCCGCCGCTTCTTATTGGGTGCGGGGGGGTTACCGGGCTCCGCCCTTGACGAGGAGCTGACAGTCAGCCCCTTCGTGGTAACCCCGTCAGAGCACATGGGCAATGGCGGCTAACCAAGCCGGAGTGAGGACGCACACTCCCCGCGCGCTGTTGTTGTAGTTGTTGTTGTTGTTGTAGTTTCATGAGGAAGATGGGAGGAGGTATGGGGAGGTCCTAAACTCACTACTGGTGCCATACAATCACATTCTGGTGCAACGAAGAGTCAGAATTAATGGAAACGAGTCCTTAACTGACATAGACTAAGAATAACTAGCAAGATGTCCTATAGTTGTCTACGTGAGATGCGGTGAACCTGGGCACGACATTTAATGGGGGAAAAAGGGGAAGGTCGGTTCTACAGAGTGTTGTTTACAGACAATGGGACTAGGGAATGGGGGATTGGGGATAGTTGGGGAGTATTGGGGAAATAGGGGAATATTTACAAGCGGATATGGATGGAGGCCAAATCCCATATCCGCAACAATATATATATATATATATATATATATATATATATATATATATATATATATATATATATATATATATATATATATATATATATATATATATATATACAGTATATATATATATATATATATATATAGATATATATATATATATACAGACTTGGCATTTAATATGGATTAATTTTTTTTTCTTGACTTGAGTATCCTTTCTGAACTCAGTATATCAATCTGGTGAGTTTCTTTTACGCTTCGGTGATTTCTTTGTTAAAAGAACCATGTCACTGATTGTCTGTCGCAGCAAGAAGTCAATAACAGGATTATATCACAGGTGGCGTGACAAAATGTACGGACAGGTACATTTGACGATTGGCTTCACAATCGGGTATATAAGGGTTGTTGCGTTCTGTATTAGTGGAAAACAACTGCTGCACGTCTGCAAAAGTTATTGCCACTTCCTCTGGAGATGGTCCGTCAACTCGACAATGCTGTTTGTCATGGAGTGGTGGCTTTACAAAATTCCAGTATGAAACAGCATGCTATTGCTCAGCAGTATGGCATCACTCAAGGTCAGGTGTCAAAGATCCCGAAACGAAATGCTCAGAGGGGTGTACCTACTCCAATATCGAGGCCAGGACGTCCCCGCAGAACCACAAGGAGGGATGATCGCTAGCTGCACCGGTTAGTCCGCAATGGCCGTACCAAGTCAGCTAATCGGCTTAGGGCTGAGTGGCAGCAACTGACAAATGTGCCTGTATCCAGAAGGCTAGTCAACCAACGATTGGTTCAAGCAGGCTATCGTGCCAGGTGTCCCCTGAGAAAGCCACGCCTGACAAGACAACACCGCCAGTGCCGATTGCAGTGGGCCAGAGAGCACTGCCAATGGCAACCAGGACACTGGAATCACGTGATCTTCAGTGACGAGTCTTGATTTCTGGTCTCTCGTCAAGATGGCCATCATCCCTCCTTGTTGTTCTGCGGGGACGTCCTGGCCTCAGTATTGGAGTAGGGACGCCCCTCTGAGCATTTCGTTTCAGGATCTTTGACACCTGACCTTGAGCGATACCATACTGCCAAGCAATAGCATGCTGTTTCATGCCGTAATTTCGTAAAGCCACCACCCCATGACAAACAGCATTGTCGAGTTGACGGACCATCTCCAGAGGAAGCGGCAATAACTTTTGGAGACGTGCAGCAGTTGTTTTCCACTAACACAGAACGCAACAACCCTTGTATACCCGACTGTGAAGCCAATCGTCAAATGCACCTGTCCGTACATTTTGCCACGCCACCTGTGATATAATCCTGTTGTTGACTTCTTGCTGCGACAGACAATCAGTGACATGGTTCTTTTAACAAATAAATCACCAAAGTGTAAAAGAAATTCACCAGATTGATATACTGGGTTAAGAAAGTAAACCCAAGTCAAGGAAAAAAAAATTCCATATTCAACGCCAAGTCTGTGTGTGTATATATATATATATATATATATATACGTATATATATATATATATATATATATATATATATATATATATATTGTTACAGATCGCGGATTAAGATGTTAGTTACCGAGCGGTTTGGTATTGCCGCGACCGTTACAGGATCCCTGACTCACCCGATTCACCCAGAACTTTGGCCGTATCGCACCACAGCTGCTCAATGAGGGAAAAGACAAAAACGACGCAATGCAAGAGGAAAAGGAATAAAACGAGAAGACGTACAGACGAGTAATGGGGTTTATTATTTACACACACAAGCAAAAAGGAGCAATCAAGTTTTATTTACAACACATAAGACGCAGGTGACACAGTGCAAATTTTAGCTTACCTACAGACTTAATTAAATACCCAGGGACAGAACAAACAAAACAAACTCACGTATACAAGAAGGATGGAATGGAATGAATGTTGGAAGGAGGAATGGGAAGGTTCAGCTGGGGCAGATGGTTCTGGCTTGATCCCGCACGGGACGTCGGCTGGACCTCGACGGCCACCGATGCCGCCGCTATTTGGTCCCCGCGGGGTAACGGGTTGAAGCTGCCTGGTGGAGTCAACGCTGCCTCTCTGGCTCAACTCAGGGCACGTCTGCCGTCTCTGGCGCAACTGCTGGTAATGGCCCTTGGCACCTTCTCTCTCTTGGCCCTGGTGTCTCCTCACCATTGACAACTCAACGCAACCAACGCAACCACTGACCCCTCGACGCCACCACTTCTCACCACCGACTTCTTACCACCGCAACCAACGCAACCACTGACCCTCCTCTGGCAACCGACTCAGACCAACTCACTACTCACTTCCGTTTGCGCCTTTTATAGCGCCTCCAGCGATTACGCCGCCGGCGTTTTGGACACGCCCATCGGGGTGCTCACCTCGGCCCTGGTTGGTCGCGCGACCCTCGGGCTCCGCCCTGGATGACGACGGGCGGGCACGCCCATCCTCCCCGCTATGACGAGGTGGAGAAACGCCTTTCTTCCCCCAACCCTGCCTCGTGGTCAATGGCGGATGAAGGGAAAACCGCCCAACATGCAGTTGGCAATGCGAATTGCAATTGACGGAAAGGGGGGAATGGAAGTGTTGGGAGTGGGAATGAAGGGAATCTATCTCTTTCACTGGTGCAATGGAGTATTTCAATTAATGGAAGACACAGCCTTACACTAATACACATAATAAGGATATAACTGTCAAAAAAAAAGATATATCGTGTCCTGCATGTATGTTTTATGGACTAACTACGGGAACGCCCTTTGACCTTTATACAACCACAAACGGAGGGAGGAGGGGTGATATTTTACAACAACCTTTTTCAACAACATTTTACCACAACAATAAAATTAAAAAAACATTCTCATATCCACAACACTGCACCCTCCTCCCCTTAGGCACATCCCGGGCCTATAACTTTTACCTTAGTGTGGCACGTAGGTGTAGTTCCCTCTACTTTTAACCTGACCCTGAGTGCGACAGTTTTAAAACATAAATAAATGTGTCCCGCTGCTCCATTGCACCCTGCCTAACAGACTTACGCCCACAGTTAACCGAATTGTGGAATGGTCTTCAAACTATACACTGACGGTGGGAAGCATTATTTACAATGACGCTATTTTTATTTACAAAACTAACCCAGGACCTGTGATTGTTCTTTCTGGGGGGGGAGACAGTCTGCTCTGCATCGACGCACCATTAAAGCACCCAAAAACGCACCAATACACCCTCAAGCACCAATCGGTGCACAGTCATCACTGTTCATGAATAAAAATAACCAAACAACCCCTAACCCTGCAGGTGATCTCTTGCTCTTCGGCTCCCTCTGCTGGTTATTATTATTTGGTCTTCCAGATGTTGTCATTCTTTTGCTTTGCTTACTGGCGGCCTATTTGTATTAAAACGTGTGCCCAATGTGTCCTTTTTATTTGCTTTATTTATGGCCCACAGGGCCGACTACGTGTGGTTCACCTGTGGGGCATCGGTGCCCTGTGGCCAAGGTCCGCCAGCAAGATTTCGGGCCCTCATGGCCGGTTCCAGCAGAGGGGCCATGCCCCAACCCATGGGGTCCATAAGTGGTGCTCGGCCACAGACATGTGGTCCATAATGTGGTGCATCGATGCAGACAGCTGGTTCTGGGAATTTCGGGCGCACAATGGCCGACCCACGCACGCTCCCCTCGGCACCCAGTGGCGCACAGGTCATGTGGGAGACAAAAGGGGAAAGACAATTGAGCGAGGGGTAAGGTCACAAGGGTACACATCAATAAGGCAATGCAAGGCGAAATGCGTACGGAGGGCGAAGTGAGAAAGCTCGTCCCTACCGTACGTCACCCCCCTGTCACCTACCCTACCCTTGCCCTTACCCCATATGTACAAAAATCTACACATTTACAAATTCGTCACTACTGTCACGTCTTCCCCATATTTCCCCTATACCAAATTCGTCTCCACAATCCCTCTACTTCAAAATTTGCCATCACCAAATTCATCATCAATCCTCATAAGGAGGAAGAGATGGAATTACGCACAATGTCACACCCACGTCATGATGCGTCTCACAATCCAAACATTTGCACACTAAAAATAATAAAACATGGCATGGTGCGGAGTACCTGTCACCTCAGGTGAGTGGATGCAGATGGTGCGAGGAGACTTCATCCTAACTACTTCCTAAATGACATTAACACACTTTACACTACCCGGGGTCTCTCCCTGCCAATCCATTGGCCAACTTACACTATGGGTTCTAAAAACCAATTCCCATTGACCAAACTGTGGTGCTTCTCAATTTGGGGTCTCACTCCCCCGATTCATCTCCCGGTGCTCTCGCACAATTTCTGGGCTGCGACGTGTAGCTCTCCCAGCAGGTCTACCCACCTGCACACCTCCACCACTGTAGTTGCCACCCGAGCTTACCTAGCTCCTCACCCTAACCTAACTAACTGGGGCAGGCCCTCTCCTGGCTCTGTCACCCCCTGGTGCCCTCTGGCACTGGGCTACCCGGGTCCGTCCTCCGGATCCTCGGGCCCCATCCACAACTACCGGCTTCCAGAGCCCACCTGCGGCCTCACCTGGCCGACATCCTCACAGTGGTGGAGTGCCCAAACCAACTACACACACTAACAGGCTACACGCCCAGCCATTTCCACAACACTAATGCACCCATCCAAATACCATTCTTTCACCTCGCACCACAGATGCCAATATCCAACCACAATTTACCTGTACCCTCTACCTAACACTAACACTACCCGCCCCGGGTATCCGTGATGGGGGTCCACTCTTCCCCCATTCACACCTTCGCACCATCCACTCCACTCCACAATTTCCACCATACTCACTGCACGACCATCCATTCCAATACTCCATACCATTTATTCCATACACCTGTCTTTCATTCACCTGTCGTTGCACACCTGTGCAATCCTACCTGGTGCCACCTGCACCCTCCTCCTCTTCCTGGACCAGTTGGTCAACACAACACACAATCACCACTACTTACTCATACACTGCTCCACACACCTGTTCAGTTGCACACCTGTGCAATCACACCTGTTCAATCCTCAAACACACGGCATCATCTCATCTAACTACTCCCCTCTGAAACTTGCGCTTCCCAGTCGTCCCTTTAAACTATTGCGCTCCCACGTCATTATAATCCACACTAATCTACCTGCGTCCCCACTACAGGTTCCCACTACAGTTAGTTGTCACTAACTAACCTTAACGTTACCTAATGTCATCTTCGCTAGATCCCTACCAATATAACCTAACCCACCCGGGCTAGTTTTCACTGCCATCAACCCCATAAGCTATAGCGCATTTGCCCCACCCTTCTGTGAGGGATGACAGCGTTGCCATCCCACCACAGCGGGGCATCTCTCACTATCAATTTTGTTCGTCCAGATTCCAACCAATTCAAAAATTTTCCATTTACTGCCAATTCTACTCACTTTTCTAAATTTCGTATTAAATCACTATCACTATCACCATCACCCGTCTACTTATTACATCCTCTCGGTGCGCCAATTCACGTCTACAGCTCGGCTTCGTACAGCCGAGCCATGAACGCGGGTTCTTTTGTGCCAGCGGCTGGATACGTCCCGCATTCGTGGCAGGGACGGGGGCTTACCCGTGCCGAGATCCCACGCACCACCTCGGCGTGGAGCCATCCAATGTCCCGATCTCGACCTGCCGGCACGTCTCAATAGAAAGTGGTCGCCATGGCGACCCTTCCTATCGGGCTGCCCGCTCCGCTTAGTGGAGCCCGGACGCGGCCGTTCCAAGCGAGGCACAGCGTGGATCGCGTACGGCGGTTCTTTCGAAGCCGCCGTGGTTCGGATCCCCGCTGGTCCTCGCGGCACGCAAAGCTGCCCGACGCGCACCGAGGGCCCGATTCGGCTATAAGTCGTTCTAACCTCTAACCCGGTTACCGTCGACGCCTCACCTGGATGCTTACAAGCATACGCTACCCCTTTCTTGCTCATACATGCAGCCGTTTCCATGCTCCTCGTCGTACCTCTTCTTACACACCTCGGTACACTCATTCCGCTCACCGACTTGGTCACACACCTGACCACCGAACACCTTGGCACACATTCGTCGCTCGCACACCTCACCAACACACCTCTTCGCGCCCCTTTCTCTGTCACCTCCTTTGTGACAATCACAGGTGTGCTCTCACCCGCACACCCAACCACGTGCCTCACTACCAATTCCAGCGTGCATTCCCACTCACGCTCTACCATTCCAGGTGTGCATCCTTCCATTCCAGGTGTACATCCTCGCTCACCTGTCACAACCAACTCACGCTCCGTGTCACTCTCACTACTCTCACCTCCATTCTTGACAGCGCACTCACCCTTACTCCCGACAGCGGACTCTTTCCTCATGCACCCGTCCGTTACACACCTTTCTCGCGCATCCTTTTGCGCACACTCTCCCGTTACACCCTCTGTAACACTCACCACAGGCATGCATTCTCCCTTACTCTCGACAGCATGCGCTTTCCCCATGCACCCGTCCGTTACACACCTTTCTCGCGCATCCTCTTGCGCACACTTTTTCGTTACTTCCTCCGTAACACTCACCACACCGCGCTTCCCTGTGCTCCCTCGCACACGCGCTTCGACCAACTCACTCCTGACGGCACACTCACTCCTCAGCGTGCACTTTTTCCTCACACACCCCATGGTCGGACATTCTCGCACACCTCTTTTTTCGCACACCAGACCTGTCGCACACTTCACCAACGGCCTCTCACGAACACCCGGATCCAAACCAATCCCCAAGCCGACTGAAGCTTTCCTCACATCATATACATTGCCACTCACCTCCGTACCTCGTCTCCGCACCTCCTTTGCCACCTGCAAACTCTTTATTTGGTTAGTGAGCATCACATCATGAGTTGAGCACCGACCTTGCACATATTCCATCACCTCCTCCTGGATTTCTCTTTTAGTTTCTGTTCGTCCCTTCTTAATTTCACTCACCTCTTCTTCCACTTCCTCTAATTTTTGTTTAACCTCTTTTATTTCTCGGTGCGTCTCCTCAAGTTCGTCCTCTAAGGCTACCGTGACCGTCTCTATGTGCATCCTCACCTGCCGGTCCTTTGTCTCCATTATCTCTGTCACCTCGTCCACCCTCATTGTCAGTTCCTCACGTACCATCTGACATTGCCTCTGTGTCGCTATCAAGTCATTTTTAATTTCTTTTTGTGTCGCCTTTAACCCTCCGAGTACTGCAGTGTTCCTTTGAACCTGCTCCACTAACTTCGTTTGTCCCTCTGTCAGCTGTTCCACCTCCTCCGTCAGATCTTCTATTCCCCCTTGTAACTTTGCCGTATTATTTCTCACTTCTTTCTCCATACGCTTCTCACCTCGCTTTACCTCCTCGCGTAGCCCTGAAACCTCCTCACTCACACCTCGTCGTATCTCCTCCTTCATCTCCTCCCTTTCTTTTGTAGATGCCACCCTCATCTGTCCCAATTCATCCCTCTGAGCATCCAGTTTGGTTTCTACCCCGATTTTTACCTCCTCTATCTGCTCTCCCATTTGTTTAATTTCTCTGGCGGATTGCTCCCCTATCTCCCGCAATTTGTCCTCCATCCTATTTTCTAGCCCCATTAACCCATTTTTCATCCCCTCTATCTGATTCTCCTGGGCAGCCATTCTATTTTCCACCCCCGTTAACCCATGTCTCACCTCTTTTATCCCGTTGTCTAACCCCTCAAAATTTTTGTCTAACTTCCCAAATTTCTTGTCTAACCCCTCACCAGTACCCCTCGCTTCGTCCCTCATTACCCCCATTTGCTCACCCTGAGCCTTAATTTGCTCACTCTGAGCATCCATAAGGGCCTTCATTTGGATCATAAAAAGGCCCCAATCCATCAGCGGTGCTGCCACGGTCACGGGCGTGGCAAAATTTGGTGCCGCTACACCCACGTGCGCGAGGACGCCATTTTGCGCGCCTGATACTCTCTCAACCGCCTCCTCATTACTCCCCTCCATTTGATCCTGGGTTACTCCTAAACCCTCTATCTCTCCCACCGGCATCCCGTCGCCTTGACCAGCCATGGCGCGATTTCAAAATTCGGGTTTTTCTTTAAAAAAACAAATTTCGGCAGCTCGTAATTTTGACCAAATTTTTTTTTTTTTTGATGTTTTTAAAATTTGGTTCGGGCCCCGAATCCCACTCCCAGACACCAATTGTTACTGTACTAACACAATTGGTGTCCAAAATTTGGGCCTAACAAATTTAGTCCCAGGTCCGAATCCAACTCCTGACAACCAATTGTTACAGATCGCGGATTAAGATGTTAGTTACCGAGCGGTTTGGTATTGCCGCGACCGTTACAGGATCCCTGACTCACCCGATTCACCCAGAACTTTGGCCGTATCGCACCACAGCTGCTCAATGAGGGAAAAGACAAAAACGCCGCAATGCAAGAGGAAAAGGAATACAACGAGAAGACGTACAGACGAGTAATGGGGTTTATTATTTACACACACAAGCAAAAAGGAGCAATCAAGTTTTATTTACAACACATAAGACGCAGGTGACACAGTGCAAATTTTAGCTTACCTACAGACTTAATTAAATACCCAGGGACAGAACAAACAAAACAAACTCACGTATACAAGAAGGATGGAATGGAATGAATGTTGGAAGGAGGAATGGGAAGGTTCAGCTGGGGCAGATGGTTCTGGCTTGATCCCGCACGGGACGTCGGCTGGACCTCGACGGCCACCGATGCCACCGCTATTTGGTCCCCGCGGGGTAACGGGTTGAAGCTGCCTGGTGGAGTCAACGCTGCCTCTCTGGCTCAGCTCAGGGCGCGTCTGCCGTCTCTGGCGCAACTGCTGGTAATGGCCCTTGGCACCTTCTCTCTCTTGGCCCTGGTGTCTCCTCACCATTGACAACTCAACGCAACCAACGCAACCACTGACCCCTCGACGCCACCACTTCTCACCACCGACTTCTTACCACCGCAACCAACGCAACCACTGACCCTCCTCTGGCAACCGACTCAGACCAACTCACTACTCACTTCCGTTTGCGCCTTTTATAGCGCCTCCAGCGATTACGCCGCCGGCGTTTTGGACACGCCCATCGGGGTGCTCACCTCGGCCCTGGTTGGTCGCGCGACCCTCGGGCTCCGCCCTGGATGACGACGTGCGGGCACGCCCCTCCTCCCCGCTATGACGAGGTGGAGACACGCCTTTCTTCCCCCAACCCTGCCTCGTGGTCAATGGCGGATGAAGGGAAAACCGCCCAACATGCAGTTGGCAATGCGAATTGCAATTGACGGAAAGGGGGGAATGGAAGTGTTGGGAGTGGGAATGAAGGGAATCTATCTCTTTCACTGGTGCAATGGAGTATTTCAATTAATGGAAGACACAGCCTTACACTAATACACATAATAAGGATATAACTGTCAAAAAAAAAGATATATCGTGTCCTGCATGTATGTTTTATGGACTAACTACGGGAACGCCCTTTGACCTTTATACAACCACAAACGGAGGGAGGAGGGGTGATATTTTACAACAACCTTTTACAACAACATTTTACCACAACAATAAAATAAAAAAAACATTCTCATATCCACAACAATATATATATATATATATATATTGTAACGAATTTGAGAAGTGTAACGAATTTGAGAAGTGTAACGATTTTGAGAAAGTGTAACGAATGTGAGAAGTATGGTTTTGTTGTGTGTAACTGACCCTCGTAATGTAAAGAAAGGTCGAAGCTCGTCCTCTTAGTTAATTTCATAAACCTACACACAGGACACCATATATCCTTTTAAATAGTTAGTCCCTTATTCTCTGTCGGTTAAGGATGTGTTTCCCACTAGTTTGACTCTTCATTGCACCGAATTAAATAAGAGTAGGCCCTCCGACGCCCCATGGCAGCTTCCAAGTGCCAGGTTTGCCACTTTGCTGCAATTGACTCTTTAGGCACTTTGCTGCATTTTCATCTGCCGTCCACTTTGCTGCATTTGACTCCATTATGCACGAGGTAACGACGAAGAAGAAAGGCGGGTCTCCACCTCGTCATAGAGGGGAGGAGTAAGTCGGCCCCGCTCATCCAACCCAGAACGAGGGGTTTGGCTTGAGAGGGCGGAGAGAGAACGCTTGGGGGAGGTTCGCAAAGGGTGAAGGGCGGGGCCTATATAACCTGCCGCGGGACGCTCCCCAAGGAGATGAGCAGATGAGCTTTTTGGAGAAGATTGAGGTCCGAGGAAGAGTGAGAGAGAGGTGCGGCAGATGCGCGATCCAGCTAAAGCAGCCAAGAGAGAACGAGACGTGAGGGGGTGCTGATACTGAGCAATACGCCGAGACCCTCTAGGCCCTATTGCCGGCTGTGGAGACGCGGAGCTGCCAGCTGCTGTTCGCTTCGAGCACGGAACGTGGACCTCGACGGTGTGGAATTGCCCAGACCTTTCCTGCCCTGCCATCGGCTTGGACCTTCTCCTCCCTCCAGTGATTCCTGCCATCAATTCCCCCGTGTAAGTGTGCCCGTTTGTCCGTCTTTCATGTTGTCTTGGGGTATTAATTAAGACTGCCATATATAAGCTAATCATTGCACTTTGTCTCCTGCTCCTTCAATTGCCTTATAAATCATCTTTCTTTAACTTTCTGCTTAGTGTGTATAAATAGTAATAAATCTTGTTATTCCCTACTTTGTTTTTACTTCTTCATGCTCTTTCGGTCGTTTTAGAGGTTTCCATATTGAGTGCACGTGGCGCGACTCGGCCAACGTTTGAGAATCGGGTTAGTCTTTGGTAATGCTAATGGCTCGAACGTCGGGTTGCTAAAAACTGCTCGGCAACTAACTAGACCATCCAAACCGGGGTTCGAGCGGTACTTGTCTCCCTAGTCTGCGGAGGGACGGATAAAGGTATTTGGGATAAACCCTGGGCCCATAACCCTGATCCGTTCCATCCCGTGGGATAGCGTTACAAGTACCAGGAATGGGGAGACGGCCAGCTTAACAGGACAAGGGGCTAGTCACCCCTTTCTAACGGGAGAGCCGTCCTCCGTATCCGTAACAATATATATATATATATATATATATATATATATATATATATATATATATATATATATATATATATATATATATATATATACACTCGCTTGGCTCGGCTCGTTACGCTCGCCTCACCACGCGTCGTTACAGAGGAACGGGCTTATTTTAGCTGAGGATAATGACTGTACCTGAGCTGCTGTGTTGTCATGATTTACACCAATCATAATACAAACAATTATTTTGCACAAATGTATTTGTTGTGTTTGTGATATTACATTTTTATAGGCAATTTAGGTTGAAGATTTAGGTTGAATGTTTTTCAAGAAAGAACCCCTCAGCATGTACATAGGGGAGGGGTAGGTGCAGACTGGAAATGTGGGACGATTATACCTCACCACACATAATTTAAAACACCTCACCACCAAGTAATTTAAAACACCTCACCACCAAGTAATTTAAAACACCTCACCACCAAGTAATTTAAAACACCTCACCACCAAGTAATTTAAAACACCTCACAGCCATAAAACACGTAATAAAAACACCTCACAGCCACGACATTAAAAACACCTCACCACCACGTCATTTAAAAACACATCACCACCAATTAATTCAAAACACCTCACCACCACATAATTCAAAACACCTCATCACCAACTAATTCAAAACACCTCACCACCACGTAATTATAAATACCTCACCACCACGTAATTCAAAACACCTCACCACCACGTAGTTCAAAACACCTCACCACCACATAATTCAAAATACCTCACTACCACGTGATTCAAAACCACCACCACGTTATTAAAAACACTTCACAACCACGGAAACAAAAGATTGAGGGAGTCGTTAAGTGACAACACAGACACTGCCCAGATGTGTAGATATATAGATAAATGACTGCACCCGAGTTGCCGTTTTGTCATGGTTTAAACCAATCATAATTCAAACAATTATTTTGCACAGATGTATTTGTAATATCCGTGATATCACATTTTATAAGCAATTGAAGTTGAAAAAAAAAAAATCCTGAAAAAATTCCAAAAAAAAAAAAAATTGGAAAATTTCCCCAAACAAATACCCTTCGGACATACCGACGGTAGAGATATGTGCATAGCAGAAGTTTGGTACGATTTCACAAAAGTTTGAGGGAGTAGTTCAGTGACAAGACAACACAAGATAAGACAAGACAGATATATATATATATATATTGTTGTGGATTTGAGAATTGTTGTGTTTTTTTTGTATTGTTGTAAGTGTAATGAATTGTTGTAAATATCACCCTCCGTGTGTAAAGGTCAAAGGTCGTCCTCCTAGTTACTCCATATACATACACGTAGCCAATCATATACCCTCTTAAATAGTTATCTCCTTATTCTAAGTAGTTGAAGGCTCTGTTCCCACTAGTTGACACTGCATTGCATCAAATGGAAAAAAGGTAGAATCCCCTTTCAATTGCCCCAGAACCTCCATTGCCAACCGCATTGCCAACCGCATTGCCAACCGCATTACCAACTACATTTGACTCCATTACGCAAGTGGTCAGCCCAGCGAAGAAGAGGCGTTGCCCGCCCATCGTGAAGGTGGAGCCAGGAAAGCCCTTGCCGACCAACCAAGGATGAGTGGGTATGGCTCAAGAGGGCGGGGTTATAAAACCCATTGCATCAGCCCCCACCGAGAGAGATGCGTAAGGGGCCAGACGAGAGAGAGAGAGTTCTGAGAGAGATGCGTAAGGGGCCAGATGAGAGAGAGAGTTCTGAGAGAGATGCGTAAGGGGCCAGACGAGAGAGAGAGTTCTGAGGGAGGTGCGCTGGGCCAGAGGCAGATTCTGTGGAGTGTAAAGAGAACTTCGGAGACGCAGGAGGCAGAGGACGAATAAAGCAAGCTGCCGGTGTGAAGCCGAATACGTGGAGCTGCCGGCTCCTTGTTGCCAGCCCGGAGCGGAGCTGTTTCCCGGGATTTTCGCCTCGACCCAAAAAGCGTGGCCCGGAGCGCGCGTTTGGAGCCGGACCTCGACGCCTACCATCTGCCTGGCCCTTTCTCTGCCTTCCCAACCATCGATCCCTGGCATCCATCTACCCCTATTCGTGTGAGTTCGTTCGTTCTGTCTGTCTTGTCCCTGGGTATAAAGTTAAGCCTGTTTAGATAAGCTAGCGTTGCACTGTGTCTTCTGGTTCTTCCTCCTTCTGTGAATTATTTTATTATCCTTCCTTCTCCTTGGTGTCTTTAATTGTGTAAATAGTTAGTAAATAAATCATATTTGTATTTCCTACCTTTGTTCTGCTTCTTCATGCTCGTCCAGTTGCTTTAGTGATTTCCCTCATTGAATACCTGTGGCACGATTTGGCCAACGTTAAGGATCGGGTCAGTCCTTGTTAATAGTTCGTGCCACGGTTGCTAAACCGCTCGGCAATTACCATCTGTCCACGGTCGCGAACGGGGTTGCGCTCCTGCCTCTCCGGAGGGAGCGGTGCAGCATCAGGACTCACATCGGTCAGTCACGAACAAGGGGACTAATCCCCCCTTCTTAAGGGGAAGAAGGCCGACGTAGAGATCAGTAACAATATATATATATATTTGCTCCAAGATAGCAAAATGTTTATATATATATATATATATATATATATATATCAGTCACTATGCGACCTTCATATCATCAGTGGAGAACCGCCAGCAAGGTGTCCCATACAGCTGCTGCTGCACCTTGCTGGGAGCGATACGCACCGCCTGCCACGCGGTGACGTTATCTCTGGTATCCACTCATCATATGGAGTCGACCTGGTTGCGGTTGGGAGTTACTAATAATGGTATCTGTAATCTGGTTCTCCAACCTAATGAGCGGACAACATGACGTCATCGCCATGCACGTCCGCCTTGCCTGCAAAGTTCCAGAGGAACCATCTAGCAGTGCGTCATTACGGATTATAAATACAGATACTGTCACAAGTGCATGCAAAACTCACAGTTACCGACCTGGTTTCGCCCTTGTTGGGGCTTCATCAGGGCAACGCAGTGAGGCTTTCCATACACTTGTAACTCTGTGACCCTTTCGGTTTTTATATCAGTCACTATGCGACCTTCATATCATCAGTGGAGAACCGCCAGCAAGGTGTCCCATACAGCTGCTGCTGCACCTTGCTGGGAGCGATACGCACCGCCTGCCACGCGGTGACGTTATCTCTGGTATCCACTCATCATATGGAGTCGACCTGGTTGCGGTTGGGAGTTACTAATAATGGTATCTGTAATCTGGTTCTCCAACCTAATGAGCGGATAACATGACGTCATCGCCATGCACGTCCGCCTTGCCTGCAAAGTTCCAGAGGAACCATCTAGCAGTGCGTCATTACGGATTATAAATACATGAGTGGATACCAGAGATAACGTCACCGCGTGGCAAGCGGTGCGTATCGCTCCCAGCAAGGTGCAGCAGCAGCTGTATGGGACACCTTGCTGGCGGTTCTCCACTGATGATATGAAGGTCGCATAGTGACTGATATAAAAACCGAAAGGGTCACAGAGTTACAAGTGTATGGAAAGCCTCACTGCGTTGCCCTGATGAAGCCCCAACAAGGGCGAAACCAGGTCGGTAACTGTGAGTTTTGCATGCACTTGTGACAGTATCTGTATTTATAATCCGTAATGACGCACTGCTAGATGGTTCCTCTGGAACTTTGCAGGCAAGGCGGACGTGCATGGCGATGACGTCATGTTGTCCGCTCATTAGGTTGGAGAACCAGATTACAGATACCATTATATATATATATATATATATATATCACATCATGCCTCGACAATCATCTACAAAAAGGTTAGTGTGCTATTCCTATGGAAAAACTAGCAAGCAGCAAAATGATATCATTAGCAAAACAATTAGGTAAGAAAACAGCAAATGGACATGAAAAGCTGGAAGTAACAGGAAAGGGAATATTATAGGTGTCAGAATAGTAAAGGCAAAGTCTGGTCAGGCGTTAAAGAAAGCGAACGAGCACAACGGTTTATTCGGGTTGCTTCTAATAAGACAGCACAATGTAGTGTAGGGTCGACAGGATGCCCTGGAGGTATGCCTGGAGCTAGTGGCCATATTCCTGCCCCAACCAGCAGAGGGCATCGCATCAGCGCCACAGCCGCGTCCACTGCCAATGATACTACCCCACACCCTTGTGCTGCATATGAAGAAGAAGAATGGAGCGCACAACTCATCAGCTCAGTAGCTACTATGATAAAAGCCCTTACTAATCTACAACCAAGTCTCTCTCCTGGGTATCACACTTTCTCTTGGTGCATCTCCTTTCATTTAAACATACATAATCACGCCGATGCCGATGTCGATGTCGATGCCGATGCCGATACAAATGCTGATGCAAATACTGCTTCCAATTTTGAAAAAATGAATCACCTGGAAAATATTTAGAACATCAACATTATTCTTCGCACATGTTTGATGAAAAGATGAGAATATAAGTATTATCAACACAAGGATTAAATATTTGGTCTTTGGTAGTGAATGACCTGCTTTGGCTGTTTGGGATAAACCAGCGTTAATTGGCAATGGGACAGTGGCCATGCCGTGGGTGGTGTATGGGTGGACCATCTGTGGCTTGCGAATAGAACTCTAGAAATAGAGATGTTATTGCAAACAGCCTTCATAAACACCCATTTAGATGCATATCGTTTCAGTGCACATACAAATCTGAGCTGAAAAGCTGTGAATGCAAGCCTCTGGTGACCATTTCAGTGATGTTCGGCAATGGCACAATAAATGTGTGAAGGACAATAACGGCCTATTCTCCTCTAAAACGATTATCCACACGTTTTCCTTCCTCGTTTGAATCAACCATATAGCCCACCTGGCCACTACATGTTTAGATGTGCCTTGGGTAGTGCATTGCAAAGGCCGAATAACTCTGAATATGGAAGGAGGGATGAGTGATATTCTCTGTGTAATCTCTACGATAAGAGAGCTGTGTGTCAGTGTCGCCATTTTTCTCAGAGATGGCTAAATGGATCTTCGCCAAACGTTCATAGGTCCATCAGTGACTGCAGGGGAATGTTTTAGGCAAAACAATTTTTGAAAAAAAAGAATAATAAACGTTTGATTTTTTTTTTTAATCGCTCTATATAGTGCATGAGCCTTTATAGGTATGTGAAATGTAATATAAGATGATCTTCAATTAGTGTGTGTGTGTGTGTGTGTGTGTGTGTGTGTGTGTGTGTGTGTGTGTGTGTGTGTGTGTGTGTGTGTGTGTGTGTATGTGTAATATAGTATTAAATATAAATTTTCTTTCGTGGGTTTAGAGAAGTGTTTTAGGCAAACACAAAAAAAATGAAAAGAAGAAAGAGCAATCAGAGATTGCAGACCCTCACCGGGACATGTTTTTAGTGTTTTTTGAAGGCTTTTGTGGTAAAACAAATATGGCGGCCGAACCACGTGATCGATGGTCATTATTATTTTTTCTCCATCAATTTATCCCTAGATAATGCTCAACAAATTTCATCTTATTCAGATGACGTTTTATACATGTCAAATTATGATGTCATAATGGAGGCACCTATGACATCATCATTAACACATGTTACTCCCCATGGAGAGATCTTTACAATGAGCAATGTCTCAATTTTTGCTATGCAGCGCTTTCGGAGATATAGAGGTGCAAAGTTTTTCGTTTTTTCCAAGATGGCGCCCGCACCACGTGACCTATGACGACATAATTACTGGAAAATTCTACAGGTGGAGTTGCATCTATGGTGAAAATTTCCTGTCAATCAGACCAACGGTTGCAGAGAAAATCAGATTTATTCTGTGCGGACAAACAGACAGACAAACAAACAAACAAATGGATTTAAATGCAATACCCTCTCTGGTGAGGGTAAAACTAACAAATTGATGTCTTCAAAATGCCAACAGGGTTAAAACAGCATGGGGCAACTTCGGGTATCCACTAGGCAATGTCAGGTACCCACTGGGCAATGCAGGATATCCAACGGGAAACGTAAAGTTATCCACAGCGAAATGTCAGGTGCCCACCGGGCAACGTCAAGAACCCACCAAGCAATGCAGGATATCTACTGGGCAACTTCAGGTACCCACCGGGCAACGTGAGGTACCCACCGGGCAATGCAGGGTATCCCCCAGGCAACGTTGGGTACCCACTGGGCAACGTCAGGTACCCACCAGGTAATGCAGGATATCCACCGGGCAATGCAGGGTATACACCGGGCAACCTCCAGTATCCACTGAGCTATGTAGGGTATACACCAGGCAACGTCGGGTACCCACTGGGAAATGCAGGGTATCCAACGGGCAACCTCAGGTATCCACCCGGCAATGCAGTGTATACACCAGGCAACCTCCGGTATCCACTGAGCTATGTAAGGTATCCACCAGGCAACGTCGGGTACCCACTGGGCAATCCAGGGTATCCAACGGGAAACGTAAGGTTATCCACAGGGAAATGTCAGGTGCCCACCGGGCAACGTCAAGTACCCACCGGGAAATGCAGAGTATCCCCTGGGCAACGTTAGGTACCCACTGGGCAACGTCAGGTACCCACCGGGTAATGCAGGATATCCACCGGGCAACCTCCGGTATCCACCGAGCTATGTAGGGTATCCAACGGGCAAAGTCGGGTACCCATGCGAGTAACAATTAAAAAGGAAGGAAGGGTCATGATACATCAGTGTGTATCGCTTTCCTGCGTTGGTCAATCGTTGTATCTTTCTGAATCCTTTGCCAATGCAGTTTAGATTTCTTGTTGGTGGCAAATATGAGTGAATGAAATTGTCAAACCAATTCACTAAGCTGCACCGACATAAACTACAGATAAATAATTATAATCAGCGATAATTGAACATCCATAAAAAAATCACACAAATTTGATTACTAAACTGCGGTGTCCATCAATGCCCCACGTTTGAACCCCAGCGGAGGCCAAGGCTGTGCTAGATTAAATATATATATATATATATATATATATATATATATATATAGATATGTATATGTATGTATGTATATATATATATATATATATATATATATATATATATATATATATATATATATATATATATATATATATATATACAGGGTGATTGAAAAGTAACTCCCTATTTTAAAATATTTAGAAATTATTTATTTATTGTAATATTTTTCTCAAATTTTTAGTGTTTGTTCCTTAATGTATGAGAATTTAATCTGTTGGTTTTTTTTCAGATTATATTTTGTTTGAAATTCGGAAGCCCTACTAACACGGTGTGGTCGTTCCACACCACACCGTTACCTTGGGCCGATATTGCGTTTTTTCAGAAATAACACGAGGATCTTCTCCTGCCCAGTAATAGCAGTTGTGACGGTTCACAAACCCACCGATGTGAAATACCGCTTCATCAGACCAGAGGATATTTTTAAAGAGATCAGACCAATCTTCATACCAAGCCAGCATCACCTCCCCAAACTCCATGCGAATGTCGCAGTCTTCAGCAGAGAGTGCTTGACAGTAGTGCGGCTTCCAAGCATGCCATTTAAGCTCCTTTTTGAGCACAGTTCGTACTGTGTGAAAGGAGAGCCCACTTTCCCTTGCTGCTTGTCGAATTGACTTTCTTGGGCGATGTGTAAACATTTCTTGAACTGCTTGCACTGTCTCCGGGTCACTGGACTTGGAAGGGCGACCGCTTCTTCGAGTATCAGATACAGATCCTGTAGCCATGAGTTTTGCATGACAATTCTTGATCGTCTTTGCCTCAACTTGAGCATGTGCTCCTTTAATGGTCCTCCACCATCTTTGCACTTGAATAACGGATTTCCAAACTTCGTAACGTGCCGCTAGCTGGGCACGCTCCTGCAGGGTAAGACGTCCAGCCATGTTTGTAGGGCTTCCGAATTTCAAACAAAAAATAATCTGAAAAAAATCAACACAGATTAAATTCTCATACATTAAGGAACAAACACTAAAAATTTGAGAAAAATATTACAATAAATAAATAATTTCTAAATATTTTAAAATAGGGAGTTACTTTTCAATCACCCTGTATATATATATATATATATATATATATATATACAGTATATATATATATATATATATATATATATATATATATATATATATATATATATATTGGGGACTTTGCTCGGAATTATTTCTCAAATAAATGTTCAGGGATTTTACTATTAATGTCATGCAATATTTGCAATGTTTCATGCAATGTTTATTTTACTGCTAAATTCCCGTTTATGATCTGCAATGCTTAGCAAATTATTGGAGGCCACGCCAAGTGACTCAAAAGCTGCTAAGCTGTGGTTACAGCTGCCCAGCAATTTGAAGGTTATCACAGAGAAAACTGCGAGATATCCTAATGGTTAATTATGTGGATGAATAGGTTCAACATTTCTTAATCAAAGGAAATTGGTTTCTTGTTATTCAGTTCTTCCTTACACTCATTTCTCCACCAGTGTGCAATGTGTGGCAATTCATTACGTCATCAGTGCCTTTAATGCTGTCAGAGAGAGAAACTAAACGACATTTCAACCTTACAACCTGCTCTGGTCCCAGAATCTTGTTACATCAATCTCTTTAATCCCACATTCAAAACACTGTGTTGGAGAAGCCTCTTGTGTAACTACATTTTCACAGCTATCGGGGACCCCCCAACGCAAGTCGGGGGCCAAATCTTCCCCATTCTTCCCTGCTGCCCGGATTCATCAGGGCAGCGCGGTCACGTCAGAGTGCCGATTGGTCCCCATGGACCGGCCCTTTCCCTCTTGTCTCTTCTCTTCTCTTCTCTTCTCTTCTCTTCTCTTCTCTTCTCTTCTCTTCTCTCTGGCGCCCCCTGCCGGCTGTTGCGATTTGGGTGTGGCACCATGACGGCTGGGCGTGAGAAGCTGTGAGTACTGTGCTGTGTTGTTGTCTTTCCTATCCCCATTTCACTCCCTTTGTGTCTTGTACGTGTTTGTGGATTTTGCCCCGTGTTTTCCTCTCTTGTCAAGACAAGAGAGAGAGAGAGAGAGAGAGAGAGAGAGAGAGAGAGAGAGAGAGAGAGAGAGAGAGCAGCTATTTGGAGGTATTGGCGGTAGGCCTTTCCCCGTTTTGGGCGGTGGTTATCGCGATAAATTTTGGTTTCGTTTTTTTTTCTCTTCGTCGTTAATCCGGCATCTTGCCGGAATATGAACCTTATGCATTGACGTCACGAAGCACCTATCAGCCAAACGCGACGCTATCTTAGAGGGCAAACAAAGGCCCTGACGACGCGTTCATGTGTGAGTCAACTGCGATCGCAACTAATTGCGTCAACTAACTGCGTCAACTAATTCCACATGGTGAATGAATCATAAAAATTATTTTTTAGTGAAGTTGAAATGTTTCTGTAGAAATTTATACACTACATAATTTCTGTGAACAATAAATGAATCTGCACATGATATGTGTACATATGTTTTGAAGCTGACACAACTCTGACAATAAAACTGCTGCAACTTTATATTACTTGTCATTGTACACCGCTCCTTTCCTATGCCATCTCCAGGCATTGCAAATCGTCATTGCTGGGCACCGAAGGGGGCTCGGCAGTGACGCACGCTGAAAGGGAGCACTCAGTTTTCACTCTGGTTGTTTGTTTGTTTTCTTTCTTTCTTGTTTGTTTGTCCGGACGATATCTCAGCCATCCTTTGAGCTAGGAAGCTGAAATTTCGGCACAGTAGTGAGCAAGTCCTTTGTCAAAAACAGTATTTTTGTTTTTTGATTAATCAATTAATTGAGGAGTTATTTAATTATTAGCGATTAATTAAGTACTTATTTAATTAATCAAATTTCCTTTCTCTTCTGACCATTAACTCAGGCACGTTTTGAGTTAGGAAGCTGATATTTGGACATGACAATGACAAGGTGATTTGGCTATCAAGGATATTTTTGATTTATTGATTAATTAATTAATCAATTAATCGATTAATTATTTAATTATTCGATTAATGACTAAAAAATTTTTTTTTCCTACTTACAGATTCTGATAAAATGGTGATGGTTTATGTGTTCTATGACCGAATTGATCAATAGATTAATTTTTTAATGATTATTATTTATTTATTTGCATTATTAATCATTTATTTATTTTCTTTCTCATTTGGCCAATATCTCAGGCACCTTTTGAGTTGGGAAGCTAATATTTGGACATGACAGTGACCAAGGGATGTGGCTATCAAGGATATTTTTTATTTATTGATTAATCAATTAATCGATTAATTATTTATTGATTAATCGATTAATTATTTATTGATTAATCAATTAATTTTTTAATTTTTTATTCATGACTTATTTAATTCAATTTCTAAAAGATACATCTTCGGATGAAGCACTTGTGGTTTCGTTATGCTATTAGCCAATTGATTAAGAAAATATTTTGTGATAATCTTTTATTGATTTTAATTATACAATTAATCAATCAATTATTGTACACCTCTCCCTCCCAATGCAGCCTCTATGAGCTGCACTGCGGTATTGCCGGGCGCTGTTGGCGCCCCGGCAATGCCGTGCTGTAGGATATTTAATTATTTGGCATGGGGGCGGTGTACTTTGAATGTATCTGTACTTGTTTTGTTTTGTTCCATGTGCGTATTTAACAATGTGTATCACTAATAAGGCAATACTGTTGATCCATAAAATAACACTTCCATGATAATCAGTCCATAGGAACTACTCCTGGACAAATATTTACGAGAGCACACGCAACTTGTACGATTTTGTTCACAGTTGCTTCTGGCGATGTCCCATCATTTATCAGTGTGATGGGAATGCGATTTTGGAGTACAGTATATTTTTGTTTCACCATTCCAATTACCCGTTCAACATGTCATGTTGACTTCGGTCGAGTTGACTTCCGGGTTCGGTTGCGAGAGGACGCTGGCGTTGCATATTCGCCGCTTCTCCGACTGGATGGATGTACAGGGTCTGCTTCTACTTTTCTGACCTGACATCTCACACCTGTCCTGCCTTTTCACACCCGCACGTGCCGCGTGTTCTCCGGCTGGATAACGGAATCTGCTTTTGATGGTACGGAATACGGAATCGAAAGGCCCGCTCCCGTTGTTTGTGGCCGTGGCCTTGTTTGCCGGTGGCCTTGTGGTCTTGGTGGCCTTGTGGCCTTGTTTGCCGCTGTTTGCCGCTGTGGTCTTGATTAGCGGCTGCAGTCGTTTGCCGCTGCGTTTGCCGCTGCGTTTGCCGCTTTGCCTCCTCGACCTTGGCCTCGTACTCGTCCCTTCGCTCCTGCCTGGCATGGCTCTGAAGTACTCCGCCGCAAGGCTTCTTCTGCTCAATACCCGCTCCACCCCATCATGCATCTCTGCCATCAAATCAAATGGACTCCTCCGACGACCCAGGTACATTCACCGTGGCTCCGGTCGCAAGTTTGTTTATTTGCAATCAGGTCACTCCATCCCCGTCCTCTGGTCGGCTCAGCGCACTCTCACTCTTCGTCCCAGCGCACCTGGTCACAGCAACCCACACGATCGCACCTCTTGCCTACGAACCCTGGCTAAATCACCTGAATTCATCCCTGCTGTTCAAAACAACATCAAGCTCACCCTGTTCAACACCCGGTCCCTCAACAATAAATGCCTCATCCTGAACGAATACATCCTGGATAACAAACTGGACTTTCTCTGTCTCACCGAAACCTGGCAACAACCTCTGGACTACTACACACTCAACCTCACCACACCCAATGGATATTCCTACGTCAATAAACCACGCTCGGAGGGCCGAGGTGGTGGAATTGCCGTTATCCACCGTCAAGACATCAAGACCAACCTCATCTCCATCTCATCTGCTCCATCATTTGAACACCTGGCTTTAAAACTCTCTGGTCACACGCAGTCAGTCATGGCTGTCGTCTACCGCCCTCCCAAACCACACCCATCATTCCTGTCTGACTTCTCCTACTTTCTGACCCAGCTATGTTCCCTCTCCCCCTCAATCCTCCTCCTTGGTGATTTCAATATCCACATGGACTCCACTGACTCCACAATAACCACTGACTTCACTGATTTACTCACCTGCTTTAACCTCACTCAACATGTCGACTTTCCTACCCATATCCGTGGTCACATTTTGGACCTTGTCTGCTCCACTGGATTAAATTTGCACCATCTCTATGGCTCCGACCTCACCCTCTCTGACCACTTAGCCATCACTCTGACCATCAACATCCCCGCCCCAACACCGAGGCATTATCGCACAATCAACTTCCGTAAGCTAAACGCTCTTTCACCTACCTCATTCTCATCCACCCTCTCTGAAAAAATGTCCACTTCTCCCTTCATTGACCTCCACACCCCTTCCGACCTCACTGACTACTACAACCACACTCTCTCCTCCTGCCTTGACCAGCTTGCGCCTGTAAAAACCAAAACAGTTTCTTTCACCCATTCTGCTCCCTGGTTTACCCCTGAACTCCACCTGATGAAAACTCGTGCTCGCCAACTTGAAAGACTCCGCAATAAAACGGGTCTCACAGTTCACTCCCAAGCCTACAAGGACCACATACAACACTACAAAGATGCCCTCTCCCGCGCCCGCTCTGCCTACTACTCTCAAATTATCCACTCTGGCTCCGGAAACCCAAAAGCACTCTTCTCGACAATAAACAAACTCCTCCGCCCCCTGAACACCACCACCCAGTCATTCACAGTAGACAACTGCATCTCCTTCCTCTCTTTCTTCCAACGCAAAATTGACAACATCTACAACAGCTTGACCACCGCCGCACCCGCTCCCCCTCCAACCACCTGCCCCCCCTTGTCCTGCCATCCCCTGTCTCGGTTCTCCCCAATCTCTCCTACTGACCTCTCTGAACTCCTCATAGGAATGAAAACTGCCACCTGCACTCTTGACCCCATCCCCTCCAGCTTTGTCAAAGCCTCCCTCCCTGCTCTCTCTCCACTTATCATTGCAACAATAAACTCCTCCCTGTCTACAGGCATCGTCCCACCTTCCCTCAAAATTGCTGCTGTTACCCCCATTCTAAAAAAACCTGGTCTAAACCCTGACACCCTAAACAACTTCAGACCCATCTCCAACCTACCCTTTCTGTCAAAAGTTTTGGAACGCGCTGTAGCCACTCAACTCAAACATCATCTCTCTGCCAATAACTTGTATGAAACATTCCAATCCGGATTCCGCTCCAACCACAGTACTGAAACTGCTCTCCTCAAAATCACCAACGACCTTCTCCTCTCCTCTGACGCTGGCAACCTCAACATTCTCGTCCTCCTCGACCTCAGCGCTGCCTTTGACACCATCGATCACACTATCCTCCTCACCCGACTTGAATCCACCTTTAACGTCACCGGCACTGCCCTCTCTTGGATTAAATCATACCTCTCTGACAGATGCCAGTTCATCTCCATCAATAACTGCAAATCCCCCACTGCTCCCCTCCCCCAAGGTGTCCCCCAAGGTTCAGTTCTTGGCCCCCTCCTCTTCATCCTTTACCTGTCCCCGCTCGGTCACTTAATCCGCCGTCATGGTCTCCAATTCCACTGCTTCGCCGATGACATCCAGCTTTTCATCTCCACCAAGTCCGTCTCCACCGACACCCACTCTATCCTGACAAACTGCATCACTGAAATAAAATCCTGGCTTCAAATCAACTTCCTCAAGCTTAACTGTGATAAATCTGAAATAATCATCATTGGCCCAAAAACGCTCACAAAATCCACCCATAACTTTGCCCTCAACATCGACGGTATCCCAGTATCCACCTCCCCTCACATCCGGAATCTTGGCGTCATCTTTGACCAAACCCTTTCCTTCGACAAATACACTAAACAGATCACAAAGTCAGCCTTCTTTCACCTGAAAAACATTGCCCGTCTCCGCTCATCCCTCTCCTCCACGGCTGCAGAAACCCTCATCCACGCCTTCATCACCTCCCGTCTGGACTACTGCAATAGCCTCCTCTATGGTTCACCCTCAAAAATCACCAATAAACTCCAATACATTCAGAACTCCGCTGCCCGTCTACTCACTCATTCCCGGACCCGTGACCACATCACCCCCGTCCTTTACAAGCTTCACTGGCTCCCCATCCCCCAGAGAATCCAGTACAAAATCCTCCTCTTGACATACAAAGCCCTCCATAACCTGGCCCCATCCTACCTGGCTGACCTCCTCTCCAGACACACTCCCACCCGCAACCTCCGCTCTGCTGGTACCAACCTCCTGACCCCCTCCATCCGGACCAAATTCAGATCCTGGGGGGACAGGGCCTTCTCCATCGCTGCTCCCACCCTCTGGAACTCACTACCTCACACCATCAGAGACTCCTCCTCACTCACCACATTCAAAACATCACTAAAGACCCACCTGTTCAACGCTGCATTCAACATTCAACCCACAGCATTTAACCCCTGACTATCTCTTCTCCTTCTCCCTCCTTTTGCTTTAAATATTTCCCTATTGATTCTTGTCTTGTCTTTTTGATTCTTGTCTTATATATATGCCGTATATCGCTGCTGTTTGTTTTCTTGATTCTTGTCTTTTTGCAATTGTTGTTTTCATGTATTGTTATGCATTATGTTTTCCACTCTGTCAAAGCGCCTTTGGGCTTCTGGAAAAGCGCTATACAAAATAAATGAATTATTATTATTATTATTATTAACATGGATCCGAACACAAGAAAGTTCTCTGCTCCAGTCAACTTCTACTTTTTCAAGTTGCTTCTTTCCCTTGGTGAATGGGGGCACCTTCACCTCGGCCATCGCCATTCCACAGTATTCATCAACAAAACTAGAACGCCACTCAGTAGAGCGCATACTCCCGCCGTGGGTTCAGTTGGAATAATACGTTTTGTTTAACATCCCCTCTCCCCAAAACAATAAATGAAAAACAAAGTAAGCCCTAACTGTCAGAGAATTTATTTTGATATATCTCGGAATTGGAGGAGAAAAACATCATTTAAGAATAAGAATAAAAGCTTTATTGCAGTAAAACAGAAAAAATCTTTCCCAAAAAAATGTCCCAAAAAAATTCCTGGATTCGGAATAATATCCTGAGCTTCACCAAAAACCAATCAATTCTTCCTTATCCCAAGGGCAATCATCCCACCAACGTTCATCCAAATCCGTTCAGAACTTTTCCAGATATCTTGTTCACAAACACACGAACATACGAACACACACACACGGACGGACATGATCGAATGCGTTACTCCCTAGCGGGAGTAAGAAACCTGAAAATCGCAGACCCAGAACCAGAATTATTTATTTGGTCTGGGAAGCCCATGCGAGGTTTCTTCTTCTTCAGCCTCTCACAACCCTGAGTGAATATGCGATCTTTTTTTAAAAAGTTGGAATTTTGCCAAATCTGTTTTATTAGTTTGTTAATATACCTCAGCCATTGACAAATCTGGAACTAAGTCTTTATAAGTTCATCAAATACTGACACCGCGATTGACATTCGCTGAGCTAAATGTTGATATCTCTTCTGAGGTAAAAAACAAAACAAAACAAAAAACAGTTTTAAAGCATTATACGTATCAAACGATACATTTTATGAAACGGGGAAACCTAATACACACTTTGGTGGTTTTAAAATGACAGAATATGTCTTTATTAGAAAAAAAAATGAACATTGAAGACGACGCTGCTAAAAAAAAATACACCGCTCTAACGCATAACTACGAATTTAAACTACATTTACAACAAATATGAAAACTATTTTCATATCACAATTTTAAATATAGAATATATAGAAGATAATGTTAAAAAAAAAAGAGCCCTATCTCCCAATGGTAAAAACAATCCTTCAAAAAATTCCTGGATCGGGAATAATATCCTGAGCTTCACCAAAAACTAATCAATTCTTCGTTATCCCAAGGGCAATCATCCCACCAACTTTCATCCAAATCCATTCAGAACTTTTCCAGATATCTTGTTCACAAACACACAAACATACGAACACACACACACGGACGGACACGATCGAATGCGTTACTCCCTAGCGGGAGTAATAAACCTGAAAATCGCAGAGCCAGAACCAGAATTATTTATTTGGTCTGGGAAGCCCATGCGAGGTTTCTTCTTCTTCAGCCTCTCACAACCCTGAGTGAATATGCGATCTTTTTAAAAAAAAGTTGGAATTTTGCCAAATCTGTTTTATTAGTTTGTTAATATACCTCAGCCATTGACAAATCTGGAACTAAGTCTTTATAAGTTCATCAAATACTGACACCGCGATTGACATTCGCTGAGCTAAATGTTGATATCTCTTCTGAGGTAAAAAAAAACAAACAAAAAAAAACCCAGTTTTAAAGCATTATACGTATCAAACGATACATTTTATGAAACGGGGAAACCTAATACACACTTTGGTGGTTTTAAATTGACAGAATATATCTTTATTAGAAAAAAAAATGAACATTGAAGACGACGCTGCTAAAAAAAAATACACCGCTCTAACGCATAACTACGAGTTTAAACTACATTTACAACAAATATGAAAACTATTTTCATATCACAATTTTAAATATAGAATATATAGAAGATAATGTTAAAAAAAAAAGAGCCCGATCTCCCAATGGTAAAACAATCCTTCAAAAAATTCCTGGATCGGGAATAATATCCTGAGCTTCACCAAAAACTAATCAATTCTTCGTTATCCCAAGGGCAATCATCCCACCAACTTTCATCCAAATCCGTTCAGAACTTTTCCAGATATCTTGTTCACAAACACACGAACATATGAACACACACACACGGACGGACACGATCGAATGCGTTACTCCCTAGCGGGAGTAATAAACCTGAAAATCGCAGAGCCAGAACCAGAATTATTTATTTGGTCTGGGAAGCCCATGCGAGGTTTCTTCTTCTTCAGCCTCTCACAACCCTGAGTGAATATGCGATCTTTTTTTAAAAAGTTGGAATTTTGCCAAATATGTTTTATCAGTTTGTTAATATACCTCAGCCATTGACAAATCTGGAACTAAGTCTTTATAAGTTCATCAAATACTGACACCGCGATTGACATTCGCTGAGCTAAATGTTGATATCTCTGCTGATGTAAAAAAAAAAAAAAAAAAAAAAAAAAAAGTTGTAAAGCATTATACGTATCAAACGATACATTTTATGAAACGGGGAAACCTAATGCACACTTTGGTGGTTTTAAAATGACAGAATATGTCTTTATTAGAAGAAAAAAAAATGAACATTGAAGAAGACGCTGCTAAAAAAAATACACCGCTCTAACGCATAACTACGAGTTTAAACTACATTTACAACAAATATGAAAACTATTTTCATATCACAATGTTAAATATATAATATATAGAAGATAATGTTTAAAAAAAGAGCCCTGTCTCCCAATGGTAAACAATCCTTCAAAAAATTCCTGGATCGGGAATAATATCCTGAGCTTCACCAAAAACTAATCAATTCTTCGTTATCCCAAGGGCAATCATCCCACCAACTTTCATCCAAATCCGTTCAGAACTTTTCCAGATATCTTGTTCACAAACACACGAACACACACACACACGGACACGAGTGAATGCATTACTCACTGGCGGGAGTAAATACCACGATCGGCAAGCACAAGATCCCCTGCCCCCTGGCATCAGTTTATTCATGAGGTCACTGTTTTCCATTATCTCAGTGTCTGTTGCCCTTCCTCCCCAACACGTGCTTAGGAAGCATATTGAGCCCTGTGGTGTTATACCAATTAGAAACTTTACAGTTGAATGGTGCTTGTAGTTGCTCCACACTTGTGCCCGTAAATCGGACGGCTGCTCTGTAAACACTTCAGTGCAGTCAACAATAACTGCACATTTCCTGAACGATGACGGCATACTGAGACGTAGAGCGTCACGACTGGGCCAGTGTATCAGCGACTGAGTCTTTACAAACATGACATTGTGGCGGACACAAAAGCCCACTGGCGTGGTGACATCATTCCGCGCACCAAGTGGGCGGTGGCCACGCCCGAGGGGTAGGCGTGGCCTCATGATATACACCTGGCGCGGAGCACGCCAGTGTTACAGTGAGCTCCTGAAATAAAGACGCTTATAAGTTACCGCTTGTCCGCTTCCTCCTTGCTCGCAAGCAGCGCGCGTAACGCCGCGCTTTACTGGTGACCCCCTCGACGTTGGATCTGCCGGAGCGATCCTTCCACACGCGACGCCATTGCCATGGCCAACTTCATCAAACTTCCCGAATTTTGGGAGGCTCAGGCCGAAGTCTGGTTCGTCCAGGCCGAAGCCCAATTTCAGCTTCGGCGCCTCACCGGCGATGACACGCGCTATTGCCAAGTCGTCGCCTCCCTCGGGCACGGCACGGCCGCTCGAGTTGTATCCGTCCTTCGCCACCCACCGGACGGCCACAAGTACGAGGCACTCAAGCGGCTACTCCTAGCCACGTTCGGCCTCACGGGCGACGCACGGGCCGACCGCCTCCTGGATCTCCCCGAGCTCGGTGACACGCGCCCGTCGGTCCGAATGGACCATATGCTGCCACTGTTGGGCGACGAAGCCCCCGGTTCTCTATTCCGGGCGCTTTTCCGTCGCCAACTTCCAGCGCAGGTTCGCCTCGCGTTGGCCGGGACCGGGCTAACGGAACCCCGAGCATTGGCAGCCGAGGCGGACAGGTACTTCGCCGCTTCGGACATGCGGGCGAGAGTCGGCGTGGCCGTCACGGCCCTCGAGGCTGATGCTGCTGATGCTGCTGATGCTGCTGTTCCACAGCATCAGCTTATACAGCATACGCAGCATGCTGATACGCACCTCGTGACCGCCGCCACGCCCCGCCCACCGCCGCGGCAAAAACCGCCACCGCGGGGAAACCCGCCAACTCCACCGGCCTGGCGGAGCCAGCCGCGCTCCTCCATCTCCACCACCTGGTGCTGGTTCCACGCCAAGTTCGGCCACGAAGCTCGGCAGTGTCTTCCGCCATGCTCCTTCAACAGGTCGGGAAACGCCCGGGCCGGCGCTCAATAGTGGCGATGAGCGCCGGCCGTTCGAGCAGCCTGCTGTTCATAACGGACACCTTCTCCGGGCGCCGTTACCTGTGCGACACGGGAGCGCAGGTGAGTGTCGTTCCCGCCGGCACGTCAGACAAGCACGCCGCGGGTGGGGGCCCCGCGCTGCTTGCCGCGAACGGGACGCCCATCCATACGTACGGAAAACGCTGCCTCTCTCTGCGGTTCGGAGGGCAGGTTTTCCGATGGACGTTCGTCACCGCCGACGTGCCCATGGCACTGCTTGGCACGGACTTCCTGTGCGCTAATGGGCTCCTGGTCGACGTCAAGCACAGACATCTTGTCCAGGCCGAGACGTTCAGCTCGCTCGCTTGTGCGTTGCCCAGCTCAACGAGCGGCTTGCCAAGCGGCTTGCCGAACGGTTCGGTTCCGGCCACGTTGGTCTGTACGCTTCCGGCAGCGGACGCATTCACCCGCCTCCTCGCCGGCTTCCCGGCCCTCACGCGGCCCACCTTCTCGGCGGGGGCCGTCAAGCACGGGGTGGCCCATCACATCCCCACCGTCGGGCCACCGGTCTACGCCTGGGCACGCCGCCTCGAGCCGACGAAGCTGGCGGTGGCAAAAGCGGGGTTCGCTACCCGGAGCGACTCGGCATCGTTCGGCGCTCAGAGAGCGCTTGGGCGTCGCCGCTGCACATCGTGCCGAAGCCCGGCGGGGGATGGCGACCGTGCAGGGACTATCGCCGTCTCAATGACGCCACGACTCCCGACCGCTACCCCGTCCCCCACATTCAGGACTTTTCCGCCCGTTTGGCGGGCAGGTCCTTCTTCTCGAAGGTGGACCTCATACGCGGCTACCATCAGGTCCCCGTCAGGCTGGAGGACGTCCCGAAGACGGCGGTCATCACGCCATTCGGACTCTTCGAGTTCCTGCGCATGCCCTTCGGTCTGAAGAATGCGGCTCAGGCGTTCCAGCGACTGATGGACAGCGTCCTGCGCGACTTGGATTTTGTCTACGTCTACCTGGACGATATCCTCGTCGCCAGCGCGTCCCGCGAAGAGCACCTACGCCACCTCCGCACGCTCTTCGAACGCCTGGGCCAGCATGGCCTGATTGTGAACCCCGCAAAGTGCCGGGTCAGCGCCGCCATAATCGATTTTCTGGGGCACCGTGTCACCAGGCACGGAGCCGTCCCCCTGCCGGCCAAGGTGGAGGCGGTGAAGGGGTTTCCGTGCCCCCGCACGATCAGAGGGCTGCAGGAGTTCCTGGGCATGGTGAACTTTTACCATCGGTTCCTGCCCCGTATCGCCCAGCTCCTGCGCCCCCTGCACGAAGCTCTCCGAGGTAAGCCGGTGCAGAGGCGACGTTACCTGGACCGAGCAGATGGACACGGCGTTCACGGACGCGAAGCTCGCCTTGGCTAACGCCACCATGCTCGCGCACCCGGCGCCCGATGCACCGATCGCCCTCACCACCGACGCCTCGGACTACGCGGTGGGCGCGGTGCACGCGCAATGGGTGCGTGGAGCTTGGCAACCGCTGGCGTTCTTTAGCCGGCAGCTTCGCCCGCCCGAACGCCGTTACAGTACCTTCGACCGCGAGTTGCTCGGGCTTCACTTGGCGGTCAGGCACTTCCGCCATCTGCTCGAGGGCCGTGCGTTCACTGCCTTCGTCGACCACAAGCCGCTGATCTTCGCGATGGGCAAGGTCACCGAGCCGTGGTCGGCCCGGCAGCAGCGTCACCTCTCGGCCGTGTCAGAGTACACGATGGACATCCAGCACGTCGCGGGGAAGGACAACCCGGTGGCGGATTGCCTTTCCCGGGCCGTCGACTATGCCCGGATGGCAGCGGACCAGGCCGCTGACCCCGACGTCCAGGCCTTGCGGACCGCTGTCACGGGCCTCCGCGTCACCGAGGTGCCATTCGACGGCGCGGGCGCGGCCCTCTTGTGCGACGTCTCCCTCGGGCGTCCTCGCCCCATCGTGCCCACGGGCTGGCAGCGCCAGGTGTTTGACGCCATCCACGGCCTGTCCCACCCGGGCGCGAGGGCCTCCCAAAGGCTGATCGCCAACAAGTTCGTCTGGCATGGCCTCCGGAAGGCCGTCCGCGGCTGGGCCAGGACGTGCCTCGCGTGCCAGCGCGCCAAGGTGCAGCGGCACACCCAGGCCCCGTTGGCCCCGTTCACGGTGCCGGAACGCCGGTTTGACCACGTCCACGTGGACCTGGTGGGACCTCTGCCCCCCTCGCGGGGTTTCACCTACGTCCTCACCATGGTGGACCGCACCACCCGGTGGCCGGAGGCCGTGCCCTTGGCGTCGACAATGGCGGCCGATGTCGCGCAGGCTTTCATCGCCACCTGGGTCGCCCGGTTCGGCGCCCCCTCAGACATCTCGTCCGACCGCGGCCCCCAGTTCACCTCGGAGCTCTGGGGGGCGGTCGCGCAGGGGCTCGGGGTCTGGCTGCACCGAACCACGGCCTACCACCCCCAGGCTAACGGCCTGTGTGAGCGATTTCACCGCTCATTGAAGGCCGCGCTCCGGGCCACCCTCCGCGACGGCGGCTGGGTCGACAGGCTCCCCTGGGTCCTGCTGGGCCTCCGGACGGCGCCCAAGGAGGACCTGCGCGCATCCGCGGCGGAGTTGGTCTTCGGGCAACCGCTGCGGGTGCCGGGCGAGTTCCTCCCCGACTCCACGGCACCATGGTCCGCGGCACAGCAGCGCTCCGCTCTGCAAGCGACCGCCCAGAGGTTCGCCCTGGTGCCAACGGCATGCCACGGGCACCCACCGACGCACGTCGCCCCGGAGCTTCGCACGGCAGAGTACGTCTTCGTCCGCCACGATGCCCACCGGACACCACTGCGGCCCCCGTACGACGGGCCTTTCCGCGTGCTGGAGACCGGGGCGAAGCACTTCACCCTGGACATCGGCGGTACTCCTGACCGCGTTTCGGTAGACCGCCTCAAGCCGGCCCACCTCGACGTGGACCATCCACCGCCAGTGGCCCGACCCCCACGTCGGGGCCGCCCCCCTGCGGGCGGACCCCCGGCACCACCCAGCCCCGCCGCCACGCCGCCCCCCGGTCCTGCACCCATCCCAGGGGCAGCCAGGGGCATCCCACCTGGCATCCCTGCACCCCGGACGCCGCCGATCGCCAGGGGGCGCTTCGGCCGGGTCATTCGTCTGCCCCGCAAACTGGCCCTCCAGGTGCGCGGGAATTCTGGGGGGGCGCGTGTGGCGGACACAAAAGCCCACTGGCGTGGTGACATCATTCCGCGCACCAAGTGGGCGGTGGCCACGCCCGAGGGGTAGGCGTGGCCTCATGATATACACCGGGCGCGCAGCCCGGAGCGCGCCAGTGTTACCTGTGAGCTCCTGAAATAAAGACGCTTATAAGTTACCGCTTGTCCGCTTCCTCCTTGCTCGCAAGCAGCGCGCGTAACGCCGCGCTTTAACATCAAGAACGCGGTACAAGTTTCGTGAAACGGTTGACTGGCTGACTCCGAATCTGTAAGCTCGGTCCTCGTCAAAAATGTTCAATCGCAACTTCATGAGGAACATTAGCACTTGACCAAACTTCGTGAGTTTTTTACACGTTGGGAGAGCACATGATGTAAACGTGAAGAGTGGAAAAAAAATTGCCCAAGAAGGAAGTCCCGTGTAAAATCGGAGTTTTGCATCGTTGTTCTGAAAGTGTTCTTCCTGCAGACCTGTTGCTCTTATCTTTTCTTCCAGGTCACACACTTGAGGTCTGAGGGCAATATTGTCCTTCTGTAGTTCCTCCACGTTTTTTTCCAGTGCACGAATGTCTCTGAAAGACAGTTCCGTTTGGGTTTCAGTCCCTCCAACAGGTGGAATCTGCTCATGAATGGGGCACTGCTCAGGATTTGCATTGTGTAGTTCCAGCAGTATTGCTGCAGTACCAGTATTGCTTGCCCTCTGAGAGGGGGCGTACTTCCATTTCTAAGGGTGTGTGACGTCATATGCATAACGTCCATAGACGTTTCACTTTAAATCATATTTATTTTCTTTCGTTTGGTTTAATTATTACTACCTTTTCCTTTTTTTCTTTTCAATCTCCTCAACCCGAGTTGTTCGGGTAAAACAGAGTTCCTTTGTTTGAGTCATGGCGACGACTCGTTCGCAGCAAGACGCTGCGTTCGAATCGTTAACCCGCAAACATGCTCTGGTTTGTGTCCCTCCTGAAGGGATTCCGACCGAAGAGATCGTCTTGGCGGTTGGAGAGGTTATCGGAATCGAACATGTACGTGCTGCGTCACGTATGAACCAGAAGGTCGTGGTCTTCGTTGCGGATGAGCATCTAGTTCACGATGTCGTGAGTTCCGGGTTAACCACAGAGAGTGGTCACTTTGTTATGGCCTCCCCGATGGATGTCCCTGCAATGAAAATAATCGTTTCAAATTGTCCTCCTTTCGTGTCCAATGAAAAACTCGTGTCTGTTTTGTCTCGATATGGTACAATCGTTTCGAGAATCTCGATGATCCCCCTCGGGTGCCGCCATGAAAAAGCGAAGCACGTGATGAGCTTTCGACGGCAGCTCCACGTGGTTCTTCCAGACCGCGGGGATGATACGGGCTTAAAGATTTCATTCAAGATTAAAATCGATGACCGTGATTATCAAATATATGCTTCATCGACGACCTTAACATGTTTTCTTTGTGGGGATTTTGGGCATTTAAAGAGATTTTGTCCGAAAGCTGCTTGTTCAACGTGTGGGGAAGCAGGACACGTTGATCAAGATTGTAAAACGGTTAACACCCACTACCTCGTGTGGTGGAGGAGGTGACACCCAGTGTCTCAAATGTTTCCGCTGACACTGTGTCCTTACAGAGTGAGGAGGGTAAAGAGGATTTTGTGACTGTGGCAAAAAAACGTGGAGCCTCCGCTCCTCGTGGCCCCACTAGTGCCCCCAAAGTAGTTGTACTGGATACGAGTGGTGCAGTCGCTGAGGAACCTCAATATAGTGAGAAAAAAGATGGATTACCTTCCAATGATGGAATTTTAATCCAAAGTGCACAAGGTGGTACGGTTCCATCAAATAGTTGTACAAATGAAGGGTCTATTGTTATTATTGATGAGACGTTGGTTGAATGTTAGGAGACATCACCATCATCATCACCATCATCATCATCATCACCACCACCATTGCCTGAGCCTCAACAAAATAGTGCGTCAATCCTTCCCAATGTTCCAACTGCAACAAATGATCAGAATACAGTTTGTGTGGCTCCGACAGAGGTGCCCGACGTAGTTGTACAAGATGGTGGTGCAACAGCCCCATCTCATGTCGAAGTAGACCTCCCCAGGCCCCCCCAGACCCAAGACCAGTCCATAAACGAGTTGGTAAACGTCCAAACTGAAATTTACGAACCCGGTGGAATGCTATCTGGGCTGTCTGCTTCAGATGATGACATGGAGGTGACTGAGCCGTCACAATCATCATCTGAGCAGTTACAAATACCCCCCGAGGTTATTGTAACCTTTCTAAATGAGACATTTAGGCAGCGGAATGTCATGATTCAAAAACATTTTCCTGACTTGCTTTCCTTCATGCAGACTGCAAAGTGTATAGTTAGATATTCTAAAGATTTTGAAGTAACAAAAGCACAAATTCATCGACTGAGGAAATTCATTACAAAAGCAAGGTTGGAACTGTCTCAGCAGCAGCCAAACCCCCCTTGATAAGGCATGAAAAGGAAGGAAGTGCTGTTTGGCACCTTAAACATGAATGGTGGTGGTGCTAACAACCATTTACGTCAGCTCCAAGTTAAAAACTTATTGTTTCAGAAACATATCGATATATGTTTATTGCAGGAAACACACATAACAGAGACTTCACAGCCTGACTGGCTTCGCCTTAATACTGGGCAGTGCTTCTTTAGCAATCTGTCCTCTGTTTCTGCGGGAATTGCTTTCTTGCTTCGTCCGGGGTTTGTTCCTGACTCTTGTAATTTTAATGAAATAGTTATAGGACACTTAGCATCCTTAGAGTTGGTCTATCAAGGTTTTCACCTCACCCTACTCAATGTATATGCTCCGAGTAGCAGCTTAGCTCGTAAAGATTTTTTCACACGTCTGGCCAATTACCTTCACACAGTAGCCTTTGATCATTGTATCTGTATAGGAGGAGATTTCAATTGCACCTTTGAACCTAGTTTAGATAGAAATACACCAGAACCACATCCAGAATCTCATAAAGATTTATTGTATTGTTTCTCATCACTTGGTCTACTTGACGCATGGCGTATACAGCACCCTACAACATCTCAGTACACATGGTGCCGTTGTGCTAGTGGGTTAATAACACTTGCAAAGCTTGATAGATGGGATATTAATTCCACTTTTAGAAACGTACTCGTGTCTTGTAATCATTTCCCTTCTACGTTCTCCGATCACCACCTGGTTGTACTTGGTCTATCCTTTTCTCTGTCAACTCGTAAAAGTGCGTATTGGACTTTCAATACCAGCTTGTTGGAGGATTGCTGTTTTAAGGATGCTTTTCGTAGTTTTTGGGAAACACTCATCCAAAGAAAATCTTGTTATTCTTCTATTCAGTTATGGTGGGATAACGTGAAAGCCCAGATTCGCGTCTTTTGTCAATATTTTAAGTCCTTTTCCACAAGCAAGAGTAAGATTGCCGTTTCGCTCTTAGAAACTGAAATTTTACACTTAGAGGAAGACTTGGCTAAGTTTCAAAATGGCAGGAAACTTCAGTTATTATTGGAGGAAAAAGCTTATTTAAGAAAATTGATTCATGAAAAAGTAATGGGGATGTCAGTTGGACTCAGAATCAAAAATGTGAAGTTCTCTGACACCCCAAACAAAAGTTTTTTCCAGTTAGAAGGGGTTAAGAAGTCCCAAAGGCAAATGTTTTCCTTGTTAGATGCTGAGGGGAATATTACACAAAATGAAAGTGATGTTAAGATGCTTGTGAAAAGGTTTTTTCTGGTATATTTGCGGAGAAAGCTGTGTGTAAAGATATGGTTGATGATATGACGAATTACCTGCCTTCGTTGAGTTGTGACCAGTGTCAAGGTCTTGAAGAGCCGTTTACTTTGGAGCAGCTCAGCACAGCTCTGCGTAGCTTTGAACACGGAAAAGCCCCTGGGATCGACGGCCTTCCAGTGGAATTTTTTGCAGCGTTTTGGGACATTTTAGGTCCAGAAGTACTGCTGGTGCTACAAGAAAGCTTATGCTCTGGCATACAACCCCTCAGCTGTAGAAGAGCAGTGGTTGGCCTTCTCCCAAAAGGTGGTGATCTCCGTCGGATAGAGAACTGGCGCCCTATCTCATTACTGTGTTCTGACTACAAACCTTTTTCCAAATTGTTGGCCAATCGGCTAAAGGTTGTCATTGGCACTGTCGTCCATCCTGATCAGAGTTACAGCATTCCGGGAAGATCAATCTCTGATAATGTCTTTTTAATTAGAGACTTGATTGACTGTGGCCTTAAGGAGGAAGAGGGGCTTGGGTTGATTTTCCTAGACATTGAAAAGGCTTTTGATAGCATTGATCACACTTACATGTTTCATGCTCTGCAAAAGTTTGGTTTTGGTGAAAAGTTTATAGGCTTTGTGAAATTGTTATACAACAATATATTTAGTTTGTGAAAAGTAAATAATCGTCTTTGTTCACCCATTCAGGTTCAGAGGGGTGTTCGGCAAGGCTGTCCTTTGGCAGGGTTGCTGTTTAGCCTTTCTCTTGAGCCACTACTCATAAGTCTTAGACTTAGAGCCTCTCTTTCTGACTTTGTGCCTTCTGCAGAAGAGAACCACATCATGGTATCAGCATATGCTGATGATGTCTGTGTAATCATTAAGAATGATAAGGACCTAACTATTCTTGTTGAGTCCTCACACAGGTTTTATCTTGCTTCACGTTTGCAGTGCAATTGGCAAAAGAGCAAA
The DNA here is from genome assembly GCF_964187855.1 of Myxine glutinosa. NCBI lineage: Eukaryota > Metazoa > Chordata > Myxini > Myxiniformes > Myxinidae > Myxine > Myxine glutinosa. Next base: position 104,797,677 of record NC_136272.1, read on the forward strand.
GCTCTGTGGGTGTCCTCAGCTCATGGTACATCCGGTAGGCTTCCCTTCACTCCCCCTCAATCTCTTCCGAAAGACATAAGTTGGACAAGAGAAGGGGTTGAAGGAGTTAAATACCTGGGTGTTTATCTTGGACCCAATCAGTACTCCTATATGAACTGGGAAGGAGTGGTAGAACAGGCAACCTAGCGGCTCAACAAATGGAAAAGGTTCCTTCCACAAATGTCCTTTAGAGGCCGAATACTGATTATTAACACCTTGGTCGCCTCTGTCCTGTGGCATGAATTTATTTGTTTGCAGCCAACAGAGGGCTTGCTTAAGGCTATTCAACAGACACTGGTAAATTTATTTTGGGGAGGTTACCACTGGTTGCGAATGGATGTACTTTGCCGCCTCTTGTCTCTTGGTGGCCAAGGGCTCATTGACCTAAAATGTCGGCTGATGGCGTTTCGGCTGAAGTCAATACAACGTCTGCTCAATGTTGAAAAACTGCCCTGGCGTCCTGTAGCACAACGAATATTGAGGCAAGCTGGAATGCTCGGCTACGGCCTTGAGACATTTTTGATCGAACCCCAAAAAGTTGATGTGTCCCACCTTCTTCTGTTCTACCAGCGCTTGTTGAATGCTTGGCAAGCCGTAGTGGTAAGCCGCCAAAAGGAGTCCTATGAGGTTAAAATGTTTGCGGGAGAACCTCTATTCCTCAACCCACTCTTTCTCCAGGTTCCCAAGAGCTGTTGTTTTGCCCAAAACTTTCAGGTGGCATCAGAAATGTCTGGCATCTTCGTGACTCAGCAAATTGTGGTTGGAGATCTGCTAAGGAAGTCGCTGAGATTACTGGTACCAGATCAATGAGAGCTGTAGGTCAGGTACTTGTCAAAGTCATTCAAACATCCTTTAGACTTGGGTTGCAGTGGAGTACTGGGGTTAAATGGGCAGCCCATAATCCTTCGCTTCCTAACTTACTTGTTGCTTCCACCGGTTCTACTTTGTCCTCAATCAGTACTGGCTCTTGTTTATTTAGTAGTCTTGAGAGTAAATCTATTTACCAGTTCTGTCTTTCATTGATTAATGTAAACACCTCTGCAGCAGGAGTTATGAAATGGAAAGCTCTTTTACCTAATGGCCCCCCTTCTGAACCTGAATGGAAATCAATGTATGGTACACCCATATCAAAAAGGTCGGGTGATTTACAATGGAGAATGGCTCATGGGGTATTGCCAACAAACACTTTTGTAAACCATTTGGATGCCATGGTATCGGTGATCTGTCCCTTTTGTAATAATATTGAAGATTTGTTTCATGGGTATGTTGATTGCATACGATTGTGTTGCAGGAGTTGCGGGCAACGAGATGTTAAAAACTTCTTGACTTGTTCAAGACTCCTTTATGTCCAAAAAAGAACTTTTTGTACCCCGACCGGAACTCCTCTCTATATATCCCCCATCACTTCCGCCCGATCCTCTTACAGGGGTGTGGCTCCAACCCCCGAGCGCACGTCAACCCCATACCATCAATAGTCCCGTGACAGTGAATTACGAACACCTGAATGGGGTATCCCCCACATGCGCCCCCCCAGAATTCACTCGCACTGGCAATGTCAGTTTTTGGGGGGCCTTAACCACCCGGCCGAAACGACCCCTGATGACCCGAGCAGGGACTGTTAGAGGCTTGGCGGTAGGCGGGCCAACCGGGGGCTTACCCGACGGGGGACGGCCCCGCCGTGGGGGTTTGGCCAACCGAGGGGGCTGGTCTCGGTCCAAGTGAGCCGGCTTGAGGCGCTCCACCGAAAGGTGGTCCGGTTTGCCGCTGATGTCGACCACGACGGACTTTTCCCCGGCCTCCAGAATGCGGAAAGGCCCGTCATAAGGCGGCCGAAGCGGCCCCCGGTGTGCGTCATGGCGAACAAAGATGTACTCCGCTGTACATAGATCCGGCGGGACGTGGACCTGAGGCAAACTATGTTGAGATGTGGGCACCTGTGCAAACATCTTGGCGTTCTCCCGGAGAACCGACCGCTGATGGGCAGCAGACCAGGGGCTTGTGGCGTCAGGAACGAACTCCCCGGGAACTCGCAGCGGCTGGCCATAGACGAGCTCAGCGGATGAGGACTGGAGGTCTTCCTTAGGGGCTGTCCTGAGGCCCAACATGACCCATGGGAGTCTGTCGGCCCAACTGTCATCCCGGAGGCTGGCCCTGAGAGCAGCTGTCATATTGCGATGGAACCTCTCACACAATCCATTAGCCTGGGGATGATATGCAGTGGTGCGATGAAGCTTTACCCCCAACCCCTGGACAACAGCACCCCATAGCTCTGAAGTGAACTGGGGCCCCCTGTCCGAAGAGATGTCCGAGGGGGCGCCAAAACGGGCAACCCAAGTGCAGATGAACGCCCGGGCCACATCGGCAGACGTCGTAGATGTAAGCGGGGCGGCCTCTGGCCACCTGGTGGTCCTATCGACCATCGTGAGGAGGTGGGTGAATCCCCGCGAGGGGGAAAGGGGCCCCACCAGGTCCACGTTAACATGGTCAAACCGTCGCTCGGGCACTGGGAATGGCGCCAACGGGGCCTGGGTATGGCGATGCACCTTCGAACGTTGGCACTCGATGCAGGTGTTGGCCCAGTCGTGCACATCCTTCCTGAGCCCGTGCCAAACGAACTTCACCGCCACCAACTTTTGTGACGCCTTCCTGCCCGGGTGAGAAAGACCGTCGACGGCATCGAACACCAGCCGTCTCCAGCTGGTGGGTACAACGGGGCGAGGCTGCCCCAAAGAAGCGTCGCACAGTAGCGTGGTGCCCGTGTCCCTGAACGGCACATCAGACAATCAAAGCCCCGTGACCGCTGCCCTGCAGGCCTGGACATCCGGCTCGGAGATCTGAACGGCTGCCATGCAGGCATAGTCAATGCCAAGGTGCACCGTGCCAGCTATGGACCGGGAGAGACAATCGGCGACCGTGTTATCCTTCCCAGTAACATGTTGGATGTCCGATGTGAACTTGGAAACAAAGGAGAGCTGGTGTTGTTGACGAGCAGACCACGGCTCCGAGACCTTGGCCATGGCAAAAACCAGAGGCTTGTGGTCCACAAACGCCGTGAACGGGCGGCCTTCCAACAGGTAATGGAAGTGTCGGACAGCTAGGTAGAAGCCTAGGAGCTCGCGACCGAAGGTGTGTTGTATACCCCTACTTGTGTTGTATTCTCTTGAAAACTGTTTTTTGGTTTATTCTTGTTGATGGTTGTTTTTGTAGTTTTATAATAAAAAGACTTAAAATTCAAGTCTCTCTCTGTCTCTCTCTCTCTCCCTCTGCCGTGGCCCTGACCATTGAAGGCGGCGGTACAACATCCTGGATGTGGGGGATCTCTGGGTCACTCTGTAATGTCTTTGTTATGAAGATGCAGACACACAGATAGGATTAAGCACCATCTTTATTCCAGGCAACCCCGCCCACAGCAGCCTCACTCGGCTGTACATGGCACTACACTCCTCCCCCTTAAGTTACATAGTCTTTCAAATATGCTGGTGGCACAATGCGTCAAAAGAAACACGCAGGCAGTGAGCCGTGCACATGACCGGCGACGGTGAGGCATTGGACACAGATGACGGCTCCCAACCAGACACCAAATTAGGCTCAACCGAAACCTGAGGAACATCCACACTACTCTCACTGCCATGAACATCCGGCTCCACTCGCTTCTGCAAGAATAAGCATTTGTCCTTGTTCAAGCAAAGGCCATGAGCAGCTAACTTATACATCACCTTGTCAATGTTCTCCAGATGTTGTTCGGCCATGGCACCCGCAATGAGGATGTCATCGAAGTAGCATTGTGCAAGTAAGTCGGTGCAAAGATGATCCATCGCCTTCTGCCACATTGCCGGAGCTGAAGCGATCTCGAAAGAAAGATGGGTATACTGGTACATACCCTGACATGTATTGATGGTAAGGAGGTGACGATCCTCCGGCTGAATCTCAAGATGAAAGTACATATCGCGCAAGTCTAACACCATGAAGGACCGACTCCCCACCAACTTTGAATATATCTCGTCAATGGATGGCAATGGAAACTGCTCCACGCAGAGGTTAGGGTTAACAGTCGCTTTAAAATCACCACACAGGCGAATACCTCCAATCCGCTTAAGCACTGTGACCATGGGCGTCGCCCACTCAGAGTGTTCCACCGGTTCAATGACCCCAATCTTTTCCAATCGATCGAGCTCCGCTTTGACCCAATCGCGAAGGGCATATGGCACCGGTCGAGGCATACAGAATTGCAGACTGACAGACTCCTTCAGGTGCAGGTGACCTTGAGCACCTTTGAGCTTTCCTAGTTCAGGCCCGAATAGAACTTGGTGTTTTTCCAAGATCCCCCCAAGCGCGAAGGAGACGGAAATGACGTATGCACACTGTAAGTATTTGACCAATTGAGACGAATGGTGTGCAATCAATCACGACCAAGTATAGATGGTCCAGAACCATCAACCAGGTGCAACCACGCTTGCTGGTCCCGATAACGAACCAATACATCCATCAAGCCGAATGGCTTTATCACCTGCCCTGTGTAAGTATGAAGGGTAGTGTGTATCAAGGCTAACACCAGACAACCCAACTGACGCCAGATCCATTTACTCACGAGAGTGACTGATGCCCCGGTATCGACTGTGAAGTTGACTGGGCTGCCATTCACACTGACAGCCACCACAAAGGGGTGATCCGCAGCTGACGTCATCGGAAACACACCCTGTTGATCAAACTCACTGCCAGCCCCGACCACATCAACCAATGACGGTGCCCAGCCCAGACAGACCCTCCGCGCATGGCCATTCTTACCACACCGGTAACACACCACATTCCGAAATGGACAGCTCCCACTGTGAAGTAATGTGAACTGTGTGATGTGTTGTCTGATGTGTATGATGTCTGAACTGTGTGATGTCTGAACTGTGTGATGTCTGATGTGAATGTTAAATGTGTGAGAATGCAAACCACCACATCCCTGACAAGGCTGCTGTGAAAGTTATCCCTGTAACGCACTGCTTGCATGTACCTGGAAATAAGAACAAGAAGAACCCTGATCCACCGACCTAGTTGGAGAATTGTTAGCACATGACCCTCCAGCAGCTATGGCATTAACCGCAGAGTCCTCCCCAACAATGGTGCGAACATCCTTTCAAGCTTGTTCCACAACAGCCGCAGTTTCAACCACTTTAGCAAATGTAATCTCTTCAAACATTATCCGCATTGGTCGGAAGGAGACGAGAGCAGGAGTAGACCGGCCACACAAAATCATGGCAACACGGGGAGAGGAGCTTTGTGCCATCGTGTGCATATCTTCTGCGTGTGGCTTCGGGCCACTTTGTGCTGCCGACTTTATTTGACGGCCTTGCTTGAACAACAACGCTAAGTGCCGGCACTATAAACACCATTTTATTTTCATTAGCTTTTCCCCTGTCTGTATTTTGTGTCAGAGTGGAGGGTCCCTCATTTAGGATTTGGTTTTTCATCTCACCTTTCATGGTTATTTGCATTTATCTTCATTAAATCGTTTATTGTTGCATTTCATCCTTTTGGTCTTGTCTTGTTTCTTTCTTTGTGGATTGAGGAATACAACCCCGTATCGGCTGTCCATCCCAGTTAAGGCCTCAGTCGCTGCCCCGCACGCGCCAGAAATAATCTCGTCAATTTCGGGCATATGCCTCGGAGTTAATGCTCGTTTCGATCATCCGTCACCCAGGGGTCTTAACCCTGGGGACACGACAGTATTAATCGAGCACTGGACACAACATTTGTTGATCCGAAGTGGGATCTTAGAACCCAAGGACTTCTAAATTAAAGTTAGTTGGTGTTGGGAGAGTTCAGTAGAACGCGCTTCAAATTTAAAACATTTATTTTTTATTGAATTGGTGGGAGCTGGAAAAAGATCACTGCACGAAATGGTGGATGTGCAAGAAATGGTGGTGCCTGGAGGCAGCGATGATGAATTAGGTGAGTTGAGCATGGGGGCTAGTGAGAGGCCTAGGTTAGGAATCTCCCCTACTCTTGAGCAGTGCAGCCAGGAAATGGATGTGATGTCCACCCAGGCCATGTTTCAATTTATTAATGGGACAAATGAAATTAATGGAACACCCCGTGGTGTGTGAAGCAACCTCCCTCAAGTGCGGTATGGCAGTTGCAGGATACGGTTGGACCCGGCAGGGGTTCTTCTGATGTGTCGAGGGCGGACATTGTGCGGCCTGATGTCAGCTTTGGTGTACGCGCAGGCAACCAAACGTGAGTCTGTGAGCCAGGGGTTCGGACTTGCAGCATGTGGAGTGGCAGGTGTGTGAGCTGGTGTCGGCGGAGTTTATGCCAGTTCCTGAGGTGTTTGGGACGGACCCTGTAGAGGTCAACTCGGTGCCTGTGGTCGTCGACCCACCAAGCACAGGGTGTGTTTTAGCCACCGCGGGGCAGCGGATAAGAAGGAAGTGTAGCGGTAGGGCATTGAGAAAGAGACAGATAGGCCAATGTGAGCCTGTGTAAGTGCAAGCACCGATTGGGATTTAAATGTTTTTTTGTTCTGTGAATGCAGAGATAGGAGCTGTGAATCATGACCAGCTGGTGGCTCATGACAATGGAGAAAAGTTGGTAGAGCGGGAGACTCAAGGCCAGCAAGCGGCTGCAGGGAGAGGCAGAAAGGCCCAATAACATAATTATATGGAGCCGCATTTGCAAACGCGGGGCTGGAGATTTTAAATGTAAATTAACAATCGAGTAGCAATGGAGGTAGTTGGGCTGCAGGATTCGGACCTGGGGAGGGTTAATGGGGCCGGCCTCGTGGGAGATGTCTACCCCCCAAAGCGCCCCCCCCCCCCTCCCCACTAAATCCCCCAACTATAAGATTGGGTTGTGCCAGGCAATCTGGGAGATTGGTTAATTGACTTTTATAGGGCAAATATTGCTCACAACATCCAATAGAATCCAACGACTGGGTTTGCTTTTGTGTTTCCTATCTGAGTTCATGGCTCATGATGATGGGATCTCAGATTCTAATTCTAAATACTGTGTTGACTTTTATTTGTGTTTTTTTGTTTTGTTTTGTTATTTATACAAGATTGAGGCTTATGATAGAGGGAGGTGATAGAGTGTAAAATGGCAAGATACTGACAGTGGGGCCACAGTTGGACACAATAAGCAAGTGAATGAACTAACAGAGTAAGAGAGGAGATGAGATACACAGGACCTGCAAGTGAGAGGATTAAAAGGAGGGTTGGGGGGGGGGGGGGAGTAGAAAGGATTGTGTGTAGGGATTGGAGGTGACATGAGATGATGGTGTTCTGCCTGTTTGATGCCCTGGAGGAAAGAGTTGGATTGAACAGCCTCAGGAAAAGTTTCACAACCGGTGTGAAATAAAAGATGAACAAAAGAGTTGAGGTACACGCCAAGCCTGGATTTTGTGAATTCAACCAGGAGGGATTACTGGAAGAACACATACACCATGAAGGAACTGTGTTGGGTCAGAGGACAGAGAGCAGATGAAGCTAGACTGGTGAAGAGGTGATTTTAAAAAACCAGACTACTGACCTGCCTGTGATGCAAGAGCAACAGGACTTTCTTGACCTCATCACAGGAGATGCCTATCATATTGGGCGCTTTAAATTTCACAGACTCCAGCAGAGATGTGATGTGATGTGATGCTGTGGTGCCAGTCTTTTAGGGAGAGCAATACTGCCTAGGCGCGTCAGTAGTTCTGAATTATCAAGGAATGCCTTGTCTCCTAATGCATGTGTAATTCATGAAAAATACATTGATGTCACGTCATGTGCTTGTGCTGCATGCGATTTATGCACAGCGTACACACAGAGAGGAAGGAGGGTTGGGGGTTGGACTATCGGAATGAATTTGAAGTATTCTTTTATAGCGAGGTAAATGGTGCTGACAGAAAGTAGATTGGTACTAAGTATTGAAAATGTAACACATCATGCTTGTTTTGATACCAGATAGAGTTGATGGCAATGAGAATTCGAAAAACTATTGTTCCGCAGAAGTGCTATCAAACTTCAACTGCATCCTTCACATCGTCATGGATGACGGTTTGCTTGCTGGAAAATTATTTTATTTGTTATTCTTCGAGCATTTCCAGGAAATTGTTCCTTCACAAACAAGGATGATGTTCCAGAAAAAAGTAAAGTGCATTGAATTTCAAAATATCTTCTCAATGTGCCACCGAGATTGGAACTTGCCAAATGTATTACAAGAAATATATAAATGTAATCTCTTTGTTGATGTTATTGAAAGCCTCTTGGAGTTTACAGAGAATATCTTCCATGATGCACCAGACTCTAATTTATCTGTCAAAACACAACAAAACTAGCAGCATTCATAGAACGCGTAGTCAAGCCTCAAGTGCTCATTCTGAACAAAAACGCCATGGTTCACTGAACACGATACTATTATGTTCCATATACCCGAATCATCCATGCACCTTATTATGTCATATACATTGCTAAGTTGTGGCAATGAAGAACGATATGAAACTAGAGGTCGCATGTCGAATGTGAGAGCACACTTCCGAAAGATAATTCGATGAGGAATATTTTGGCAGCAGTTTGAAGACTTTATGATTATCCGTTCAAAAGTTATGGCTACAAATGTTTTTTCACATTTGCAATGACTGTGACCTTGACCTTTTGACCTGTGACCTTTTGACCTGTGACCTTGAAAACAACTAGAAGAGCACTTTATAACTGTGAGCAGGTATGGCGGGTTCCAAGCAACCTCGCTTTAATACAACCCTGCCTTGATCGGACATATCGGGCCGAATTTTGGAAAGGCGCTTAGCGAGCATCTTGCTAACACACGCCTAACCCTTAAATGCAGACAAAAACATTGTTTACGCACAGCTAATCACCTGTCTAAATCACAATTCATGAAGGGAGATAAACAGCCTATTTAGCCTGGGAAATATATTTTTCAACATGCAATTGAAATGATGCACTTACATAGAATTACAGCACCGTGGACAACTGTTGGAGGGGATTCAGCGCATTGCTGCTCATCGTAGATTGATCCAGGTTATCTTACACTAGATTCAGTATCCATTACATTTTGTATCCCACTGATAGGCTGGATAAGCACCTGGACCTAAACCAAAATCTAATCAGCTTGTTATTTAGGGTGGTTCTTGGCTACATAAGGCAAAAAAAAATTATAAATAGTTTTACTCCTAACGTTTAATGTTTTTCGTATTGAGGTAAAACTTCTGCCTGTGAAATATTTTTTGAATACATCAAGTTTTAGGGGTTGCACAGTGACTCATAGTTGTCAGCCACTCGTTGTTGTCCGATAAGCGTTGATTTCCTGCAATCGGGAAACCTCTTGCGATGTTCTGTCACAACTTGAAGCAGATACTGGGTGTGCTGTTCATCCCTTGTCAGGAGACGATTGTACTCTTCAATGAGAGCAACAGCATACACCAGAATACAGCTGTGCAGTACTAAATTAACTTAAAAACAACTTCAAAATGTGCAGTACATAGCAAGGTCATAGGTCAACTGCAATGGTCAAAATCACAAGTGTAGCAGCGGAGAATAAATAAATAATAAACTCCAAACATTTATGCGAGCCAAATATGTGAAATTACAAACTCCGTGTGCAACCCCTAAATGTAGTCCAAATGGCTTACAATTTCAGCACAAGGGTTTTTGCATACATACAAAACACGTGAAGTGTTAGGAGCATGACTTTTCTAACTTTCATTTTTAAGAACCATCCTATTGTTCTTACCACCTACCCAACTCATCCATCAAGTTTTATCATAACCAGTCGATAACTTTTTGAGATGTTGTGCTATATTTCGTTTTTGGCCCCATATCTTAATAGTGAAGAATCACTTCAAAAGTTCTGAAAGGGGTTTATTGTGCCTATGACCTGACCCTGGGTACCACCAACACACATACAAAATTTGATGGAGATCGGGCCAGCCCTGTTTTTTTCTACAATTTTCAGATCTACATAATACAGTTAATTTAATATAGTGGGATATCAAAGCCTGGGCTCGACAAATGAAAGGTGAATACACCAACCGAGCTGCCTTGTCAAGGTCAAAGTTCTCTTCCAGCACTTTACACGAGAACCCATAGTCATATTCCCAGCCTTCTGTCAGTCCAAATAAAAGGCTTTTAACACTCATCCCATAACACCCTCAAAGGGCATGGGTGACTTTACTGACTTGATATTAACAAAAAACGATCTGCTGAACTTTTATTAAAGCTAATAGTTTAAAAGTGAATGCTAGATAGCCAAGTGATCCTGACACTTGTCAGACAATAAAAGTATGGCTCATTTCCCTGTTTAAATTGCTTGTTTTAATGTCCGTCTCATTCACCTGAAATAATACAAGTTCTTTCACGACCCACTGGAGGAAGGAATAAACAGCAGCTGCTCTTGAAATAAAAAATTCTGCAGATGTTGATTCTTTATTGAGATGTCAAGGCTCATGAAAAGGCTGTGTGACAAAAGGTGATGGCACTGACGATAGAATGGTGTGGAAACAAGTGGACAAGTGATGCACAGACAAACAAGATCATTGTGGTCAGAGAAGACTGCAGATGGACAACGGCAAAAATTTTGCTCAAGTCCTGAATGGGTTTGATAGAAAATGAAAATGGCAACGAGCCACCATCTCAAAGGACTGAACTAGATAGATTTGGTGCAAACATAAGAGGGAGATTAAGAAATGGAGGTGAGCAGTGAGTTTTGATTTGTGGAGGGTTAATTTTAGGGGGGGGGGGGGGGGGGTGGTGTAATACGAGATATAAGGTCATAAAGCACTGCAAACGTCACAAAACTGTCTTTGTTGGAAGAGAAGAGAAGATACAAAGCTTTCATCCGCAGCTTGATGGAGTACTGCTTTCTCCTCTGGGCTGGTGCTCCTGCCTCGCATAAAGCTCGGCTTCACGCTGTAGAAACCAAGGCATTCAGAATCATTGGAATATCCCGCGATGAAGCTCATTACGAGGGCCTTTCACTCGCTCACCGCAGGCAGGTTGGTGGTCTTTCTGTCTTCTACAGACTCCTCTCCGGCCTTGCTCCCCCCCAGCTCTCTCTGTGCTCTGTCCCCCAAATATTCTTGCAGGTCGCAAAATATCTGTCAGCAACCCTCTTATGGTTAAACTGCCAATACCAAGACTCTCTGCTCACCTTCACTCTTTCATTACTCTTTTTTCCCGCTTCTGGAACAAACTCCCTCACTCTCTTCAATCTCACTTCTCCCTCCATGTCTTTTAAACAGCTGTTCACCACCATCTCTTGTCTTCCCCCATTCAAAACCTTAATCTTTTCTACCCCTGTTAATACACTCCAAATGCACCTTTTTCAAATTCTGCTTTTCTTTCTGAAAGTCCTGGTAATGTCCATTTGTTTATCTCGTGCATCCCACCAAAGTCCTCTCCCTTCCACAGATCTCCGGATGTCCCTGTTCTCTACTGTTGTTGTGCTTCCCTCTCTCTCCTCCCCCTTATCTCCCACTCCCTTTGTTATATATTTTATGTGTTAGCTCTTATGCGAGCCTCGACCTGGTATACAAAAAAAGAACCCTGCACTTCCTCCACCTACAAGATGATACCAATTTGTTAAATGGATTCCACATTTGTAATTCAATAACATCCGTCCAACAATCCCAGGGTTTTCAGATGAACGATGCCTAATGATGGCTCCATACACTACTGTAGTTTCATTCTGTGGCAATTACTATCTTCAGTGCAAGTCCAAGGCTTTCTTTTCTTGCAGGCGGATGTATCAGGTGGAAACCAGCTCCCTCTCCATTCCCACTGCCTCAGTCAAGGTCAAAGGTGACCATCAGCAGAGACTGCTGAATGATTGCCATCAAATTGTTGGGTTCCTTATGTCCAAAAGCCAATTGTTTTGATTCCATTATGTGTCGACAGTGAAAGAAAAATCTCACTCAGCGCTGACGAATTGAGCGAAGTACAGATTCCAGCTCGGATTGCTGAGCGACTGGACATAATGAGAGATGTTTTCATCCAAAATAATAAGTAAACAATTTAAAGTACAGATTGGATAGGTTCATAAGTGTTGGATAAAATCCAATTTCTTTACAAAACCTAAAAGTGTAAAGTTACAATGTCAGTAGCATAAGGACCAGGTTTTCAGGACATATACCCCAAAACATTGTTCTAATGTATGGATGTACTTTTTCAAAAACAGGAATAAATTTCGGCATGTGGAAAGTGTGAAAAAATCCTGACGCAACTCGGGACTCACACCCAAGGACATCTGGTCGTCATCGTCAACACAGCGACCGCGCACTGAGTGATCGAGTCTTCGGGGGGATATACATACAGTGGCCTGCAAAAGTATTCACCTCCTACCAACAATGCCACGTTTCGATGAACTAGTACACCCGCAGACCCCGGGAGGGGCAGGGAGGGTCATTCCTCTTTCGGGTATATAGATTACAGTCGATCTGTGGTCGGGTCTCAAGAACATTGGGTGTGTGTTCATTTACCACATTTCTTGTGGAGAGATCGCCAAGTGGTTTAAGCATTCGAGCAAGCATTCTATTCAAACCCGTTAAGGAACGGCCGGCTTGGCAAGCGCTAACTAGCTACTGGGTAAAGGAGCACAACCCGAGCTTCTCCCTTTCAGTTTTGTATTAAACAGCAGGAGCGAGTTTCAAAAGTTCGCTACGAAAAATGCCACGGTAGCGGCACAAAAGGGTCATGTTATTAACCCAACATTTGTGGGTTATATAGAGTACAGTAGATCTTTGCTCAGTTCTGTAAGTAAACCTTCCTTCACGGATGTCGGGATTCCTCCAAATTTCTTCATTTAGTGTTATAACGAGCATTAACGACTGTTTAAAAAGCTAAGCATACGTGTTTGTGGTCTCTACTGTACCAGGATTTCACTTTGGACCTTCTGTGAATCTTGCAATGTGCTTTTGTGAATTGTAGCGTGCTCTCCTTAGTTTGGTAAGGGTTATTGTTTTCTTGCTGTGTATTTCTTTGTAGACAGAAAGTGTTATCCTCCTCGGGAATTGAAATTTGTGACTCTCTTCTGACAAGTTTATGGACATTGAATTTTTGGTTCATCTATTACATACTACTGTAGGAAAATATCCCTAACATGTCAGAAATACCTGCAAACAACATGTACAAATCAAAATTCACTGGTTGCAAAAGTATTCAGATTGTTAGGTACTTGGTGGTAGCACCTGTTGCGGTGATGACTGCTATGAGTCTTTTTTGGGAAGGTTGGTCTCCACCAGCTTTGAACAGTGAGATGGTGAAATCTTTTCCCATTCTTCACGTGAAAATTGCTGTCGTTCTGCCAAGTTTGATGGGGATTGTCGATGGACTGTGATCTTCAAGTCTCGCTAGAAATGTTCATTTGGGTTCAAGCCAGGACTTTGACTGGGCCACTCAAGAACATTTCTATTCTTCTTATTCTGCCATTTCAGTGTGGCTTTAGCTTTCTGCTTCGGATCATTGTCCTGCTGAAATGTGAATCTCTGCACAGTTTTAGATTCATGCCTGACTCAAGCAGGTTTTGATCTAAGATTCTCCTGTGAGTTTGTCTCTGTCTGTTGGTCTGTCTGTCTGTCTGTCTGTCTGTATGTGTGTGTGTGGTCATTAAGCGTAACATATCATTCTCTTTGCTAACCTCCCCCTCCTTTCCCTCTTTTTTTCTCTGCCCTCTCCCTTCTCTGTCTCCCTCCCCCCTCTATGTTTCTCCCCCCCAGCCTCTGTCTTTCCCCCAACCTTCTCTGTCTCTCCCCTCTCCTCCCCCCTCCAGTTCAAAATCAGACCTGGTCACAGCCGTTCGTGAAAGACTTGTAATCAAATCAAGCCAAATCTAAGTGCCTCTGTGGCTACACATACATTTTTCGTTTCACCTCCATCATTAACATTTCTTTACAGAGGCTAAGGATCATGGACGAGCTGCAATGCAAATCACGCGCATACATGCAGACAAATACACGAGACATAAGACAACACTGCACTTGACTTCAGACAAACAACCTCCAAGCTTGGGGAAATTGAAGCAACTTCCGAAGTCTCTGGGTACCACACAATATTTTAGATGCTTTTCTCTTCACACACAGTGGGCCATTTTTATGGCGAAATGAACCCTCCTCCTCCTCCTCCTATGAGAAACCATCGTACAGCGTCCATCTGCGCTCTATCCTCTAAATGCTGAGCATCAAGCGAGGAAGCAGCAAGCACTGTTTTAAAAGGTTTTGGTCGGACTTGGCCAGAGCGAGCATCAAACTACTGACCTCCATGATCCAAAAAGTATGCTCCAACCATTATGCGAAATACAAGTTGTTATACAAGGGGCTATAATACAGAGGAGGACCTGTGTTTAAAACCTGCACAAAACAGGAAGAGCGTGCACATTTTCAACATGCAATTGGCCAAGCTACCTTTCGAGATCTGCTTATGTGGACTAAAGAAAGGACACACCCACTTGGTCAGTAAGCATGCAGAAATAGCAGACAGGGCATGTGGTTTCTGGTCCCACAACAGTGAAGGGATTTACATTTCATATAAACAAGCAAGAGTTGAGTTTATGTCAAACAAAGTTCAGCTAATTGTTGCCAATAAACAAAGTTCAGCGAATTGTTGCCGATAGTTACACCTTGAGGTGTGATTACCTCCACCACCAAAGGTGTATGGAGGTTATGTTTTCGCCCCTGTCTGCCTTTTTGTAAAAAGTACATCTCAAAAAGTGGTGGACGGATTCGGAAGATATTTTGTGGAGAGATTGGGTATGTGACAAGTACGAATTGATTCAGTTTTGGTGAAGATCAGAATACGGAGCCGGATCAGAAAATTTTTGAAAGCAATTCTTCACCATTTGATGATCGGGCTAAAACCGATAAATAGGAAACGATTTCTCAAAACGTTACGGACGGATTCGGATGAAACCTGGTGGACAGGTTGGGTGTGTGACAAGGACGAATCGATTAGATTTTGGTGAAGATCTGAATACGGATCTGGATACGATCATTTTATTTTATTTTAAGTGATTATATTCATCAGGGTGGATGGAACCAAAAACGATATAAAGCATGACATCCCAAAAAGTTGTGCAGGACTTTTGACAAAACTAGGTGGATGAGTTGGTTATACAACACAAACAAGCCGATTAGACTTTAGTTCAGATCAGAATGCAGATCTGACCTATCGCACAAAACGTAAACTGTTCAGCCTGGTGGTGTGCCGTTCTGGTATTACTAGTTATATCTGAATTCCAAGGTTGATGCTAACTCAATACCCAGCATCCACCGAATGGCAACATGCGTCAAACAAAGTGCTTATATGTCAAGGTCAAGCAAGGTCATCAGAAGGAAAGAATGAGTACACAAAGCAGATTATATAAATCCATCACCTTAGGCACGTATGATGATTCATGTAATAACTTGTTGGTTTGCTGCATCATGTATCCTTGAGCAAAGCTTTTGGTTACATAACTGTGTGCATTCTTGTGCAAATAAAAGCTTGCACTTGAATGCCATATATATATATATACATAATGCAACACTTAAAAGCAATTTAAGTTCAGAGCTGGAGGCCAAATACTGTCAAATCACCACTTCGATCACCATATCTTATCATAAACATATATATTGTTGTGGATATGAGAATGTTTTTTTAATTTATTGTTGTGTAGTGAATAGTTGTAAAATGTCACCCTCCTTCCTGCAATTGTTGTTGTATAAAGATCAAAGGGCGTTCCCGTAGTTAATTCCATAAAGCATACACGGAGGACACCATATATCCCTGTTCAGTAGTTATATCCTTATTATGTGTATTAGGGTAAGGCCTTGTCTTCCATTAACTTAATACTCCATTGCACTGCATTAAATAAGAGTAGATCCCCTTTCCCTTCACATTCCCCTTCCAACAAATTGCCAACTGTTCCCTCCGCGACTCCATTCGCCATGTGCTCCGGCTCGGAGAAGAAGGGCGGGTCTCCACCTCGTCATAGAGGGGAGGAGGGAGCCAGCCCCGAACAACCAACCAAGCACGAGGGGTTTGGTTTGAGAGGGCGGAGGAAGAGCGATCGGGGAGGTTCGAAAAGGTTCAAGGGTGGGGCTATATATAACCCATGGGAAACGCCCCCACCTCAGACGAGTCCTGAAAAAAGCACGCGACGTACACACAGCGGCACGAGCAGACGATTGAGGCAGCAGATGAGTTCGGAGAAGTGCGAGAGAAGCGCGGGGAAGCCTTTGACAGAGGTGCGAAACAAGCGCGGGGAAGCCTTGACAGAAGTGCGAAACAAGAAGTGCAACGAAAGAGTTGCGCCCCACCAGTAGTTTTGGCGCCACCAGCAGTTGACTCCACCAGGCCGCTTCGACCCGTTACCCCGCGGGAACCAGATTGCGGTGGCATCGGTGGCCGTCGAGGTCCAGCCCGACGTCCTGTGCGGGATCAAGCCCGAACCATCTGCCCCAGCTGAACCTTCCCATTCCTCCTTCCAGCATTCATTCCTGCCATTCCATCCTTCTTGTGCACGTGAGTTTGTTTTGTTTGTCTTGTCCCAGGGAATAAGTTAAGCTTGTATAGTTAAGCTAGTATTTTCTCTGTGTCACCTGTTTTTTTTCCATTTTCCCTGTATATAACCTTGACTGCTCCTTTTGCTTTAGTGTGTGTAAATAATAAATCCTGTTATTCTTCTGTACGTCTTCTTCCTTTTTACATTCGGTCGCTTTAGAGGTGTCCATATTGAATATCTGTGGCGTGATTTTGGCCAACGTCCAGGAATCGGGTTAGTCGGGGTAACTGTTAGGGCCGCGGCGCCATCCGCTCGGCAAAACAACATCCTATCCGCGGTCCGTAACAATTGGTGTCTGGGAGTGAGATACGAGGCCCGAACCAAATTTTTAAAACATCAAGAAAAAATTTGGTCAAAATTTGGAGCGGCCAAGATTTAGTTTTTAAAATCCCAAATTGAGTCGTGCCATGGATAGTCAAGGCGATCGGATGCCGGTGGGGGAACTAGAAGAGGGGTTAGGGGTAACCCAGGATCAGAGGGAAGAAATGGAGGAGAGCAATGAGGAGGTGGTTGAGGGAGTATCAGGCGCACAAAATGGCGCCCTCGCGCACGTGTTTGAAGAGGCACAAAATGGCGGTGCTTCGCACGTGGTTGGGGCAGCCTCGCCCGCAATGCCAATGAATTTGGACCTGTTTATGAAACAGATGATGGCCTTTATGGTAAAAACAGACGATAATTTCAAAGGGATGGAAAACAGGATAGGAGGCCAAATGAGGGACGAAGCGAGGGCTAATAGTGAGCGAATGAGGGACGAAGCGAGGGGTACCGGTGAACGGTTAGACAATAAATTTGCGGGGTTAGACAATAAATTTGAGGGGTTAGACAACGGGATAAAAGAGGTAAAGAATGGGTTAGAGGGGTTAGAAAACAAGATGGAAAACAAATTGCGGGAAATAGGGGAGCAATCGGCCCGGGAAATTAAACAAATGGGAGAGCAGATAGAGGAGGTGAAAATCGGGGTAGAAACCAAATTGGATGCCCAGAGGGATGAATTGGGACAGATGAGGGCGGCATCTACTAAAGAAATGGAGGAGATGGGGGAGGAAATACGACGAGGTGTAAGCGAGGAGGTCTCGGGGGTACGCGAGGAGGTAAGGCGAGATGAGAAGCGTATGGAGAAAGAGGTGAGGAATAATACGGCTAGGTTACAAGGGGGCATAGAAGATCTGACGCAGGAGGTGGAACAGCTGACGGTGGGACAGACAGAGTTAGTGGAGCAGGTACAAAGGAACACTGCGGTACTAGGAGGGTTAAAGGCGACACAAAAAGAACTAAAAGTCGACTTGATAGCGACGAAGAGGGAATGTCAGATGGTACATGAGAGACTGACAACGAGGTTGGATGAGGTGACAGAAGTAATGGAGACAAAGAACCGGGAGGTGAGGACGCACATAGAAACGGTCAAGGTAGCGTTAGAGGACGAAATTGAGGAGACGCACCGGGAAATAAAAGAGGTGAAGCAAAAGTTAGAGGAAGTGGAAGAGGGGGTGAGTGAAATTAAGAAGAGACGGAGGGAAACTAAGAGGGAGATAAAGGAGGAGGTGATGGAATATGTGCAAGGTCGGTGCTCAAATCGTGATGATGTGCTCGCTAACCAAATAAAGAGTTTGCAGGTGGCGAAGGAGGTGCAGAGACGAGGTGCCAAGGTGAGTGGCGATATACGCGGCAATGTATATGGTGTGAGGGAAGCTTCAGTCGGCTTGGGGGTTGATTTGGATCCGGGTGTTCGTGAGAGGCCGTTGGTGAAGTGTGCGACAGGTACGGTGTGCGAAAGAGGATGTGTGCGAGAATGTCCGACTCTGGGGTGTGTGAGGAAAAAGTGCGCGCCGAGGAGTGAGTGTGCTGTCGAGAGTGAGTTGGTCGTAGCGCGGGTGCGAGGGGGCACATGGAAGCGTGGTGTGGTGAGTGTTACAGAGGATGTAACGAGAGAGTGTACACCTGTGGTGAGTGTTACGGAGGGAGTAACGGGAGAGTGTGTGCAAGAGGATGCGCGAGAAAGGTGTGTAACAGAGGAGTGTATGGGTACAGAGTGCGCTGTCAAAAGTAAGGGTGAATGCGCGACCGAGTGTGGTGGTGAAAGTAGTAAGAGTGATACGGAGCGTGAGTTGGTTGTGGCAGGTGAGAGAGGATGTACACCTGGAATGGAAGGATGCACACCTGGAATGGTAGAGCGTGTGTGGGAATGCACACTTGAGTTAGTAGTGAGGCACGTGGTTGGGTGTGCAAGTGAGAGCACACCTGTGGTTGTCACAGAGGAGGTGACCGAGGAGGGGCGCAAAGAGGTGTGTTGGTGAGGTGTGCGAACGACGAGTGTGTGCAAAGGTGTGCGGTGGTCAGGTGTGTGACAAAGTCTATAAGCGGAATGAGTGTACCTGGGTGTGTCGGGGAAGGTGCAATGACAAAAAGCAAGGAGACGGCTGGATGTGTGAGCAAGGAACGGGCTGCGGGGTGTGAGCATGCAAGTGGAGCATCGACGGTAACCGGGTTAGCGGTGAGAGCGACGTATAGCCGAATCGGGCCCTCGGTGCGCGCCAGGCAGCTTTGCGTGCCGCGGGGATCCGCGGCGGTTTCGAAAGAACCGCCGTACGCGATCCACGCTGGGCCTCGCTCGGAACGGTCGCGTCCGAGCTCCGCCAGGCGGAGCGGGCGGTCCGGTTGGAAGGGCCGACACAGCGACCCCTTGTGGTTGCCGCGCTCCGGCCGGCCGAGATTGGGGCATCGGACGGTCCCGTGCCCCGATGGTGCATGGAATCTCGGGCCGAGTAGACCGCCTTCCCTGCACCGAAGGCCGGACGGACCCATCTACTGGCAACGAACCACCCGCATTCATTGCTCGGCTTTACGAAGCAGAGCTTTGGAAACGAATTGGCGCACCGAGAGGCACTAGTGAGTAGACGTGTGACGAGGATAGTGTTTTGGACCCGAAATTAGAAAAACAAAATTTGATGATTGGCAAAGGATTGGCAGAGTGATGATTGGCAGATGATTGGTAGTGATTGGCAAATTTTTAATTGGCTGGAATTTGGTGAGCAAAATTGATAGTAGAAGATGCCCGATGTGGTGGGATGGCAACTCTGCCATCTCTCACACCGGGGGCAAAGGAGCACTAGGTTATGGGGTTTGGCAGTGAAAACTAGCCCGGGAGGGTTAGGATATAGTGTGTAGGGACCTAGAAGATGACCTTAGGTAACGTTAAGATTAGGTAGTGACAATGATACCTGTAGTGGGGACGCAGGTAGATTAGTTTGGATGATAATGACGTGGTATGTGCTTAGTTTAAAGGGAAGACGGGGAGCACTAAGTTATCAGGGCAACAGGTAGATTAGATGATGCCATGTGAGTGGTGGAGGTGTATTCAAGTGTATTGAGCAGGGTATAGTCCTTGAGCCAACCGGCCATATTTTGAAGTGAATGCTCCGGCGGGGGGAGTAATTCTCATTATGATTTTCCATTAGACCAATGTCTCAAGTGTCAGAAAAGGTGTGATGGACATCTGAGAACGGTAGCTTAGTGCCCGGATGGACGCCATCTTTGAAACCACCCAGCTCGAAAATGCCCATTTGGTGGGGTACATTGTTGCACGTGTATCTGGACTTCTATACTAGCTATCGATGTGCGGTTGACGACTAAATATACGTCCGATGTGTACCGTCTAAATAAAAAATAATATGAAGCATTTTGTTTTAGATTAATTATTATAAAAATCAATTATCGAAAAAAAATCATATATTTTTCAATATTTTATTATTAGACTTGTACTTTTTTTTAGTGAAACAACACTGGTATGATTTTCCAAATTATGCATTGTGCTACACCGTTTATCTGTCTATAAAAATAACTCAAAAACTAAAACATATCATCCACCACGAGTTTACACAAAAAATATATGAAAAGGCATGCACTTTCCACAAACCGAAACTATGTCAGTTGGAATTTCCCGCCGATAATCAACCCACAGAACCCAGTGCCGAAAGTGACGTCAGTCTATTCTATATCTATATTCTATATTCTATATCTCAGTCTGAGATTTGTTGCGGTGACCTGATTAATTTCTGAGGGGTGGGTGGCTTAAGAACTAAAAGTGAACATGTTAGATGGCGCCACATACAACTCTATTATAGAGTTGTATTGTGGCGCCATCTAACATGTTCACTGACTTGGATGAGTATGTCTATGTAAGCTGGCGAGCTTTTCGGATATCGGAGTAATCTAACGTCAGTCTTTTTGTTCTTTCAGCTGAGATGGCCGGTGTCGAGGCGAAACGGGCGAAGATTGAACCTGAGTCCGGAACGTGCATCCTGTGCAGCAAGAAGTCGCCACTCTCTGAACTAAGCAAGGCAGCGGGCAACAGTTCAACAGCATCAGAATATTGAATCGACTCGGCACGGATGTTCGTACACAGTTCTGGAAGAAATCGAGACAGCGCTATGCATAGACAAATTAGCAAGTGTGGAGAAAGATACAGTACCACTTCCGTCACATGTGCACCCTTCGGTCCCGACTGTATTAGCATTCGATAACATCGACAGGCTAGAGGAATCGCTGAGTGGTGGCGGAACATCGCATCGCGTCAACGGTATCATCGTCCAACCGAAGTCGCAGTCGTGTTTGCCGCCCCAACCTCCATCGGCAGTATCCAAAGCAGATAAGAAGCGATCTATCCCGTCATCCAGCGATTTAGTTCCAATATACAGCGGTGGGAAACGAGAGGGCCCACCTGCAATCAAGCCTGCAGATCTTTCTGACACTCTTGCAGGCGCAACATCCCTTGCGCAGCGCCGAAATCACGTATGGATTATGACTCGCATGCTGGAACCATGCGACCAGACAATCAGTTCGTGGACTGGTTTCAACATCATGACTAGAGATCGTGTTCAGGTGACGGAAGATGTAGTTGGCTACCTGCCGACTATAAACGCGCCTGCCACAGATATGGCAACAGTGCAAGAAATCCTCAGAGAAGCTCTGAACATCATGTCATCACTTCAGCTTGAGCGTATACCGGTGGTGCTAGACCAGGCACTATTTGCTAAGGCGACCGAAATAGCATGGAAAGATGTCGATCGATATGGAAGAATCGTGCTCATGATGGGGAACTTCCATACCATCTGTAACTTCATGTCGAGCATTGGGAAAATGTTTGGAGATGCAGGCCTTCGGGATGTAGCTGTTGAGTCAGGAGTAATCGCTGAAGGTTCCATCAACAGGGTTCTGGAAGGCAAGCAATACAACCGTGCTGTGCGACTCCACAAGTTGATGTACGAGGCACTAATGCGCATCATTTGGAAGGGCTTCCAGGTGTGGATAGAAAGCAATCATCCTGACAAGGAACCCCAGATTCGAAGCACTGACCTCAAAATTCGCAGCATCAAGGAGGATGTTTGCCACGAGACTCTCGCTGCTGCTCTCGATGATGATTCATGTGTACAGAGCTTTGACATGTTCGCGAAATACCTACATTTTCTGCGAACCAAACATGGAGACCTGGCTCGCTTCTGGATGATGTATATTTATATGGTAGAGACCCTGCTGGGGTTGATTCGTGCGGATAGAGAAGGCGACTGGATGCTTCACTTGGCTTGTGTCAGAAGAGTGATCCCTTGGTGTTTCGCAATGAACAAGGTGAACTATGCTAGATATCTACCAGTGTACTATGCACAGATGACGCAACTCCACGAAACATGCCCCGAGTTGTACAGGCATTTCAATCAAGGCTACTTCTCCGTACAGCTTAGACCAGGGAATCCATTTGCCAGAATCGCTGTTGATCAGACAACAGAAGAAACAGTAAACAAAGATACGCAAACAGCTGGAGGAACACGAGGTTTTAGTCTTCGACAAGGGGCTGTGTCACGATACTATCTAACTGCAGAAAATCGGGCTACTGCACTGAGGCAACTACGAGAAACTATCCTTGTGAATGGCAGCGACACATCTCACGCCAAGCACCCTGACTTGTCTACTTCTCGCATCAAACGTGATGAGTCTGGCGTCACAGCTATCTGTGATCTACTGGAAAATGACTGGACCAATCCATTCGCCGATGATCCGTCATGTCTTCTCAGTATATCTACCGGAGCGGCTGCGAGGGAGGACGTTTCTAATGACCTACTCAACACCCTGCAAAAGGGGGAAGCGGCGTATCAAAGCTTCCAGAAACGTCTTGAAGAGGGAACAGGCTTTCATGACACATTGAACAAGCTAAACTTGAAGACCTTTGGTAAGATCAAGCAGAAAGTTGTGAAGGGCACAAACAAGGAGATCGTCCTGAGAGCTGACATCAACTGTTTGCCACCATGATACTCATCGCCAAGACAAGGAACCTCGACATGCAACTTGTCCTTTGTCACCCACTAGGGCCGTTACCATGGTCTTTGGCAAACGTTGATGGGTCAATGAAAAAAACGAACAAAGCTGCACTTGCGAAACACATGGAAGGTCTTGTGGAACCAGCCGAGAACGTTGACAAGCGAAGTGCAACAATAATTGATGCGATGGCTCTCATACAAAAGATGCATGGCGAGAACGACACGTTCGAAGAACTATCTGACCGCATCCTTGCTGCAGCGCTTCACGCTGGTCAAGGCAGTGAGCGCATCGATGTTGTCTTTGACACATACACAGAAGAATCCATCAAAGCAGCTGAGCGTGTGAACCGCGGTTCAAATGAAGGCATCAGTTTCAGCGAGATCAGACCCGCACACAAAATCATGAACTGGCGGCGTCTCCTTGCTTGCAGCCAGACAAAGGAGAAACTGGTTGTGTTTCTGGCGGAGTCGTGGAAACATGAAACAAATCGCGAAAAGCTAGGCAACAGAACACTGTATGTCACCTGTGGTGAAAAATGTCTGGTACTGACCCGCGATAGGTGGAAGTTGGTGCAAGCACTCGAATGTAGCCACAAGGAAGCAGACACGCGTATGTTTCTCCACGCAAAGCACGCCGCTACCCACTACAAGACGATCATCTTAGTGGCAGATGACACCGACGTTCTGATCATCAGTCTTCATCTCAGCAGAACCATCGATAGTCAGCTCTTCATCAGACGAGGAACAAAGGTTCGAGTCAGAATGATCGACGTTGGAAAGTTGGCTGCGGTATTGGGGTCTGGAGTTTGCAGTGCATTGCCAGGGCTTCATGCATGGAGCGGGTGTGACACTGTGAGTGCTCTGGCTAGCCAAGGAAAGATAAAGGCTTTGAAGCTTGTGCAAGCGAATGAGCTGTATCTTCAAGCATTCACAGATCTGGGATCTTCGTGGAATGTACCAACAGACGTCTTCAATAGCATTCAGGCCTTCACGTGTCAGCTGTACGCCAAGAACACGAAGATCGTCGGTGTTAATTCACTCCGTTATCACATGTTCTGTGCAAAGAAGGGCCAGATCGAATCTGGACAATTGCCGCCTTGTGAAGACTCCTTGATGCAGCATACGCTTAGGGCCAACTATCAGGCGGCTATCTGGCGACGCAGCCTTGAAAACCTACCAGACGTCCCAACACCATCAGCAGGACATGGTTGGGAACTCGATGATGGCGGTTCGCTCACAATCCGATGGATGGCGGGTCTACCAGCTCCAGATGTCGTCTTGAATCTCATCTCATGCACATGCAGAAGGACGTGTCGACCGTCAGATTGCTCCTGCATACTGAATGGGTTGAAGTGCACTGTTGTGTGTAAGCTGCAGGGATGCTCCAACATGGTGCAGGATGATGCTATCGTGGCTCAGGATGCCAATGACTCTGATGGCGACTCTGATGATTAACTTTGTGTGCACTGTATATTGTATAGCATATGTTGTTCTCTATTATAATGCAGGCCAAATTGCCTGAAAATCTTTATAGACAGATAAACGGTTTAGCAAAATGTATAATTTGGAAGATCATACCGGTGTTATTTGACTAAAACATGACATGTTCAATGATACCTCCGCTTGCTTATTAGGAATATACATCGTATGGTGTTAAAATCAGCTCCATACGTCTTTCCAAACTCTAGTAATGAATAATTAATATAATTGGCGGCCATTTTTAAATCCAAGATGGCCACCAAAGTGCAGATTTCCTATGTAACAATTTCCGCCTGCTTATTAGATATCGTATGGTGTTAAAATCCTCTCCGTACGACATTCCTAACTTGCGTTATCGTCAGAATAGATAATGCCAGCGGCGGCCTAAGTCATTTTATGCCTCTTTACATTTATTTGTTGTAAACTCGTGGTGGATGATATGTTTTAGTTTTTGAGTTATTTTTATAGACAGATAAACGGTGTAGCACAATGCATAATTTGGAAAATCATACCAGTGTTGTTTCACTAAAAAAAGTACAAGTCTAATAATAAAATATTGAAAAATATATGATTTTTTTTCGATAATTGATTTTTATAATAATTAATCTAAAACAAAATGCTTCATATTATTTTTTATTTAGACGGTACACATCGGACGTATATTTAGTCGTCAACCGCACATCGATAGCTAGTATAGAAGTCCAGATACACGTGCAACAATGTACCCCACCAAATGGGCATTTTCGAGCTGGGTGGTTTCAAAGATGGCGTCCATCCGGGCACTAAGCTACCGTTCTCAGATGTCCATCACACCTTTTCTGACACTTGAGACATTGGTCTAATGGAAAATCATAATGAGAATTACTCCCCCCGCCGGAGCATTACTTTTGGTCTGGCTCAAGGACTAGTATGAGTAAATGATTGTGAGTTGTAGTGTGATTGCACAGGTGTGCAACTGAACAGGTGGGTGGAGCAGTGTTTGAGTGAGTGATAGTGATGTGAGTGGTGCTGACCAAATGGTCCAGGAAGGAAGGAGGGTGCATGTGGCACCAAGTGTGATTGCACAGGTGTGCAACGACAGGTGAATGGAGAACAGGTGTATGGAATAAATGGTCTGGAATATATGGAGTATTGGAATGGATGGTCGTGGAGTGAGTATGGTGGAAACTGTGGAGTGGAGTGGATGGTGCAAAGGTGTGAATGGGGGAAGGATGGACCCCATCACGAATACCCGGGGAGGGTAGTGTAAGTGTTAGGTAGAGGGTACAGGTAAATTGTGGTTGGATATTGGCATCTGTGGTGCATGGTGGAAGAATGGTGATTGGATGGGTGCATTAGTGTTGTGGAAATGGCTGGGCGTGTAGCCTGTTAGTGCGTGTAGTCGGATGGGCACTCCACCACTGAGGATGTCGGCCAGGTGAGGCCGCAGGTGGGCTCTGGGAGCCGGTAGAGTTGTTGTGGATGGGGCCCGAGGATCCGGAGGATGGACCCGGGTAGCCCAGTGCCAGAGGGCACCAAGGGGTGACAGAGCCAGGAGGGGCCTTCCCCAATTAGATAGGTTAGGGTGAGGAGCTAGGTAAGCTCAGGTGGCAACTGCAGTGGTGGAGGTGTGCAGGTGGGTAGGCCTGCTGGGAGAGCTACACGCCCCAGTCCTGAAATTGTGCAAGGGCACAGGGAGTTGCATCGGGGGAGTGAGACCCCAAATTAAGGAAGCACCACAGTTTGGACAATGGGAATTGGTTTTTAGAACCCATAGTGTAAGTTGGCCAATGGATTGGCAGGGAAAGACCCCGGGTAGTGTAAAGTGTGTTAAAGTCATTTAGAGGATAGTTAGGATTGAAGTCTCCTCGCACCATCTACATCCACTCACCTGAGGTGACGTAACTCCACACCATGCCATGTTTTATTATTTTTATTGTGCAGATGTTTGGAATGTGAGATGCATCATGACGTGGCTGTGACATTGTGCTTTGTTGTTCCATCTCTTCCTCCTTATGAGGATTGATGATGAATTGGGTGATGGCAAATTTTGGTTAGAGGGATTGGGGTAACGAATTTGGTGTAGGGGAAATATGGGGAGGACGTGACAGTAGCGACGAATTTGTAAAGGTGTAGATTTTGTAAATATGGGGTAAGGGCAAGGGTAGAGTAGGTGACAGGGGGGGTGACGTTCGGTAGGGACGAGCTTTCTCTCTTCGCTCTCCGTACGCACTTCGCCTTGCATTGCCTTGTTTGATGTGTACCCTTGTGACCTTACCCCTCGCTCATCTGTCTTTTCCCCCTTTTGTCTCCCACATGAGGACTGTGCGCCACTGGGCGCTGAGGGGAGCGTGCGGGAGTCCGCCATTGTGCGCCCGGAACTCACAGAACCAGCTGTCTGCATCGATGCACCACCTTATGGACCACATGTCTGTGGCTGAGCACCACTTATGGACCCCATGGGTTGGGGCATGGCCCCTCTGCTGGAACCGGCCATGAGGTCCCGAGATCTTGCTGGCGGACCTTGGTCACAGGGCACCTATGCCGCACAGGTGAACCACACATAGTCGGCCCCTGTGGGCCATAAATAAAAATGGACACGTTGGGTGCATTTTATTATTGCAAATAGGCCGCCAGCAAAGAAGATGACAACACCTGGAAGATAGCAATAGCCAGCAGAGGGAGCCGAAGAGCAAGAGATCACCAGCAGAGTTTGTTGGTTTTATTTTTTATTGAACTGTGGTGACTGTGCACCGATTGGTGCTTGAGGGTGCTTTGGTGCGTTTTTGGGTGCTTGCATGGTGCATCGATGCAGGGCAGACTGTCTCCCCCCCCCCCCCCCCCAAAAGAACGATCACAGGTCCTGGGTTACGTTTTGTAAATAAAAGTAGAGTCATTGTAAATAATGTGCCCCCACCGTAAATGTATAGTTTGAAGACCATTCCGCAATTCGGTTAGCTGTACCCGTGAATCTGTTAGGCAGGGTGCAATGGAGCAGCGGGAAATATTTATTTATGTTTTAAAACTGTCGCACTCAGGGTCAGGTTAAATGTAGAGGGAACTACACCTACGTGCCACACTAAGGTAAAAGTTCATAGGCCCGGGACGTGCCTAAGGGGAGGAGGGTGCAGTGTTGTGGATATGAGAATGTTTTTTTATTTTATTGTTGTGTCGTGAATAGTTGTAAAATGTCACCCTCCTTCCTGCAATTGTTGTTGTATAAAGATCAAATGGCGTTCCCGTAGTTAATTCCATAAAGCATACACGGAGGACACCATATATCCCTGTTCAGTAGTTATATCCTTATTATGTGTATTAGGGTAAGGCCTTGTCTTCCATTAAATTAATACTCCATTGCACTGCATTAAATAAGAGTAGATCCCCTTTCCCTTCACATTCCCCTTCCAACAAATTGCCAACTGTTCCCTCCGCGACTCCATTCGCCATGTGCTCCGGCTCGGAGAAGAAGGGCGGGTCTCCACCTCGTCATAGAGGGGAGGAGGGAGCCAGCCCCGAACAACCAACCAAGCACGAGGGGTTTGGTTTGAGAGGGCGGAGGAAGAGCGATCGGGGAGGTTCGAAAAGGTTCAAGGGTGGGGCTATATATAACCCATGGGAAACGCCCCCACCTCAGACGAGTCCTGAAAAAAGCACGCGACGTACACACAGCGGCACGAGCAGACGATTGAGGCAGCAGATGAGTTCGGAGAAGTGCGAGAGAAGCGCGGGGAAGCCTTTGACAGAGGTGCGAAACAGAAGCGCGGGGAAGCCTCGACAGAAGTGCGAAACAAGAAGTGCAACGAAAGAGTTGCGCCTCACCAGTAGTTTTGGCTCCACCAGCAGTTGACTCCACCAGGCCGCTTCGACCCGTTACCCCGCGGGAACCAGATTGCGGTGGCATCGGTGGCCGTCGAGGTCCAGCCCGACGTCCCGTGCGGGATCAAGCCCGAACCATCTGCCCCAGCTGAACCTTCCCATTCCTCCTTCCTGCATTCATTCCTGCCATTCCATCCTTCTTGTGTACGTGAGTTTGTTTTGTTTGTCTTGTCCCAGGGAATAAGTTAAGCTTGTATAGTTAAGCTAGTATTTTCACTGTGTCACCTGTTTTTTTCCATTTTCCCTGTATATAACCTTGACTGCTCCTTTTGCTTTAGTGTGTGTAAATAATAAATCCTGTTATTCTTCTGTACGTCTTCTTCCTCTTTACATTCGGTCGCTTTAGAGGTTTCCATATTGAATATCTGTGGCGCGATTTTGGCCAACGTCCAGGAATCGGGTTAGTCGGGGTAACTGTTAGGGCCGCGGCGCCATCCGCTCGGCAAAACAACATCCTATCCGCGGTCCGTAACAATATATATTAAAGATATATCATAAATCACCATATCTTAATTATGCACCATATATATACAGTCACGTGAAAAAGTAAGTACACCCCATTAAAGTTTTGACTTTTTCAACATATTTCAACATACAGCTATTAGATCTTCATTTCAACAATATTGATAGATGAAGGTGATATAATATAACAAATATCATGAAACATTTACATTTTGTAGTCCATTGTATAATTTAAATAAACATAAATGCAAATTTCGCATGTGGAAAAAGTAAGTACACCCCTACATTTATCGCTACTTCAAATACCTAAAATTAGAATCAGGTGCACCAGCTCAGGTGCAAATGATTAGAACACCGTTAGAGAGGATCTTGGAGGAACCTGTTTTATTTAAACCTCAGACATTTAGTTTGGTTTGCTCTTTGTTGTTGAAGTGTGCGCGTCACCATGCCTAGATCAAAAGAGCTCTCTGAGGCCTTCAGAAAGAAGGTTATAGATGCCTACAAGTCTGGGAAGGGATTTAAAAAGATCTCCAAACAATTTGAAGTCAATCATTCGACTGTCCGGAAGATCATATACAAGTGGAGAAGATTCCAAACAACTGCCAACTTGTTCAGGCCAGGCCGCCCCAGCAAGTTCAGCCTGAGAGCAGACCGCAAGATGCTGAAAGAATCTCTAAGAACCCCATAATGTCATCACGGGACCTACAGGTCGCTCTTGCCACTGTTGATGTCATGTTTCACACATGTTTCACCGTTCAATTTAAAGTTTTCTCACAGGAATAGGGCCTATTTTGAATGCAAAATGATTGGTAAATCATTAAATTGGCAACAATTTTGATAATTGAAAATCACCATTTCTAAAGGAAATTAGCAATGTTTGATCAAAAATTACATGAAAATGTTCATTTTTTTCATTTGTAATGGAATACATCACTTTTTGAAGTATCAATATAAGTAAAGAAGAAAATATGTTGCCAATTTGAATGATGAAATAAGGAAAAAAATTTGCTCCAAAAAAAAGATTTGGTGGCTTTGGTGTCAACAGGTTCAATGACTGACTATGTGTAGTGTTCACTCTGTACTTTCTGCTGGTATGTCGGAAGTGATGAAGATTGGTTCAATGCACTGGTCTCCTTGTACATGATTAGGTCTCTCCCTCATCTATGTACTTGCTCTCTTTATACTCTTTTTCCTTAAATGCATTCCCCTTTTCCTCTCATTTTTACTCCTCAAAATCTCTTTCTTTCTATTTCCTTACACTCTTCTGTCCTTAATACGCTTCTCTTCCCGATTTCGACACCTTTCCTCCTCCACTGCCTCCTTCCCCCTCTCTCCCAATTTCATCTTCACTCTTTCTCACTCTCTTGCCTCTCCTCTTCCATCTTCGAAGTGAAACTGATTTATTGATTGTGTTACAAGGAAGCTTACAAATTTATGTTCAGGTTAACTTGACACTTTAATTGCACAATGTTAGGCAAATCATCTTTGGCAATTGAACATACACTTCTCATTGCACATTATAAGATCTGGACAAAAGTGTGGAAAATCGACAATGAATGGTTGAAGCTTTTCATTACCTTACAAATCAATTCAAATGTAGGTTATGATAAGCACGTTTTCCTTCTGATAAGCAAAAATAAATAAATAATAATGGCTGTATCAATGACACACTTAAATAAAGTTTACAACTTACACAAGCAGATAAAAATAATCCTGACATTAAACATTGCCTCGTTATCATGTGTCCCCCTCCTCCCCCCCCCCCCCCCCCCCCCAAAAAAAATTAAAGACTCGAGATTTTTACCTTGTCCCATACATAGACTACTTATGTGTGTAGGCTGAAGTCCAAATAAAAACTTTAACCACACCAAATGTGTTTCTAACCTTGAGTTTCTGATCGACTCATCGAGACTTCAATTTCAGAATATGAGGGTCGGGCCTCACCTTCCTTTTTTTTCTTCTTTTTTTTTCCTTAGATCTAGCGTTAATATACACTGTTTGGGGATGAATTTATTTAGACCCCACATTAATTTAGATCTTTCATTTAGAACTTATTACGGTACTTACGGCACACAGAAGTGAGGTACGGTATCATTGCCGGTCCAATTTTTGCGACGAACTTTAATCTCCCAAATTCGTCTCCTTTCAGGATCTCGAGGGAAATAATGCATCTTTGCTCCCTTTTCCCTTCGATTGGAGCATCCCCATGCAGAACAGCACGGCATTTCCCTCAGTTTTAAGGTGAAAGTTGTACATTTACAAGCGATCACGATAAATGTACGGCAGTAGTCAGTAGAAATGTTTAGTTCGATTTTGTAGCTCGCGCGTTGGGCTTTAACATGGCGACTGTTGTCTCGTGAATGCTAAAAACTGAAACTGAGTTGGCCAAACTCTGTGTATAAAGGGCTCTGGGCATTGTCATGCTGAAACAGGAAAGAAGGGCCTTCCCCAAACTGTTGCCACAAACGTCTCGAGTGTCATTGTATGCTGTAGCGTTAAGATTTCCCTTCACTGGAACTAAGGGGCCTAGCCCGAACCATGAAAAACAGCCCCAGACCATTATTCCTCCTCCACCAAACTTTACAGTTGGCACTATGCATTCGGGCAGGTAGCGTTCTCCTGGCATCCGCCAAACCCAGATTCGTCCATCGGACTGCCAGATGGTGAAGCGTGATTCATCACTCCAGAGAACGCGTTTCCACTGCTCCAGAGTCCAATGGCGGCGAACTTTACACCACTCCAGCTGAAGCTTGTGTTACGGGTTCCTCTACGATCTCCTGGTCGCGGTATACTTCCGAACCCCGAGAGGAGCCACGGCAGAAAAATATGTTATCCTGAGTCAAAAGCAATGGTGAAACCACACCAATTGCAAATAATACAAACACCAATAATACAAACAAATATTGTATTAAAAATCACACAAAAATAACAGAACAACAATCATAGGAATCCAGAGTACAATCATTATCTCCTATGATGGTACCATCCGTTAACATGCATGAGGTAACTCACTGTGCTCCAAGTGAGTGGAAAATAACCTTCCCCAGTGTCTCTATATTCACGTCTTCAAGCTCAGAGTTGGTCCCCTCCAGTGATCAACGGAACGATGTCGAATCGAAACCAGAACCTCATTCAGAGGACAGGCACAGACACGCCGCCCAAAATGGCACAAAGGCGCACGCGGCCCAAAGCGGAGAAAATGGTCACATGGTTAAAGCGGCACAAAGGTGCACTCGCGGCGACTGGGAAATCCAACGGCATGCTCCAGGTATGAACTTTCACTGTTCACGGTCGGCAAGCAGTAAAGTAATCGTCAAAAGCCTCGGGGCACACACACTCCACAGATACGTTTGAAAGCAGTGGAAACGGTTGTCGAAGCAAGGCAAGTCTGCTCGACGCGCGAAGCGCACGAGTCAAAATGGCCGACGGCTCGTGGTTCTCGAGTCGTCACGACCCAGCGATGATTTTTCGGAATCTAACGCCACCTGACACGCAGGATGATCCGTCACAGCAATAACAACTTTATTGCAGGAATTCCTTTTTCCCAGGAAACCCAAAGTACGTGACTCTTGCTCGACAACGTTCGTTACAGACTGCAAAGCAACCAGCTTCTTCTCCGACTCTCTCGCTCCGCCTCTCCGCCTCTCCTCTGCCGTCGTTTTCCGGTTCGGTTTCCGGTATCATTTAAAGTTAGCCTTTTTAACTTTAGATAACTGTTCATGAATAATAACCATTTTGAGAATAATAATAGTACCTAATATCAGAAATATGTCAAGTGGGTGAAAACCACAACAACGGAAGTTACGAATCCGTAACACTTGGCATTGCGCATGGTGATATTAGGCTTGCATTCGGCTGCTCGGCCATGGAAACCCATTTCATGAAGCTGCCGATGAACCGTTGTTGTGCTGTCGTTGCTTCCAGAGGCAGTTTGGAACTCAGTAGTGAGTGTTGCAACCGAGGACAGACGATTTTACATGCTTGAGCACTCGGCGGTCCTGTTCTGTGAGCTTGTGTGGCCTACCACTTCGCGGCTGAGCTGTTGTTGCTCCTAGACGTTTCCACTTCACAATAACAGCACTTACAGTTGACTAGGGCAGCTCTAGAAGGGCAGAATTTTGACAAACTGACTTGTTGGAAAGGTGGCATCCTATGATGGTGTCACGTTGAAAGTCACTGAGCTCTTCAGTATGGCCCATTCTACTGCCAATGTTTGTCTATGGAGATTGCATGGCTGTGTGCTTGTAAATATACAGTCACGTGAAAAAGTAAGTACACCCCATGTAAAGTTTTGACTTTTTCAACATATTTCAACATACAGATATTTGATCTTCATTTCAATAATATTGACAGATAAAGGTGATATAATATAACAAATATCATGAAACATTTACATTTTGTAGTCCATTGTATAATTTAAATAAACATAAATGCAAATTTCGCATGTGGAAAAAGTAAGTACACCCCTACATTTATCACTACTTCAAATACCTAAAATTAGAATCAGGTGCACCAGCTCAGGTGCAAATGATTAGAACATCGTTAGAGAGGATCTTGGAGGAACCTGTCTTATTTAAACCTCAGACATTTAGTTTGGTTTGCTCTTTGTTATTGAAGTGTGCGGCGTCACCATGCCTAGATCAAAAGAGCTCTCTGAGGCCTTCAGAAAGAGGGTTATAGATGCCTACGAGTCTGGGAAGGGATTTAAAAAGATCTCCAAACAATTTGAAATCAATCACTCGATTGTCCGGAAGATCATCTACAAGTGGAGAAGATTCCAAACAACTGCCAACTTGTTCAGGCCAGGCCGCCCCAGCAAGTTCAGCCCGAGAGCAGACCGCAGGATGCTGAAAGAAGTCTATAAGAACCCCAGAACGTCATCACAGGACCTACAGGTAGCTCTTGCCACTGTTGATGTCAAAGTGCACGAGTCTACCATTAGAAAGAGGCTGCACAAATTTGATCTACATGGGAGGTGTGCCAGGAGGAAACCTTTGCTGCCCAGAAAGAACATCAGGGCAAGACTAAAGTTTGCCACCTAGGCAAAGACCAGCACTTCTTGAACAATGTGCTCTGGACAGATGAGACAAAGGTAGAGCTATTTGGCCACAGCACCAGAAGACATGTTTGGCGAAAACCAAAGACAGCATTTGACCACAAGAACCTGATACCAACTGTAAAGCATGGTGGTGGAAATATTATGGTTTGGGCAGCTATGCTGCATCAGGGCCTGGGTAGCTTACCATCATAGAATCCACTATGAATTCTTCATTGCACCAGAGGCTGCTTGAGGATAATGTGAGGCCATCTGTCAGAAAGTTGAAGCTCTACCGAAGGTGGACCTTGCACCATGACAATGACCCTAAACATACCAGTAAATCCACCAAGAAATGGCTGAAAAGAAAGAAATGGAGGGTTCTGAAATGGCCAAGTCAAAGCCCGGATCTAAATCCCATCGAGATGTTGTGGGGGGATTTGAAACGAGCTGTGCATGCAAGAAACCCCTCAAACATCGCACAGCTGAAAGAATTCTGCATGGAGGAGTGGGCAAAAATTTCTCCCAGTCGATGTCAGAGACTGGTAGACAGTTATAAGGAACGCCGACTTGAGGTTGTTTCTGCCAAAGGGGGCAATACCTCCTGTTAGAGCCAAGGGTGTACTCACTTTTTCCACGTGCGAAATTTGCATTTATGTTTATTTAAATTATACAATGGACTACAAAATGTAAATGTTTCATGATATTTGTTTTATTATATCACCTTTATCTATCAATATTGTTGAAATGAAGATCAAATAGCTGTATGTTGAAATATGTTGAAAAAGTCAAAACTTTACATGGGGTGTACTTACTTTTTCATGTGACTGTACCTGTCAGCAATGGGTGTGGCTGAAACGGCCGAATCCACCAATTAGAAGGGGCGTCCGTATTATTTTGGTCATGTCATGGTGTGTGTGTGTGTGTGTGTGTGTGTGTGTGTGTGTGTGTGTGTGTGTGTGTGTGTGTGTGTGTGTGTGTACGAGGGGCAGTCAATAAGTCACCTTAAAATATTTTTCACAACTTACTTGCATGTACGTGTGTAACAACTGTGTTGTTACGTCGTAGCCTATCGGGCAGAGCTGTCTAGAACAATGTTTGTCCGTCCGTATGTATGTATGTCCCCACAAACGTATACCAATCAGAGCTGAGAATCTGAGAATATACCAATCAGAGTTCTGTAAGTAAACCTTCCTTCACGGATGTCGGGATTCCTCCAAATTTCTTCATTTAGTGTTATAACGAGCATTAACGACTGTTTAAAAAGCTAAGCATACGTGTTTGTGGTCTCTACTGTACCAGGATTTCACTTTGGACCTTCTGTGAATCTTGCAATGTGCTTTTGTGAATTGTAGCGTGCTCTCCTTAGTTTGGTAAGGGTTATTGTTTTCTTGCTGTGTATTTCTTTGTAGACAGAAAGTGTTATCCTCCTCGGGAATTAAAATTTGTGACTCTCTTCTGACAAGTTTATGGACATTGAATTTTTGGTTCATCTATTACATACTACTGTAGGAAAATATCCCTAACATGTCAGAAATACCTGCAAACAACATGTACAAATCAAAATTCACTGGTTGCAAAAGTATTCAGATTGTTAGGTACTTGGTAGTAGCACCTGTTGCGGTGATGACTGCTATGAATCTTTTTTGGGAAGGTTGGTCTCCACCAGCTTTGAACAGTGAGATGGTGAAATCTTTGCCCATTCTTCACGTGAAAATTGCTGTCGTTCTGCCAAGTTTGATGGGGATTGTCGATGGACTGTGATCTTCAAGTCTCGCTAGAAATGTTCATTTGGGTTCAAGCCAGGACTTTGACTGGGCCACTCAAGAACATTTCTTTTCTTCTTATTCTGCCATTTCAGTGTGGCTTTAGCTTTCTGCTTCGGATCATTGTCCTGCTGAAATGTGAATCTCTGCACAGTTTTAGATTCATGCCTGACTCAAGCAGGTTTTGATCTAAGATTCTCCTGTGAGTTTGTCTCTGTCTGTTGGTCTGTCTGTCTGTCTGTCTGTCTGTATGTGTGTGTGGTCATTAAGCGTAACATATCATTCTCTTTGCTAACCTCCCCCTCCTTTCCCTCTTTTTTTCTCTGCCCTCTCCCTTCTCTGTCTCCCTCCCCCCTCTATGTTTCTCCCCCCCCCCCCCCCAGCCTCTGTCTTTCCCCCAACCTTCTCTGTCTCTCCCCTCTCCTCCCCCCTCCAGTTCAAAATCAGACCTGGTCACAGCCGTTCGTGAAAGACTTGTAATCAAATCAAGCCAAATCTAAGTGCCTCTGTGGCTACACATACATTTTTCGTTTCACCTCCATCATTAACATTTCTTTACAGAGGCTAAGGATCATGGACGAGCTGCAATGCAAATCACGCGCATACATGCAGACAAATACACGAGACATAAGACAACACTGCACTTGACTTCAGACAAACAACCTCCAAGCTTGGGGAAATTGAAGCAACTTCCGAAGTCTCTGGGTACCACACAATATTTTAGATACTTTTCTCTTCACACACAGTGGGCCATTTTTATGGCGAAATGAACCCTCCTCCTCCTCCTCCTATGAGAAACCATCGTACAGCGTCTATCTGCGCTCTATCCTCTAAATGCTGAGCATCAAGCGAGGAAGCAGCAAGCACTGTTTTAAAAGGTTTTGGTCGGACTTGGCCAGAGCGAGCATCAAACTACTGACCTCCATGATCCAAAAAGTATGCTCCAACCATTATGCGAAATACAAGTTGTTATACAAGGGGCTATAATACAGAGGAGGACCTGTGTTTAAAACCTGCACAAAACAGGAAGAGCGTGCACATTTTCAACATGCAATTGGCCAAGCTACCTTTCGAGATCTGCTTATGTGGACTAAAGAAAGGACACACCCACTTGGTCAGTAAGCATGCAGAAATAGCAGACAGGGCATGTGGTTTCTGGTCCCACAACAGTGAAGGGATTTACATTTCATATAAACAAGCAAGAGTTGAGTTTATGTCAAACAAAGTTCAGCTAATTGTTGCCAATAAACAAAGTTCAGCGAATTGTTGCCGATAGTTACACCTTGAGGTGTGATTACCTCCACCACCAAAGGTGTATGGAGGTTATGTTTTCGCCCCTGTCTGCCTTTTTGTAAAAAGTACATCTCAAAAAGTGGTGGACGGATTCGGAAGATATTTTGTGGAGAGATTGGGTATGTGACAAGTACGAATTGATTCAGTTTTGGTGAAGATCAGAATACGGAGCCGGATCAGAAAATTTTTGAAAGCAATTCTTCACCATTTGATGATAGGGCTAAAACCGATAAATAGGAAACGATTTCTCAAAACGTTACGGACGGATTCGGATGAAACCTGGTGGACAGGTTGGGTGTGTGACAAGGACGAATCGATTAGATTTTGGTGAAGATCTGAATACGGATCTGGATACGATCATTTTATTTTATTTTAAGTGATTATATTCATCAGGGTGGATGGAACCAAAAACGATATAAAGCATGACATCCCAAAAAGTTGTGCAGGACTTTTGACAAAACTAGGTGGATGAGTTGGTTATACAACACAAACAAGCCGATTAGACTTTAGTTCAGATCAGAATGCAGATCTGACCTATCGCACAAAACGTAAACTGTTCAGCCTGGTGGTGTGCCGTTCTGGTATTACTAGTTATATCTGAATTCCAAGGTTGATGCTAACTCAATACCCAGCATCCACCGAATGGCAACATGCGTCAAACAAAGTGCTTATATGTCAAGGTCAAGCAAGGTCATCAGAAGGAAAGAATGAGTACACAAAGCAGATTATATAAATCCATCACCTTAGGCACGTATGATGATTCATGTAATAACTTGTTGGTTTGCTGCATCATGTATCCTTGAGCAAAGCTTTTGGTTACATAACTGTGTGCATTCTTGTGCAAATAAAAGCTTGCACTTGAATGCCATATATATATATATACATAATGCAACACTTAAAAGCAATTTAAGTTCAGAGCTGGAGGCCAAATACTGTCAAATCACCACTTCGATCACCATATCTTATCATAAACATATATATTGTTGTGGATATGAGAATGTTTTTATTTATTTATTGTTGTGTAGTGAATAGTTGTAAAATGTCACCCTCCTTCCTGCAATTGTTGTTGTATAAAGATCAAAGGGCGTTCCCGTAGTTAATTCCATAAAGCATACACGGAGGACACCATATATCCCTGTTCAGTAGTTATATCCTTATTATGTGTATTAGGGTAAGGCCTTGTCTTCCATTAACTTAATACTCCATTGCACTGCATTAAATAAGAGTAGATCCCCTTTCCCTTCACATTCCCCTTCCAACAAATTGCCAACTGTTCCCTCCGCGACTCCATTCGCCATGTGCTCCGGCTCGGAGAAGAAGGGCGGGTCTCCACCTCGTCATAGAGGGGAGGAGGGAGCCAGCCCCGAACAACCAACCAAGCACGAGGGGTTTGGTTTGAGAGGGCGGAGGAAGAGCGATCGGGGAGGTTCGAAAAGGTTCAAGGGTGGGGCTATATATAACCCATGGGAAACGCCCCCACCTCAGACGAGTCCTGAAAAAAGCACGCGACGTACACACAGCGGCACGAGCAGACGATTGAGGCAGCAGATGAGTTCGGAGAAGTGCGAGAGAAGCGCGGGGAAGCCTTTGACAGAGGTGCGAAACAGAAGCGCGGGGAAGCCTTGACAGAAGTGCAAAACAAGAAGTGCAACGAAAGAGTTGCGCCCCACCAGTAGTTTTGGCGCCACCAGCAGTTGACTCCACCAGGCCGCTTCGACCCGTTACCCCGCGGGAACCAGATTGCGGTGGCATCGGTGGCCGTCGAGGTCCAGCCCGACGTCCTGTGCGGGATCAAGCCCGAACCATCTGCCCCAGCTGAACCTTCCCATTCCTCCTTCCAGCATTCATTCCTGCCATTCCATCCTTCTTGTGCACGTGAGTTTGTTTTGTTTGTCTTGTCCCAGGGAATAAGTTAAGCTTGTATAGTTAAGCTAGTATTTTCTCTGTGTCATCTGTTTTTTTTCCATTTTCCCTGTATATAACCTTGACTGCTCCTTTTGCTTTAGTGTGTGTAAATAATAAATCCTGTTATTCTTCTGTACGTCTTCTTCCTTTTTACATTCGGTCGCTTTAGAGGTGTCCATATTGAATATCTGTGGCGTGATTTTGGCCAACGTCCAGGAATCGGGTTAGTCGGGGTAACTGTTAGGGCCGCGGCGCCATCCGCTCGGCAAAACAACATCCTATCCGCGGTCCGTAACAATTGGTGTCTGGGAGTGAGATACGAGGCCCGAACCAAATTTTTAAAACATCAAGAAAAAATTTGGTCAAAATTTGGAGCGGCCAAGATTTAGTTTTTAAAATCCCAAATTGAGTCGTGCCATGGATAGTCAAGGCGATCGGATGCCGGTGGGGGAACTAGAAGAGGGGTTAGGGGTAACCCAGGATCAGAGGGAAGAAATGGAGGAGAGCAATGAGGAGGTGGTTGAGGGAGTATCAGGCGCACAAAATGGCGCCCTCGCGCACGTGTTTGAAGAGGCACAAAATGGCGGCGCTTCGCACGTGGTTGGGGCAGCCTCGCCCGCAATGCCAATGAATTTGGACCTGTTTATGAAACAGATGATGGCCTTTATGGTAAAAACAGACGATAATTTCAAAGGGATGGAAAACAGGATAGGAGGCCAAATGAGGGACGAAGCGAGGGCTAATAGTGAGCGAATGAGGGACGAAGCGAGGGGTACCGGTGAACGGAAAGACAATAAATTTGCGGGGTTAGACAATAAATTTGAGGGGTTAGACAACGGGATAAAAGAGGTAAAGAATGGGTTAGAGGGGTTAGAAAACAAGATGGAAAACAAATTGCGGGAAATAGGGGAGCAATCGGCCCGGGAAATTAAACAAATGGGAGAGCAGATAGAGGAGGTGAAAATCGGGGTAGAAACCAAATTGGATGCCCAGAGGGATGAATTGGGACAGATGAGGGCGGCATCTACTAAAGAAATGGAGGAGATGGGGGAGGAAATACGACGAGGTGTAAGCGAGGAGGTCTCGGGGGTACGCGAGGAGGTAAGGCGAGGTGAGAAGCGTATGGAGAAAGAGGTGAGGAATAATACGGCTAGGTTACAAGGGGGCATAGAAGATCTGACGCAGGAGGTGGAACAGCTGACGGTGGGACAGACAGAGTTAGTGGAGCAGGTACAAAGGAACACTGCGGTACTAGGAGGGTTAAAGGCGACACAAAAAGAACTAAAAGTCGACTTGATAGCGACGAAGAGGGAATGTCAGATGGTACATGAGAGACTGACAACGAGGTTGGATGAGGTGACAGAAGTAATGGAGACAAAGAACCGGGAGGTGAGGACGCACATAGAAACGGTCAAGGTAGCGTTAGAGGACGAAATTGAGGAGACGCACCGGGAAATAAAAGAGGTGAAGCAAAAGTTAGAGGAAGTGGAAGAGGGGGTGAGTGAAATTAAGAAGAGACGGAGGGAAACTAAGAGGGAGATAAAGGAGGAGGTGATGGAATATGTGCAAGGTCGGTGCTCAAATCGTGATGATGTGCTCGCTAACCAAATAAAGAGTTTGCAGGTGGCGAAGGAGGTGCAGAGACGAGGTGCCAAGGTGAGTGGCGATATACGCGGCAATGTATATGGTGTGAGGGAAGCTTCAGTCGGCTTGGGGGTTGATTTGGATCCGGGTGTTCGTGAGAGGCCGTTGGTGAAGTGTGCGACAGGTACGGTGTGCGAAAGAGGATGTGTGCGAGAATGTCCGACTCTGGGGTGTGTGAGGAAAAAGTGCGCGCCGAGGAGTGAGTGTGCTGTCGAGAGTGAGTTGGTCGTAGCGCGGGTGCGAGGGGGCACATGGAAGCGTGGTGTGGTGAGTGTTACAGAGGATGTAACGAGAGAGTGTACACCTGTGGTGAGTGTTACGGAGGGAGTAACGGGAGAGTGTGTGCAAGAGGATGCGCGAGAAAGGTGTGTAACAGAGGAGTGTATGGGTACAGAGTGCGCTGTCAAAAGTAAGGGTGAATGCGCGACCGAGTGTGGTGGTGAAAGTAGTAAGAGTGACACGGAGCGTGAGTTGGTTGTGGCAGGTGAGAGAGGATGTACACCTGGAATGGAAGGATGCACACCTGGAATGGTAGAGCGTGTGTGGGAATGCACACTTGAGTTAGTAGTGAGGCACGTGGTTGGGTGTGCAAGTGAGAGCACACCTGTGGTTGTCACAGAGGAGGTGACCGAGGAGGGGGCGCGAAGAGGTGTGTTGGTGAGGTGTGCGAACGACGAGTGTGTGCAAAGGTGTGCGGTGGTCAGGTGTGTGACAAAGTCTATAAGCGGAATGAGTGTACCTGGGTGTGTCGGGGAAGGTGCAATGACAAAAAGCATGGAGACGGCTGGATGTGTGAGCAAGGAACGGGCTGCGGGGTGTGAGCATGCAAGTGGAGCATCGACGGTAACCGGGTTAGCGGTGAGAGCGACGTATAGCCGAATCGGGCCCTCGGTGCGCGCCAGGCAGCTTTGCGTGCCGCGGGGATCCGCGGCGGTTTCGAAAGAACCGCCGTACGCGATCCACGCTGGGCCTCGCTCGGAACGGTCGCGTCCGAGCTCCGCCAGGCGGAGCGGGCGGTCCGGTTGGAAGGGCCGACACAGCGACCCCTTGTGGTTGCCGCGCTCCGGCCGGCCGAGATTGGGGCATCGGACGGTCCCGTGCCCCGATGGTGCATGGAATCTCGGGCCGAGTAGACCGCCTTCCCTGCACCGAAGGCCGGACGGACCCATCTGCTGGCAACGAACCACCCGCATTCATTGCTCGGCTTTACGAAGCAGAGCTTTGGAAACGAATTGGCGCACCGAGAGGCACTAGTGAGTAGACGTGTGACGAGGATAGTGTTTTGGACCCGAAATTAGAAAAACAAAATTTGATGATTGGCAAAGGATTGGCAGAGTGATGATTGGCAGATGATTGGTAGTGATTGGCAAATTTTTAATTGGCTGGAATTTGGTGAGCAAAATTGATAGTAGAAGATGCCCGATGTGGTGGGATGGCAACTCTGCCATCTCTCACACCGGGGGCAAAGGAGCACTAGGTTATGGGGTTTGGCAGTGAAAACTAGCCCGGGAGGGTTAGGATATAGTGTGTAGGGACCTAGAAGATGACCTTAGGTAACGTTAAGATTAGGTAGTGACAATGATACCTGTAGTGGGGACGCAGGTAGATTAGTTTGGATGATAATGACGTGGTATGTGCTTAGTTTAAAGGGAAGACGGGGAGCACTAAGTTATCAGGGCAACAGGTAGATTAGATGATGCCATGTGAGTGGTGGAGGTGTATTCAAGTGTATTGAGCAGGGTATGAGTAAATGATTGTGAGTTGTAGTGTGATTGCACAGGTGTGCAACTGAACAGGTGGGTGGAGCAGTGTTTGAGTGAGTGATAGTGATGTGAGTGGTGCTGACCAAATGGTCCAGGAAGGAAGGAGGGTGCATGTGGCA
Source organism: Myxine glutinosa (assembly GCF_964187855.1). Taxonomy (NCBI): domain Eukaryota; kingdom Metazoa; phylum Chordata; class Myxini; order Myxiniformes; family Myxinidae; genus Myxine; species Myxine glutinosa. The sequence continues at coordinate 104,839,863 of NC_136272.1, forward strand.
CCAGGTGTGATTGCACAGGTGTGCAACGACAGGTGAATGGAGAACAGGTGTATGGAATAAATGGTCTGGAATATATGGAGTATTGGAATGGATGGTCGTGGAGTGAGTATGGTGGAAACTGTGGAGTGGAGTGGATGGTGCAAAGGTGTGAATGGGGGAAGGATGGACCCCATCACGAATACCCGGGGAGGGTAGTGTAAGTGTTAGGTAGAGGGTACAGGTAAATTGTGGTTGGATATTGGCATCTGTGGTGCATGGTGGAAGAATGGTGATTGGATGGGTGCATTAGTGTTGTGGAAATGGCTGGGCGTGTAGCCTGTTAGTGCGTGTAGTCGGATGGGCACTCCACCACTGAGGATGTCGGCCAGGTGAGGCCGCAGGTGGGCTCTGGGAGCCGGTAGAGTTGTTGTGGATGGGGCCCGAGGATCCGGAGGACGGACCCGGGTAGCCCAGTGCCAGAGGGCACCAAGGGGTGACAGAGCCAGGAGGGGCCTTCCCCAATTAGATAGGTTAGGGTGAGGAGCTAGGTAAGCTCAGGTGGCAACTGCAGTGGTGGAGGTGTGCAGGTGGGTAGGCCTGCTGGGAGAGCTACACGCCCCAGTCCTGAAATTGTGCAAGGGCACAGGGAGTTGCATCGGGGGAGTGAGACCCCAAATTAAGGAAGCACCACAGTTTGGACAATGGGAATTGGTTTTTAGAACCCATAGTGTAAGTTGGCCAATGGATTGGCAGGGAAAGACCCCGGGTAGTGTAAAGTGTGTTAAAGTCATTTAGAGGATAGTTAGGATTGAAGTCTCCTCGCACCATCTACATCCACTCACCTGAGGTGACGTAACTCCACACCATGCCATGTTTTATTATTTTTATTGTGCAGATGTTTGGAATGTGAGATGCATCATGACGTGGCTGTGACATTGTGCTTTGTTGTTCCATCTCTTCCTCCTTATGAGGATTGATGATGAATTGGGTGATGGCAAATTTTGGTTAGAGGGATTGGGGTAACGAATTTGGTGTAGGGGAAATATGGGGAGGACGTGACAGTAGCGACGAATTTGTAAAGGTGTAGATTTTGTAAATATGGGGTAAGGGCAAGGGTAGAGTAGGTGACAGGGGGGGTGACGTACGGTAGGGACGAGCTTTCTCTCTTCGCTCTCCGTACGCACTTCGCCTTGCATTGCCTTGTTTGATGTGTACCCTTGTGACCTTACCCCTCGCTCATCTGTCTTTTCCCCCTTTTGTCTCCCACATGAGGACTGTGCGCCACTGGGCGCTGAGGGGAGCGTGCGGGAGTCCGCCATTGTGCGCCTGGAACTCACAGAACCAGCTGTCTGCATCGATGCACCACCTTATGGACCACATGTCTGTGGCTGAGCACCACTTATGGACCCCATGGGTTGGGGCATGGCCCCTCTGCTGGAACCGGCCATGAGGGCCCGAGGTCTTGCTGGCGGACCTTGGTCACAGGGCACCTATGCCGCACAGGTGAACCACACATAGTCGGCCCCTGTGGGCCATAAATAAAAATGGACACGTTGGGTGCATTTTATTATTGCAAATAGGCCGCCAGCAAAGAAGATGACAACACCTGGAAGATAGCAATAGCCAGCAGAGGGAGCCGAAGAGCAAGAGATCACCAGCAGAGTTTGTTGGTTTTATTTTTTATTGAACTGTGGTGACTGTGCACCGATTGGTGCTTGAGGGTGCTTTGGTGCGTTTTTGGGTGCTTGCATGGTGCATCGATGCAGGGCAGACTGTCTCCCCCCCCCCCCCCCCCAAAAGAACGATCACAGGTCCTGGGTTACGTTTTGTAAATAAAAGTAGAGTCATTGTAAATAATGTGCCCCCACCGTAAATGTATAGTTTGAAGACCATTCCGCAATTCGGTTAGCTGTAGGCGTGAATCTGTTAGGCAGGGTGCAATGGAGCAGCGGGAAATATTTATTTATGTTTTAAAACTGTCGCACTCAGGGTCAGGTTAAATGTAGAGGGAACTACACCTACGTGCCACACTAAGGTAAAAGTTCATAGGCCCGGGACGTGCCTAAGGGGAGGAGGGTGCAGTGTTGTGGATATGAGAATGTTTTTTTATTTTATTGTTGTGTCGTGAATAGTTGTAAAATGTCACCCTCCTTCCTGCAATTGTTGTTGTATAAAGATCAAATGGCGTTCCCGTAGTTAATTCCATAAAGCATACACGGAGGACACCATATATCCCTGTTCAGTAGTTATATCCTTATTATGTGTATTAGGGTAAGGCCTTGTCTTCCATTAAATTAATACTCCATTGCACTGCATTAAATAAGAGTAGATCCCCTTTCCCTTCACATTCCCCTTCCAACAAATTGCCAACTGTTCCCTCCGCGACTCCATTCGCCATGTGCTCCGGCTCGGAGAAGAAGGGCGGGTCTCCACCTCGTCATAGAGGGGAGGAGGGAGCCAGCCCCGAACAACCAACCAAGCACGAGGGGTTTGGTTTGAGAGGGCGGAGGAAGAGCGATCGGGGAGGTTCGAAAAGGTTCAAGGGTGGGGCTATATATAACCCATGGGAAACGCCCCCACCTCAGACGAGTCCTGAAAAAAGCACGCGACGTACACACAGCGGCACGAGCAGACGATTGAGGCAGCAGATGAGTTCGGAGAAGTGCGAGAGAAGCGCGGGGAAGCCTTTGACAGAGGTGCGAAACAGAAGCGCGGGGAAGCCTCGACAGAAGTGCGAAACAAGAAGTGCAACGAAAGAGTTGCGCCTCACCAGTAGTTTTGGCTCCACCAGCAGTTGACTCCACCAGGCCGCTTCGACCCGTTACCCCGCGGGAACCAGATTGCGGTGGCATCGGTGGCCGTCGAGGTCCAGCCCGACGTCCCGTGCGGGATCAAGCCCGAACCATCTGCCCCAGCTGAACCTTCCCATTCCTCCTTCCTGCATTCATTCCTGCCATTCCATCCTTCTTGTGTACGTGAGTTTGTTTTGTTTGTCTTGTCCCAGGGAATAAGTTAAGCTTGTATAGTTAAGCTAGTATTTTCACTGTGTCACCTGTTTTTTTCCATTTTCCCTGTATATAACCTTGACTGCTCCTTTTGCTTTAGTGTGTGTAAATAATAAATCCTGTTATTCTTCTGTACGTCTTCTTCCTCTTTACATTCGGTCGCTTTAGAGGTTTCCATATTGAATATCTGTGGCGCGATTTTGGCCAACGTCCAGGAATCGGGTTAGTCGGGGTAACTGTTAGGGCCGCGGCGCCATCCGCTCGGCAAAACAACATCCTATCCGCGGTCCGTAACAATATATATTAAAGATATATCATAAATCACCATATCTTAATTATGCACCATATATATACAGTCACGTGAAAAAGTAAGTACACCCCATTAAAGTTTTGACTTTTTCAACATATTTCAACATACAGCTATTAGATCTTCATTTCAACAATATTGATAGATGAAGGTGATATAATATAACAAATATCATGAAACATTTACATTTTGTAGTCCATTGTATAATTTAAATAAACATAAATGCAAATTTCGCATGTGGAAAAAGTAAGTACACCCCTACATTTATCGCTACTTCAAATACCTAAAATTAGAATCAGGTGCACCAGCTCAGGTGCAAATGATTAGAACACCGTTAGAGAGGATCTTGGAGGAACCTGTTTTATTTAAACCTCAGACATTTAGTTTGGTTTGCTCTTTGTTGTTGAAGTGTGCGCGTCACCATGCCTAGATCAAAAGAGCTCTCTGAGGCCTTCAGAAAGAAGGTTATAGATGCCTACAAGTCTGGGAAGGGATTTAAAAAGATCTCCAAACAATTTGAAGTCAATCATTCGACTGTCCGGAAGATCATATACAAGTGGAGAAGATTCCAAACAACTGCCAACTTGTTCAGGCCAGGCCGCCCCAGCAAGTTCAGCCTGAGAGCAGACCGCAAGATGCTGAAAGAATCTCTAAGAACCCCATAATGTCATCACGGGACCTACAGGTCGCTCTTGCCACTGTTGATGTCATGTTTCACACATGTTTCACCGTTCAATTTAAAGTTTTCTCACAGGAATAGGGCCTATTTTGAATGCAAAATGATTGGTAAATCATTAAATTGGCAACAATTTTGATAATTGAAAATCACCATTTCTAAAGGAAATTAGCAATGTTTGATCAAAAATTACATGAAAATGTTCATTTTTTTCATTTGTAATGGAATACATCACTTTTTGAAGTATCAATATAAGTAAAGAAGAAAATATGTTGCCAATTTGAATGATGAAATAAGGAAAAAAATTTGCTCCAAAAAAAAGATTTGGTGGCTTTGGTGTCAACAGGTTCAATGACTGACTATGTGTAGTGTTCACTCTGTACTTTCTGCTGGTATGTCGGAAGTGATGAAGATTGGTTCAATGCACTGGTCTCCTTGTACATGATTAGGTCTCTCCCTCATCTATGTACTTGCTCTCTTTATACTCTTTTTCCTTAAATGCATTCCCCTTTTCCTCTCATTTTTACTCCTCAAAATCTCTTTCTTTCTATTTCCTTACACTCTTCTGTCCTTAATACGCTTCTCTTCCCGATTTCGACACCTTTCCTCCTCCACTGCCTCCTTCCCCCTCTCTCCCAATTTCATCTTCACTCTTTCTCACTCTCTTGCCTCTCCTCTTCCATCTTCGAAGTGAAACTGATTTATTGATTGTGTTACAAGGAAGCTTACAAATTTATGTTCAGGTTAACTTGACACTTTAATTGCACAATGTTAGGCAAATAATCTTTGGCAATTGAACATACACTTCTCATTGCACATTATAAGATCTGGACGAAAGTGTGGAAAATCGACAATGAATGGTTGAAGCTTTTCATTACCTTACAAATCAATTCAAATGTAGGTTATGATAAGCACGTTTTCCTTCTGATAAGCAAAAATAAATAAATAATAATGGCTGTATCAATGACACACTTAAATAAAGTTTACAACTTACACAAGCAGATAAAAATAATCCTGACATTAAACATTGCCTAGTTATCATGTGTCCCCCTCCTCCCCCCCCCCCCCCCCCCAAAAAAAAATTAAAGACTCGAGATTTTTACCTTGTCCCATACATAGACTACTTATGTGTGTAGGCTGAAGTCCAAATAAAAACTTTAACCACACCAAATGTGTTTCTAACCTTGAGTTTCTGATCGACTCATCGAGACTTCAATTTCAGAATATGAGGGTCGGGCCTCACCTTCCTTTTTTTTCTTCTTTTTTTTTCCTTAGATCTAGCGTTAATATACACTGTTTGGGGATGAATTTATTTAGACCCCACATTAATTTAGATCTTTCATTTAGAACTTATTACGGTACTTACGGCACACAGAAGTGAGGTACGGTATCATTGCCGGTCCAATTTTTGCGACGAACTTTAATCTCCCAAATTCGTCTCCTTTCAGGATCTCGAGGGAAATAATGCATCTTTGCTCCCTTTTCCCTTCGATTGGAGCATCCCCATGCAGAACAGCACGGCATTTCCCTCAGTTTTAAGGTGAAAGTTGTACATTTACAAGCGATCACGATAAATGTACGGCAGTAGTCAGTAGAAATGTTTAGTTCGATTTTGTAGCTCGCGCGTTGGGCTTTAACATGGCGACTGTTGTCTCGTGAATGCTAAAAACTGAAACTGAGTTGGCCAAACTCTGTGTATAAAGGGCTCTGGGCATTGTCATGCTGAAACAGGAAAGAAGGGCCTTCCCCAAACTGTTGCCACAAACGTCTCGAGTGTCATTGTATGCTGTAGCGTTAAGATTTCCCTTCACTGGAACTAAGGGGCCTAGCCCGAACCATGAAAAACAGCCCCAGACCATTATTCCTCCTCCACCAAACTTTACAGTTGGCACTATGCATTCGGGCAGGTAGCGTTCTCCTGGCATCCGCCAAACCCAGATTCGTCCATCGGACTGCCAGATGGTGAAGCGTGATTCATCACTCCAGAGAACGCGTTTCCACTGCTCCAGAGTCCAATGGCGGCGAACTTTACACCACTCCAGCTGAAGCTTGTGTTACGGGTTCCTCTACGATCTCCTGGTCGCGGTATACTTCCGAACCCCGAGAGGAGCCACGGCAGAAAAATATGTTATCCTGAGTCAAAAGCAATGGTGAAACCACACCAATTGCAAATAATACAAACACCAATAATACAAACAAATATTGTATTAAAAATCACACAAAAATAACAGAACAACAATCATAGGAATCCAGAGTACAATCATTATCTCCTATGATGGTACCATCCGTTAACATGCATGAGGTAACTCACTGTGCTCCAAGTGAGTGGAAAATAACCTTCCCCAGTGTCTCTATATTCACGTCTTCAAGCTCAGAGTTGGTCCCCTCCAGTGATCAACGGAACGATGTCGAATCGAAACCAGAACCTCATTCAGAGGACAGGCACAGACACGCCGCCCAAAATGGCACAAAGGCGCACGCGGCCCAAAGCGGAGAAAATGGTCACATGGTTAAAGCGGCACAAAGGTGCACTCGCGGCGACTGGGAAATCCAACGGCATGCTCCAGGTATGAACTTTCACTGTTCACGGTCGGCAAGCAGTAAAGTAATCGTCAAAAGCCTCGGGGCACACACACTCCACAGATACGTTTGAAAGCAGTGGAAACGGTTGTCGAAGCAAGGCAAGTCTGCTCGACGCGCGAAGCGCACGAGTCAAAATGGCCGACGGCTCGTGGTTCTCGAGTCGTCACGACCCAGCGATGATTTTTCGGAATCTAACGCCACCTGACACGCAGGATGATCCGTCACAGCAATAACAACTTTATTGCAGGAATTCCTTTTTCCCAGGAAACCCAAAGTACGTGACTCTTGCTCGACAACGTTCGTTACAGACTGCAAAGCAACCAGCTTCTTCTCCGACTCTCTCGCTCCGCCTCTCCGCCTCTCCTCTGCCGTCGTTTTCCGGTTCGGTTTCCGGTATCATTTAAAGTTAGCCTTTTTAACTTTAGATAACTGTTCATGAATAATAACCATTTTGAGAATAATAATAGTACCTAATATCAGAAATATGTCAAGTGGGTGAAAACCACAACAACGGAAGTTACGAATCCGTAACACTTGGCATTGCGCATGGTGATATTAGGCTTGCATTCGGCTGCTCGGCCATGGAAACCCATTTCATGAAGCTGCCGATGAACCGTTGTTGTGCTGTCGTTGCTTCCAGAGGCAGTTTGGAACTCAGTAGTGAGTGTTGCAACCGAGGACAGACGATTTTACATGCTTGAGCACTCGGCGGTCCTGTTCTGTGAGCTTGTGTGGCCTACCACTTCGCGGCTGAGCTGTTGTTGCTCCTAGACGTTTCCACTTCACAATAACAGCACTTACAGTTGACTAGGGCAGCTCTAGAAGGGCAGAATTTTGACAAACTGACTTGTTGGAAAGGTGGCATCCTATGATGGTGTCACGTTGAAAGTCACTGAGCTCTTCAGTATGGCCCATTCTACTGCCAATGTTTGTCTATGGAGATTGCATGGCTGTGTGCTTGTAAATATACAGTCACGTGAAAAAGTAAGTACACCCCATGTAAAGTTTTGACTTTTTCAACATATTTCAACATACAGATATTTGATCTTCATTTCAATAATATTGACAGATAAAGGTGATATAATATAACAAATATCATGAAACATTTACATTTTGTAGTCCATTGTATAATTTAAATAAACATAAATGCAAATTTCGCATGTGGAAAAAGTAAGTACACCCCTACATTTATCACTACTTCAAATACCTAAAATTAGAATCAGGTGCACCAGCTCAGGTGCAAATGATTAGAACATCGTTAGAGAGGATCTTGGAGGAACCTGTCTTATTTAAACCTCAGACATTTAGTTTGGTTTGCTCTTTGTTATTGAAGTGTGCGGCGTCACCATGCCTAGATCAAAAGAGCTCTCTGAGGCCTTCAGAAAGAGGGTTATAGATGCCTACGAGTCTGGGAAGGGATTTAAAAAGATCTCCAAACAATTTGAAATCAATCACTCGATTGTCCGGAAGATCATCTACAAGTGGAGAAGATTCCAAACAACTGCCAACTTGTTCAGGCCAGGCCGCCCCAGCAAGTTCAGCCCGAGAGCAGACCGCAGGATGCTGAAAGAAGTCTATAAGAACCCCAGAACGTCATCACAGGACCTACAGGTAGCTCTTGCCACTGTTGATGTCAAAGTGCACGAGTCTACCATTAGAAAGAGGCTGCACAAATTTGATCTACATGGGAGGTGTGCCAGGAGGAAACCTTTGCTGCCCAGAAAGAACATCAGGGCAAGACTAAAGTTTGCCACCTAGGCAAAGACCAGCACTTCTTGAACAATGTGCTCTGGACAGATGAGACAAAGGTAGAGCTATTTGGCCACAGCACCAGAAGACATGTTTGGCGAAAACCAAAGACAGCATTTGACCACAAGAACCTGATACCAACTGTAAAGCATGGTGGTGGAAATATTATGGTTTGGGCAGCTATGCTGCATCAGGGCCTGGGTAGCTTACCATCATAGAATCCACTATGAATTCTTCATTGCACCAGAGGGTGCTTGAGGATAATGTGAGGCCATCTGTCAGAAAGTTGAAGCTCTACCGAAGGTGGACCTTGCACCATGACAATGACCCTAAACATACCAGTAAATCCACCAAGAAATGGCTGAAAAGAAAGAAATGGAGGGTTCTGAAATGGCCAAGTCAAAGCCCGGATCTAAATCCCATCGAGATGTTGTGGGGGGATTTGAAACGAGCTGTGCATGCAAGAAACCCCTCAAACATCGCACAGCTGAAAGAATTCTGCATGGAGGAGTGGGCAAAAATTTCTCCCAGTCGATGTCAGAGACTGGTAGACAGTTATAAGGAACGCCGACTTGAGGTTGTTTCTGCCAAAGGGGGCAATACCTCCTGTTAGAGCCAAGGGTGTACTCACTTTTTCCACGTGCGAAATTTGCATTTATGTTTATTTAAATTATACAATGGACTACAAAATGTAAATGTTTCATGATATTTGTTTTATTATATCACCTTTATCTATCAATATTGTTGAAATGAAGATCAAATAGCTGTATGTTGAAATATGTTGAAAAAGTCAAAACTTTACATGGGGTGTACTTACTTTTTCATGTGACTGTACCTGTCAGCAATGGGTGTGGCTGAAACGGCCGAATCCACCAATTAGAAGGGGCGTCCGTATTATTTTGGTCATGTCATGGTGTGTGTGTGTGTGTGTGTGTGTGTGTGTGTGTGTGTGTGTGTGTGTGTGTGTGTGTGTGTGTGTGTGTGTGTGTGTGTGTACGAGGGGCAGTCAATAAGTCACCTTAAAATATTTTTCACAACTTACTTGCATGTACGTGTGTAACAACTGTGTTGTTACGTCGTAGCCTATCGGGCAGAGCTGTCTAGAACAATGTTTGTCCGTCCGTATGTATGTATGTCCCCACAAACGTATACCAATCAGAGCTGAGAATCTGAGAATATACCAATCAGAGTTCTGTAAGTAAACCTTCCTTCACGGATGTCGGGATTCCTCCAAATTTCTTCATTTAGTGTTATAACGAGCATTAACGACTGTTTAAAAAGCTAAGCATACGTGTTTGTGGTCTCTACTGTACCAGGATTTCACTTTGGACCTTCTGTGAATCTTGCAATGTGCTTTTGTGAATTGTAGCGTGCTCTCCTTAGTTTGGTAAGGGTTATTGTTTTCTTGCTGTGTATTTCTTTGTAGACAGAAAGTGTTATCCTCCTCGGGAATTAAAATTTGTGACTCTCTTCTGACAAGTTTATGGACATTGAATTTTTGGTTCATCTATTACATACTACTGTAGGAAAATATCCCTAACATGTCAGAAATACCTGCAAACAACATGTACAAATCAAAATTCACTGGTTGCAAAAGTATTCAGATTGTTAGGTACTTGGTAGTAGCACCTGTTGCGGTGATGACTGCTATGAATCTTTTTTGGGAAGGTTGGTCTCCACCAGCTTTGAACAGTGAGATGGTGAAATCTTTGCCCATTCTTCACGTGAAAATTGCTGTCGTTCTGCCAAGTTTGATGGGGATTGTCGATGGACTGTGATCTTCAAGTCTCGCTAGAAATGTTCATTTGGGTTCAAGCCAGGACTTTGACTGGGCCACTCAAGAACATTTCTTTTCTTCTTATTCTGCCATTTCAGTGTGGCTTTAGCTTTCTGCTTCGGATCATTGTCCTGCTGAAATGTGAATCTCTGCACAGTTTTAGATTCATGCCTGACTCAAGCAGGTTTTGATCTAAGATTCTCCTGTGAGTTTGTCTCTGTCTGTTGGTCTGTCTGTCTGTCTGTCTGTCTGTATGTGTGTGTGGTCATTAAGCGTAACATATCATTCTCTTTGCTAACCTCCCCCTCCTTTCCCTCTTTTTTTCTCTGCCCTCTCCCTTCTCTGTCTCCCTCCCCCCTCTATGTTTCTCCCCCCCCCCCCCCCCAGCCTCTGTCTTTCCCCCAACCTTCTCTGTCTCTCCCCTCTCCTCCCCCCTCCAGTTCAAAATCAGACCTGGTCACAGCCGTTCGTGAAAGACTTGTAATCAAATCAAGCCAAATCTAAGTGCCTCTGTGGCTACACATACATTTTTCGTTTCACCTCCATCATTAACATTTCTTTACAGAGGCTAAGGATCATGGACGAGCTGCAATGCAAATCACGCGCATACATGCAGACAAATACACGAGACATAAGACAACACTGCACTTGACTTCAGACAAACAACCTCCAAGCTTGGGGAAATTGAAGCAACTTCCGAAGTCTCTGGGTACCACACAATATTTTAGATACTTTTCTCTTCACACACAGTGGGCCATTTTTATGGCGAAATGAACCCTCCTCCTCCTCCTCCTATGAGAAACCATCGTACAGCGTCCATCTGCGCTCTATCCTCTAAATGCTGAGCATCAAGCGAGGAAGCAGCAAGCACTGTTTTAAAAGGTTTTGGTCGGACTTGGCCAGAGCGAGCATCAAACTACTGACCTCCATGATCCAAAAAGTATGCTCCAACCATTATGCGAAATACAAGTTGTTATACAAGGGGCTATAATACAGAGGAGGACCTGTGTTTAAAACCTGCACAAAACAGGAAGAGCGTGCACATTTTCAACATGCAATTGGCCAAGCTACCTTTCGAGATCTGCTTATGTGGACTAAAGAAAGGACACACCCACTTGGTCAGTAAGCATGCAGAAATAGCAGACAGGGCATGTGGTTTCTGGTCCCACAACAGTGAAGGGATTTACATTTCATATAAACAAGCAAGAGTTGAGTTTATGTCAAACAAAGTTCAGCTAATTGTTGCCAATAAACAAAGTTCAGCGAATTGTTGCCGATAGTTACACCTTGAGGTGTGATTACCTCCACCACCAAAGGTGTATGGAGGTTATGTTTTCGCCCCTGTCTGCCTTTTTGTAAAAAGTACATCTCAAAAAGTGGTGGACGGATTCGGAAGATATTTTGTGGAGAGATTGGGTATGTGACAAGTACGAATTGATTCAGTTTTGGTGAAGATCAGAATACGGAGCCGGATCAGAAAATTTTTGAAAGCAATTCTTCACCATTTGATGATCGGGCTAAAACCGATAAATAGGAAACGATTTCTCAAAACGTTACGGACGGATTCGGATGAAACCTGGTGGACAGGTTGGGTGTGTGACAAGGACGAATCGATTAGATTTTGGTGAAGATCTGAATACGGATCTGGATACGATCATTTTATTTTATTTTAAGTGATTATATTCATCAGGGTGGATGGAACCAAAAACGATATAAAGCATGACATCCCAAAAAGTTGTGCAGGACTTTTGACAAAACTAGGTGGATGAGTTGGTTATACAACACAAACAAGCCGATTAGACTTTAGTTCAGATCAGAATGCAGATCTGACCTATCGCACAAAACGTAAACTGTTCAGCCTGGTGGTGTGCCGTTCTGGTATTACTAGTTATATCTGAATTCCAAGGTTGATGCTAACTCAATACCCAGCATCCACCGAATGGCAACATGCGTCAAACAAAGTGCTTATATGTCAAGGTCAAGCAAGGTCATCAGAAGGAAAGAATGAGTACACAAAGCAGATTATATAAATCCATCACCTTAGGCACGTATGATGATTCATGTAATAACTTGTTGGTTTGCTGCATCATGTATCCTTGAGCAAAGCTTTTGGTTACATAACTGTGTGCATTCTTGTGCAAATAAAAGCTTGCACTTGAATGCCATATATATATATATACATAATGCAACACTTAAAAGCAATTTAAGTTCAGAGCTGGAGGCCAAATACTGTCAAATCACCACTTCGATCACCATATCTTATCATAAACATATATATTGTTGTGGATATGAGAATGTTTTTATTTATTTATTGTTGTGTAGTGAATAGTTGTAAAATGTCACCCTCCTTCCTGCAATTGTTGTTGTATAAAGATCAAAGGGCGTTCCCGTAGTTAATTCCATAAAGCATACACGGAGGACACCATATATCCCTGTTCAGTAGTTATATCCTTATTATGTGTATTAGGGTAAGGCCTTGTCTTCCATTAACTTAATACTCCATTGCACTGCATTAAATAAGAGTAGATCCCCTTTCCCTTCACATTCCCCTTCCAACAAATTGCCAACTGTTCCCTCCGCGACTCCATTCGCCATGTGCTCCGGCTCGGAGAAGAAGGGCGGGTCTCCACCTCGTCATAGAGGGGAGGAGGGAGCCAGCCCCGAACAACCAACCAAGCACGAGGGGTTTGGTTTGAGAGGGCGGAGGAAGAGCGATCGGGGAGGTTCGAAAAGGTTCAAGGGTGGGGCTATATATAACCCATGGGAAACGCCCCCACCTCAGACGAGTCCTGAAAAAAGCACGCGACGTACACACAGCGGCACGAGCAGACGATTGAGGCAGCAGATGAGTTCGGAGAAGTGCGAGAGAAGCGCGGGGAAGCCTTTGACAGAGGTGCGAAACAGAAGCGCGGGGAAGCCTTGACAGAAGTGCAAAACAAGAAGTGCAACGAAAGAGTTGCGCCCCACCAGTAGTTTTGGCGCCACCAGCAGTTGACTCCACCAGGCCGCTTCGACCCGTTACCCCGCGGGAACCAGATTGCGGTGGCATCGGTGGCCGTCGAGGTCCAGCCCGACGTCCTGTGCGGGATCAAGCCCGAACCATCTGCCCCAGCTGAACCTTCCCATTCCTCCTTCCAGCATTCATTCCTGCCATTCCATCCTTCTTGTGCACGTGAGTTTGTTTTGTTTGTCTTGTCCCAGGGAATAAGTTAAGCTTGTATAGTTAAGCTAGTATTTTCTCTGTGTCATCTGTTTTTTTTCCATTTTCCCTGTATATAACCTTGACTGCTCCTTTTGCTTTAGTGTGTGTAAATAATAAATCCTGTTATTCTTCTGTACGTCTTCTTCCTTTTTACATTCGGTCGCTTTAGAGGTGTCCATATTGAATATCTGTGGCGTGATTTTGGCCAACGTCCAGGAATCGGGTTAGTCGGGGTAACTGTTAGGGCCGCGGCGCCATCCGCTCGGCAAAACAACATCCTATCCGCGGTCCGTAACAATTGGTGTCTGGGAGTGAGATACGAGGCCCGAACCAAATTTTTAAAACATCAAGAAAAAATTTGGTCAAAATTTGGAGCGGCCAAGATTTAGTTTTTAAAATCCCAAATTGAGTCGTGCCATGGATAGTCAAGGCGATCGGATGCCGGTGGGGGAACTAGAAGAGGGGTTAGGGGTAACCCAGGATCAGAGGGAAGAAATGGAGGAGAGCAATGAGGAGGTGGTTGAGGGAGTATCAGGCGCACAAAATGGCGCCCTCGCGCACGTGTTTGAAGAGGCACAAAATGGCGGCGCTTCGCACGTGGTTGGGGCAGCCTCGCCCGCAATGCCAATGAATTTGGACCTGTTTATGAAACAGATGATGGCCTTTATGGTAAAAACAGACGATAATTTCAAAGGGATGGAAAACAGGATAGGAGGCCAAATGAGGGACGAAGCGAGGGCTAATAGTGAGCGAATGAGGGACGAAGCGAGGGGTACCGGTGAACGGTTAGACAATAAATTTGCGGGGTTAGACAATAAATTTGAGGGGTTAGACAACGGGATAAAAGAGGTAAAGAATGGGTTAGAGGGGTTAGAAAACAAGATGGAAAACAAATTGCGGGAAATAGGGGAGCAATCGGCCCGGGAAATTAAACAAATGGGAGAGCAGATAGAGGAGGTGAAAATCGGGGTAGAAACCAAATTGGATGCCCAGAGGGATGAATTGGGACAGATGAGGGCGGCATCTACTAAAGAAATGGAGGAGATGGGGGAGGAAATACGACGAGGTGTAAGCGAGGAGGTCTCGGGGGTACGCGAGGAGGTAAGGCGAGGTGAGAAGCGTATGGAGAAAGAGGTGAGGAATAATACGGCTAGGTTACAAGGGGGCATAGAAGATCTGACGCAGGAGGTGGAACAGCTGACGGTGGGACAGACAGAGTTAGTGGAGCAGGTACAAAGGAACACTGCGGTACTAGGAGGGTTAAAGGCGACACAAAAAGAACTAAAAGTCGACTTGATAGCGACGAAGAGGGAATGTCAGATGGTACATGAGAGACTGACAACGAGGTTGGATGAGGTGACAGAAGTAATGGAGACAAAGAACCGGGAGGTGAGGACGCACATAGAAACGGTCAAGGTAGCGTTAGAGGACGAAATTGAGGAGACGCACCGGGAAATAAAAGAGGTGAAGCAAAAGTTAGAGGAAGTGGAAGAGGGGGTGAGTGAAATTAAGAAGAGACGGAGGGAAACTAAGAGGGAGATAAAGGAGGAGGTGATGGAATATGTGCAAGGTCGGTGCTCAAATCGTGATGATGTGCTCGCTAACCAAATAAAGAGTTTGCAGGTGGCGAAGGAGGTGCAGAGACGAGGTGCCAAGGTGAGTGGCGATATACGCGGCAATGTATATGGTGTGAGGGAAGCTTCAGTCGGCTTGGGGGTTGATTTGGATCCGGGTGTTCGTGAGAGGCCATTGGTGAAGTGTGCGACAGGTACGGTGTGCGAAAGAGGATGTGTGCGAGAATGTCCGACTCTGGGGTGTGTGAGGAAAAAGTGCGCGCCGAGGAGTGAGTGTGCTGTCGAGAGTGAGTTGGTCGTAGCGCGGGTGCGAGGGGGCACATGGAAGCGTGGTGTGGTGAGTGTTACAGAGGATGTAACGAGAGAGTGTACACCTGTGGTGAGTGTTACGGAGGGAGTAACGGGAGAGTGTGTGCAAGAGGATGCGCGAGAAAGGTGTGTAACAGAGGAGTGTATGGGTACAGAGTGCGCTGTCAAAAGTAAGGGTGAATGCGCGACCGAGTGTGGTGGTGAAAGTAGTAAGAGTGACACGGAGCGTGAGTTGGTTGTGGCAGGTGAGAGAGGATGTACACCTGGAATGGAAGGATGCACACCTGGAATGGTAGAGCGTGTGTGGGAATGCACACTTGAGTTAGTAGTGAGGCACGTGGTTGGGTGTGCAAGTGAGAGCACACCTGTGGTTGTCACAGAGGAGGTGACCGAGGAGGGGGCGCGAAGAGGTGTGTTGGTGAGGTGTGCGAACGACGAGTGTGTGCAAAGGTGTGCGGTGGTCAGGTGTGTGACAAAGTCTATAAGCGGAATGAGTGTACCTGGGTGTGTCGGGGAAGGTGCAATGACAAAAAGCATGGAGACGGCTGGATGTGTGAGCAAGGAACGGGCTGCGGGGTGTGAGCATGAAAGTGGAGCATCGACGGTAACCGGGTTAGCGGTGAGAGCGACGTATAGCCGAATCGGGCCCTCGGTGCGCGCCAGGCAGCTTTGCGTGCCGCGGGGATCCGCGGCGGTTTCGAAAGAACCGCCGTACGCGATCCACGCTGGGCCTCGCTCGGAACGGTCGCGTCCGAGCTCCGCCAGGCGGAGCGGGCGGTCCGGTTGGAAGGGCCGACACAGCGACCCCTTGTGGTTGCCGTGCTCCGGCCGGCCGAGATTGGGGCATCGGACGGTCCCGTGCCCCGATGGTGCATGGAATCTCGGGCCGAGTAGACCGCCTTCCCTGCACCGAAGGCCGGACGGACCCATCTGCTGGCAACGAACCACCCGCATTCATTGCTCGGCTTTACGAAGCAGAGCTTTGGAAACGAATTGGCGCACCGAGAGGCACTAGTGAGTAGACGTGTGACGAGGATAGTGTTTTGGACCCGAAATTAGAAAAACAAAATTTGATGATTGGCAAAGGATTGGCAGAGTGATGATTGGCAGATGATTGGTAGTGATTGGCAAATTTTTAATTGGCTGGAATTTGGTGAGCAAAATTGATAGTAGAAGATGCCCGATGTGGTGGGATGGCAACTCTGCCATCTCTCACACCGGGGGCAAAGGAGCACTAGGTTATGGGGTTTGGCAGTGAAAACTAGCCCGGGAGGGTTAGGATATAGTGTGTAGGGACCTAGAAGATGACCTTAGGTAACGTTAAGATTAGGTAGTGACAATGATACCTGTAGTGGGGACGCAGGTAGATTAGTTTGGATGATAATGACGTGGTATGTGCTTAGTTTAAAGGGAAGACGGGGAGCACTAAGTTATCAGGGCAACAGGTAGATTAGATGATGCCATGTGAGTGGTGGAGGTGTATTCAAGTGTATTGAGCAGGGTATGAGTAAATGATTGTGAGTTGTAGTGTGATTGCACAGGTGTGCAACTGAACAGGTGGGTGGAGCAGTGTTTGAGTGAGTGATAGTGATGTGAGTGGTGCTGACCAAATGGTCCAGGAAGGAAGGAGGGTGCATGTGGCACCAGGTGTGATTGCACAGGTGTGCAACGACAGGTGAATGGAGAACAGGTGTATGGAATAAATGGTCTGGAATATATGGAGTATTGGAATGGATGGTCGTGGAGTGAGTATGGTGGAAACTGTGGAGTGGAGTGGATGGTGCAAAGGTGTGAATGGGGGAAGGATGGACCCCATCACGAATACCCGGGGAGGGTAGTGTAAGTGTTAGGTAGAGGGTACAGGTAAATTGTGGTTGGATATTGGCATCTGTGGTGCATGGTGGAAGAATGGTGATTGGATGGGTGCATTAGTGTTGTGGAAATGGCTGGGCGTGTAGCCTGTTAGTGCGTGTAGTCGGATGGGCACTCCACCACTGAGGATGTCGGCCAGGTGAGGCCGCAGGTGGGCTCTGGGAGCCGGTAGAGTTGTTGTGGATGGGGCCCGAGGATCCGGAGGACGGACCCGGGTAGCCCAGTGCCAGAGGGCACCAAGGGGTGACAGAGCCAGGAGGGGCCTTCCCCAATTAGATAGGTTAGGGTGAGGAGCTAGGTAAGCTCAGGTGGCAACTGCAGTGGTGGAGGTGTGCAGGTGGGTAGGCCTGCTGGGAGAGCTACACGCCCCAGTCCTGAAATTGTGCAAGGGCACAGGGAGTTGCATCGGGGGAGTGAGACCCCAAATTAAGGAAGCACCACAGTTTGGACAATGGGAATTGGTTTTTAGAACCCATAGTGTAAGTTGGCCAATGGATTGGCAGGGAAAGACCCCGGGTAGTGTAAAGTGTGTTAAAGTCATTTAGAGGATAGTTAGGATTGAAGTCTCCTCGCACCATCTACATCCACTCACCTGAGGTGACGTAACTCCACACCATGCCATGTTTTATTATTTTTATTGTGCAGATGTTTGGAATGTGAGATGCATCATGACGTGGCTGTGACATTGTGCTTTGTTGTTCCATCTCTTCCTCCTTATGAGGATTGATGATGAATTGGGTGATGGCAAATTTTGGTTAGAGGGATTGGGGTAACGAATTTGGTGTAGGGGAAATATGGGGAGGACGTGACAGTAGCGACGAATTTGTAAAGGTGTAGATTTTGTAAATATGGGGTAAGGGCAAGGGTAGAGTAGGTGACAGGGGGGGTGACGTACGGTAGGGACGAGCTTTCTCTCTTCGCTCTCCGTACGCACTTCGCCTTGCATTGCCTTGTTTGATGTGTACCCTTGTGACCTTACCCCTCGCTCATCTGTCTTTTCCCCCTTTTGTCTCCCACATGAGGACTGTGCGCCACTGGGCGCTGAGGGGAGCGTGCGGGAGTCCGCCATTGTGCGCCTGGAACTCACAGAACCAGCTGTCTGCATCGATGCACCACCTTATGGACCACATGTCTGTGGCTGAGCACCACTTATGGACCCCATGGGTTGGGGCATGGCCCCTCTGCTGGAACCGGCCATGAGGGCCCGAGGTCTTGCTGGCGGACCTTGGTCACAGGGCACCTATGCCGCACAGGTGAACCACACATAGTCGGCCCCTGTGGGCCATAAATAAAAATGGACACGTTGGGTGCATTTTATTATTGCAAATAGGCCGCCAGCAAAGAAGATGACAACACCTGGAAGATAGCAATAGCCAGCAGAGGGAGCCGAAGAGCAAGAGATCACCAGCA
The DNA here is from genome assembly GCF_964187855.1 of Myxine glutinosa. Classification (NCBI taxonomy): domain Eukaryota; kingdom Metazoa; phylum Chordata; class Myxini; order Myxiniformes; family Myxinidae; genus Myxine; species Myxine glutinosa. The sequence goes on from NC_136272.1 coordinate 104,858,306, forward strand.
GAGTTTGTTGGTTTTATTTTTTATTGAACTGTGGTGACTGTGCACCGATTGGTGCTTGAGGGTGCTTTGGTGCGTTTTTGGGTGCTTGCATGGTGCATCGATGCAGGGCAGACTGTCTCCCCCCCCCCCCCCCCCCCAAAAGAACGATCACAGGTCCTGGGTTACGTTTTGTAAATAAAAGTAGAGTCATTGTAAATAATGTGCCCCCACCGTAAATGTATAGTTTGAAGACCATTCCGCAATTCGGTTAGCTGTAGGCGTGAATCTGTTAGGCAGGGTGCAATGGAGCAGCGGGAAATATTTATTTATGTTTTAAAACTGTCGCACTCAGGGTCAGGTTAAATGTAGAGGGAACTACACCTACGTGCCACACTAAGGTAAAAGTTCATAGGCCCGGGACGTGCCTAAGGGGAGGAGGGTGCAGTGTTGTGGATATGAGAATGTTTTTTTATTTTATTGTTGTGTCGTGAATAGTTGTAAAATGTCACCCTCCTTCCTGCAATTGTTGTTGTATAAAGATCAAATGGCGTTCCCGTAGTTAATTCCATAAAGCATACACGGAGGACACCATATATCCCTGTTCAGTAGTTATATCCTTATTATGTGTATTAGGGTAAGGCCTTGTCTTCCATTAAATTAATACTCCATTGCACTGCATTAAATAAGAGTAGATCCCCTTTCCCTTCACATTCCCCTTCCAACAAATTGCCAACTGTTCCCTCCGCGACTCCATTCGCCATGTGCTCCGGCTCGGAGAAGAAGGGCGGGTCTCCACCTCGTCATAGAGGGGAGGAGGGAGCCAGCCCCGAACAACCAACCAAGCACGAGGGGTTTGGTTTGAGAGGGCGGAGGAAGAGCGATCGGGGAGGTTCGAAAAGGTTCAAGGGTGGGGCTATATATAACCCATGGGAAACGCCCCCACCTCAGACGAGTCCTGAAAAAAGCACGCGACGTACACACAGCGGCACGAGCAGACGATTGAGGCAGCAGATGAGTTCGGAGAAGTGCGAGAGAAGCGCGGGGAAGCCTTTGACAGAGGTGCGAAACAGAAGCGGGGGGAAGCCTTGACAGAAGTGCGAAACAAGAAGTGCAACGAAAGAGTTGCGCCTCACCAGTAGTTTTGGCTCCACCAGCAGTTGACTCCACCAGGCCGCTTCGACCCGTTACCCCGCGGGAACCAGATTGCGGTGGCATCGGTGGCCGTCGAGGTCCAGCCCGACGTCCCGTGCGGGATCAAGCCCGAACCATCTGCCCCAGCTGAACCTTCCCATTCCTCCTTCCAGCATTCATTCCTGCCATTCCATCCTTCTTGTGTACGTGAGTTTGTTTTGTTTGTCTTGTCCCAGGGAATAAGTTAAGCTTGTATAGTTAAGCTAGTATTTTCACTGTGTCACCTGTTTTTTTCCATTTTCCCTGTATATAACCTTGACTGCTCCTTTTGCTTTAGTGTGTGTAAATAATAAATCCTGTTATTCTTCTGTACGTCTTCTTCCTCTTTACATTCGGTCGCTTTAGAGGTTTCCATATTGAATATCTGTGGCGCGATTTTGGCCAACGTCCAGGAATCGGGTTAGTCGGGGTAACTGTTAGGGCCGCGGCGCCATCCGCTCGGCAAAACAACATCCTATCCGTGGTCCGTAACAATATATATTAAAGATATATCATAAATCACCATATCTTAATTATGCACCATATATATACAGTCACGTGAAAAAGTAAGTACACCCCATTAAAGTTTTGACTTTTTCAACATATTTCAACATACAGCTATTAGATCTTCATTTCAACAATATTGATAGATGAAGGTGATATAATATAACAAATATCATGAAACATTTACATTTTGTAGTCCATTGTATAATTTAAATAAACATAAATGCAAATTTCGCATGTGGAAAAAGTAAGTACACCCCTACATTTATCGCTACTTCAAATACCTAAAATTAGAATCAGGTGCACCAGCTCAGGTGCAAATGATTAGAACACCGTTAGAGAGGATCTTGGAGGAACCTGTTTTATTTAAACCTCAGACATTTAGTTTGGTTTGCTCTTTGTTGTTGAAGTGTGCGCGTCACCATGCCTAGATCAAAAGAGCTCTCTGAGGCCTTCAGAAAGAAGGTTATAGATGCCTACAAGTCTGGGAAGGGATTTAAAAAGATCTCCAAACAATTTGAAGTCAATCATTCGACTGTCCGGAAGATCATATACAAGTGGAGAAGATTCCAACAACTGCCAACTTGTTCAGGCCAGGCCGCCCCAGCAAGTTCAGCCTGAGAGCAGACCGCAAGATGCTGAAAGAATCTCTAAGAACCCCATAATGTCATCACGGGACCTACAGGTCGCTCTTGCCACTGTTGATGTCATGTTTCACACATGTTTCACCGTTCAATTTAAAGTTTTCTCACAGGAATAGGGCCTATTTTGAATGCAAAATGATTGGTAAATCATTAAATTGGCAACAATTTTGATAATTGAAAATCACCATTTCTAAAGGAAATTAGCAATGTTTGATCAAAAATTACATGAAAATGTTCATTTTTTTCATTTGTAATGGAATACATCACTTTTTGAAGTATCAATATAAGTAAAGAAGAAAATATGTTGCCAATTTGAATGATGAAATAAGGAAAAAAATTTGCTCCAAAAAAAAGATTTGGTGGCTTTGGTGTCAACAGGTTCAATGACTGACTATGTGTAGTGTTCACTCTGTACTTTCTGCTGGTATGTCGGAAGTGATGAAGATTGGTTCAATGCACTGGTCTCCTTGTACATGATTAGGTCTCTCCCTCATCTATGTACTTGCTCTCTTTATACTCTTTTTCCTTAAATGCATTCCCCTTTTCCTCTCATTTTTACTCCTCAAAATCTCTTTCTTTCTATTTCCTTACACTCTTCTGTCCTTAATACGCTTCTCTTCCCGATTTCGACACCTTTCCTCCTCCACTGCCTCCTTCCCCCTCTCTCCCAATTTCATCTTCACTCTTTCTCACTCTCTTGCCTCTCCTCTTCCATCTTCGAAGTGAAACTGATTTATTGATTGTGTTACAAGGAAGCTTACAAATTTATGTTCAGGTTAACTTGACACTTTAATTGCACAATGTTAGGCAAATAATCTTTGGCAATTGAACATACACTTCTCATTGCACATTATAAGATCTGGACAAAAGTGTGGAAAATCGACAATGAATGGTTGAAGCTTTTCATTACCTTACAAATCAATTCAAATGTAGGTTATGATAAGCACGTTTTCCTTCTGATAAGCAAAAATAAATAAATAATAATGGCTGTATCAATGACACACTTAAATAAAGTTTACAACTTACACAAGCAGATAAAAATAATCCTGACATTAAACATTGCCTAGTTATCATGTGTCCCCCTCCTCCCCCCCCCCCCCCCCCCCAAAAAAAAATTAAAGACTCGAGATTTTTACCTTGTCCCATACATAGACTACTTATGTGTGTAGGCTGAAGTCCAAATAAAAACTTTAACCACACCAAATGTGTTTCTAACCTTGAGTTTCTGATCGACTCATCGAGACTTCAATTTCAGAATATGAGGGTCGGGCCTCACCTTCCTTTTTTTTCTTTTTTTTTTTCCTTAGATCTAGCGTTAATATTGTTACAGATCGCGGTTATGATGTTATAGACCGAGCGGTGGTTTAAAACCGCGACCTAACAAAAACTCACCCGATTCACCCAGACTTTGGCCGGATCGCACCGCAGCTGCTCAATGAGGGGAAAAGACAAAAACGACGAATGCAAAGAGGAAAAGGAATAAAACGAGAAGACGTACAGACGAGTAATGGGTTTTATTATTTACACACACAAGCAAAAAGGGGCAATCAAGTTTTATTTACAACACATAGTCATAAGACGCAGGTGACACAGTGCAAATTTAGCTTACCTACAGGCTTACCTTATCCCAGGACAGAACAAACAGAACGCTGACTCACGCGGGGGATGCCAGGAATGGCAGAAGGTGGATGGCTGGAGGGAGAGGGAGAGGTCCAAGGGGGGGTCCCGCAGCACAACCGGCGCGTTCAGCAGCCGCCGTTCCTCTTTGGCCCTGCTCCAAACCGCCGTTCAGGCCCCCTTTGGCGGTTGGGTGGTCTTGCGGCTGCGGCCTCTGTCCGCTACGTTCTCAGGACTTGTCTGGTCCAAACCCTCAACTCTTCCTTGCTTCTTTCACTCCTCACCACCGACTCCTCACCGCAACCAACAACCTTGCAACCAACTCCTCAACCAACTCTTCTCCCTCAACAACCCTTCTCTCTCTTTTGCGACCGACTCAGTCCAACCCAGAGTGCATCTCTCTCTACTCACTTCCGGTTGCGCTTTTTATAGCGCCCCCAGCGATCACGCCCCCGGCGCTTTGGACACGCCCATCGGGGGTGCTCACCTCGGCCCTGGTTGGTCGCGCGACCCTCGGGCTCCGCCCTGGATGACGACGGGCGGGCGCGCCCCTCCTCCCCTCTGACGAGGTGCGACACGCCTTTCTTCTCCGACTCAATGCCTCGTGGTTAATGGCGGCAATTGGATCGGAGGTAATTGGTAATCGAGGGCTCAGCAGTGACGAGAGGGGGAATGGAGGTTTTGGGAATGGGAATGAAGGGAATCTATCTCTTTCACTGGTGCAATGGAGTATTTCAATTAATGGAAGACACAGCCTTACACTAATACACAGAATAAGATATAACTGTCAAAAGAAAGGATATATCGTGTCCTGCATGTATGTTTTATGGACTAACTACGGAAACGCCCTTTGACCTTTATACAACCACAAACGGAGGGAGGAGGGGTGATATTTTACAACAACCTTTTACAACAACATTTTACCACAACAACAAAATAAAAAAACATTCTCATATCCACAACACTGCACCCTCCTCCCCTTAGGCACGTCCCGGGCCTATTACTTTTACCTTAGTGTGGCATGTAGGTGTAGTTCCCTCTACTTTTAGCCTGACCCTGAGTGCGACAGTTTTAAAACATAAATAAATGTGTCCCGCTGCTCCATTGCACCCTGCCTAACAGACTTACGCCCACAGTTAACCGAATTGCGGAATGGTCTTCAAACTACACACTGACGGTGGGAAGCATTATTTACAATTGACGCTATTTTTATTTACAAAACTAACCCAGGACCTGTAATTGTTCTTTCTGGGGGGAGGACAGTCTGCTCTGCATCAATGCACCATGAAAGCACCTATAACGCACCAACACACCCTCAAGCACCAATCAGTGCAGTCACCATTGTTCATCAATAAAATAAATCCAACAAACCCAAACCCTGCAGGTGATCTCTTGCTCTTCGGCTCCCTCTGCTGGTTATTATTTGTTCTTCCAGATGTTGTCATTCTTTTGCTTTGCTTACTGGCGGCCTATTTTCAATAAAGTGTGCCCAATGTGTCCTTTTTTTATTTGATTTTATTTATGGCCCACAGGGCCGACTAGTGTGGTTCACCTGTGGGGCATCGGTGCCCTGTGGCCAAGGTCCGCCAGCAAGATTTCGGGCCCTCATGGCCGGTTCCAGCAGAGGGGCCTTGCCCCAACCCATGGGGTCCATAAGTGGTGCTCGGCCACTGACATGTGGTCCATAACGTGGTGCATCGATGCAGACAGCTGGTTCTGGGAATTTCGGGCGCACAATGGCCGACCCACGCACGCTCCCCTCGGCGCCCAACGGCGCTCAGGTCCTCATGTGGGAGACAAAAAGGGGGGACAAGACAGATGAGCGAGGGGTAAGGTCTCAAGGGTACACGTCAAAAAGGCAATGCAAGGCAAAATGCGTACGGAGGGCGAAGTGAGAAAGCTCGTCCCTACCGTACGTCACCCCCCTGTCACCTAGCCTACCCTTGCCCTTACGCCATATGTACAAAATCTACACATTACCAATTCGTCACTACTGTCACGTCTTCCCCATATTTCCCCTATACCAAATTCGTCACCACAATCCCTCTACTTCAAAAATTTGCCATCATCAATTCATCATCAATCCTCATAAGGAGGAAGAGATGGAATTACGCACAATGTCACACCCACGTCATGATGCGTCTCACATTCCAAACATTTGCACAGTAAAAATAATTAAACATGGCATGGTGTGGAGTACCTGTCACCTCAGGTGAGTGGATGCAGATGGTGCGAGGAGATCCTTCATCCTAACTATCCTCTAAATGATTTTAACACACTTTACACTACCCGGGTTCTTTCTCCGGCCAAACCATTGGCCCTCTTACACTATGGGTTCTAAAAACCAATTCCCATTGGCCAAACTGTGGTGCTTCTCAATTTGGGGTCTCACTCCCCCGATTCATCTCCCGGTGCTCTAGCACAATTTCTGGGCTGCGACGTGTACCTCTCCCAGTGGGTCTACCCACCTGCACACCTCCACCACTGCAGTTGCCACCCGAGCTTACCAAGCTCCTCACCCTAACCTATCTAACTGGGGCAGGCCCCTCCTGGCTCTGTCACCCCACTCGGTGCCCTCTGGCACTGGGCTACCCGGGTCCGTCCTCCGGATCCTCGGGCCCCATCCACAACAACTACTACCGGCTCCCAGAGCCCACCTGCGGCCTCACCTGGCCGACATCCTCACAGTGGTGGAGCGCCCAACCAACTACACACACTAACAGGCTACACGCCCAGCCATTTCCACAACACCAACGCACCCATCCACTTACCATTCTGTCACCCGCACCACAGATGCCAATATCCAACTACAATTTACCTGTACCCTCTACCTAACACTTACACTACCCGCCCCGGGTATCCGTGATGGGGGTCCACTCTTCCCCCATTCACACCTTTGCACCATCCACTCCACTCCACAATTTCCACCATTCTCACTCCACTACCATCCATTCCACTACTCCATACCATTTATTCCATACAACCACATACACCTGTTGTTGCACACCTGTGCAATCCTACCTGGTGCCACCTGCACCCTCCTCCTCTTCCTGGACCAGTTGGTCAACACAACACACAATCACCACTACTCCCTCATACACTGCTCCACACACCTGTTCAGTTGCACACCTGTGCAATCACACCTGTCCAATTCTCACCTGTTCAATCCTCACACACACGGCATCATCTCAGCTAACTACTCCCTTCTGAAACTTGCGCTTCCCAGTCGTCCCTTTAAACTATTGCGCTCCCACGTCATTATCATCCACACTAATCTACCTGCGTCCCCACTACAGGTATCAGTCACTAACTAACCTTAACGTTACCTAATGTCAATCTCTTCTAGATCCCTACAATATAACCTAACCCACCCGGGCTAGTTTTCACTGCCATACACCCCATAAACTATAGCTCCTTTGCCCCACGTCTGTGAGGGATGGTGGATTTGCCATCCCACCACATCGGGGGTCTCTCACTATCAATTTTGTACACCTAAATTCCAACCAATCAAAAATTTGCCAATCACTACTCATCATCTGCCAATCATTACATTTTGTTTTTCTCTAATTTTGGGCCCAAAACACTATTACTATCACGATCACCATCATCACAGTCCGCTATATCCTAGCCTCGGTGCGTCATGACATCATTAAACTCGGCTTCGTAAAGCCGAGCAATGAATTCGGGTGGTTTGGTTGCCTGCAGGTTGAATCCGTCCGGCTTTCGGTTCAAGGGAGGTGGTTTGGTTGGACCGAGATTCCACGCACCATCTCGGCGCGGCACCTTGCGGTCCCGGGCCCGATGGCTCCATCTCCCCCGGTCGGAACCCCGTCCCCACGAGGGGGCACCGTTCCGCCTCCTCCCACTCGCCCTTGAACCGGACCGGTCGCCTCGCCCGACAAAGCCCGGACTCGACCGTGCGGGGCGGGGCCAAGCCCGAATCGGCAACGACGCTTCGAAGAGAAACGACGCAGCTTCGATCGACGCCGGGCCTCGCACCCAACCAAGCACCCCTCGCACCGAGTGCTCGCATCGGCTATCCGTCGCTCTAACCACTAAACCGGTTACCATCGACGCTTCACTTGCATGCTTACAAGCATACGCTACCCCTTTCACCCTCACAAAACCTGGCGTTCCAACGCCGTCCGTACATTCCACCAACGCTCTCTCTGTTACACACCACACCTCTTGCGCACACTTCGGTCCACACCTCTCCTCCGTTACGTCCTCCGTAACACTCACCATGGGCGTGCACTCCGTATTGCTCTCACTCCCTGTGTCACACCCCGTACACACCGACGTGCATTCTTGCTCGCACTCGGTTTCACTCCCACACTTTATACCACACCCACTCGCCGACGCACACTTTTTTTTTCCACGCGTGCCATTTCCACTCACACGGGACCCTTCACCAACGCCCGGGTGTTTCCTCGATCCCAAGCGCGCGAAAATTCTTTTGTCGCTAAACATCCTCCTGCAAAATCTACCCGCACAATATACAGCACGACTCACCTGGGGGATCCTTTTCTCCACGCGAACCTGCAAACTTCCATTCGGGTTAGCGAGTACAGCATCATGATTTGAGCAGGGACTTTGTACATAATCCATTTCTCCCTGCAATTCCCGGGTTACCTCCGTCATCTCTTCAATTTTAATTCCCGCTACTGCTTTTTCTTTATTAACCTCGGCGACTGTTGGCTTTAATAAAATTCCCTCTACTTCATCGGTCGCCGGCTTTTCCAAACCCCGTGTCGCGATTTCTACCCCCGTCATTGTACCCGTGCTTTCCTCCGCTTCGCTCAACCAGCGCTTTTCGACACGCGTTACCTCCCCGTGCACCCCTGGGACCCTTTCGCCCAACTTGCGGTCTCTGTCCCTCTGCTCCCTTGCCTCCCTATCGGCCCTCATTCCGTTCGTTGTTTCTTTTAGTTCCTTAGTCATTTGAACACCCATGTTGTTAATTTCCCTGTTGGATATGAGCCCCTGGGCATACATTTTGTTTTCTTCATCCCACTGGGTCAAAAATTTCAACATATTTGCAAGAAATGGATCCCAGGCCGTTGGCACCGCGGGCTCGGCTGCCGCGCGCTCGTACGAGGCGCCTTTTTGCGCGCCTGATACCTCGTGCGTGAGAGCGCCATTTTGTGCACCTGATACACCCTCAACCACACCTTCTTTACTCTCCTCCACCACTTTTCCCACTTCTTCCCTGGGGTCCTGGGTCGATTCTACCCCGTCTATCTCTCCCACCGGCATCCCGTCGCCTTGAACAGCCATGGCGCGATTTCAAAATTCGGGTTTTGCTTAAAAAAAAACCAAATTTCGGCAGCTCGTAATTTTGACCAAAATTTTTTTTTAGATGTTTTAAAAATTTGGTTCGGGACCCGAATTCCACTCCCAGACACCAATTGTTACAGATCGCGGTTATGATGTTATAGACCGAGCGGTGGTTTAAAACCGCGACCTAACAAAAACTCACCCGATTCACCCAGACTTTGGCCGGATCGCACCGCAGCTGCTCAATGAGGGGAAAAGACAAAAACGACGAATGCAAAGAGGAAAAGGAATAAAACGAGAAGACGTACAGACGAGTAATGGGTTTTATTATTTACACACACAAGCAAAAAGGGGCAATCAAGTTTTATTTACAACACATAGTCATAAGACGCAGGTGACACAGTGCAAATTTAGCTTACCTACAGGCTTACCTTATCCCAGGACAGAACAAACAGAACGCTGACTCACGCGGGGGATGCCAGGAATGGCAGAAGGTGGATGGCTGGAGGGAGAGGGAGAGGTCCAAGGGGGGGTCCCGCAGCACAACCGGCGCGTTCAGCAGCCGCCGTTCCTCTTTGGCCCTGCTCCAAACCGCCGTTCAGGCCCCCTTTGGCGGTTGGGTGGTCTTGCGGCTGCGGCCTCTGTCCGCTACGTTCTCAGGACTTGTCTGGTCCAAACCCTCAACTCTTCCTTGCTTCTTTCACTCCTCACCACCGACTCCTCACCGCAACCAACAACCTTGCAACCAACTCCTCAACCAACTCTTCTCCCTCAACAACCCTTCTCTCTCTTTTGCGACCGACTCAGTCCAACCCAGAGTGCATCTCTCTCTACTCACTTCCGGTTGCGCTTTTTATAGCGCCCCCAGCGATCACGCCCCCGGCGCTTTGGACACGCCCATCGGGGGTGCTCACCTCGGCCCTGGTTGGTCGCGCGACCCTCGGGCTCCGCCCTGGATGACGACGGGCGGGCGCGCCCCTCCTCCCCTCTGACGAGGTGCGACACGCCTTTCTTCTCCGACTCAATGCCTCGTGGTTAATGGCGGCAATTGGATCGGAGGTAATTGGTAATCGAGGGCTCAGCAGTGACGAGAGGGGGAATGGAGGTTTTGGGAATGGGAATGAAGGGAATCTATCTCTTTCACTGGTGCAATGGAGTATTTCAATTAATGGAAGACACAGCCTTACACTAATACACAGAATAAGATATAACTGTCAAAAGAAAGGATATATCGTGTCCTGCATGTATGTTTTATGGACTAACTACGGAAACGCCCTTTGACCTTTATACAACCACAAACGGAGGGAGGAGGGGTGATATTTTACAACAACCTTTTACAACAACATTTTACCACAACAACAAAATAAAAAAACATTCTCATATCCACAACAATATACACTGTTTGGGGATGAATTTATTTAGACCCCACATTAATTTAGATCTTTCATTTAGAACTTATTACGGTACTTACGGCACACAGAAGTGAGGTACGGTATCATTGCCGGTCCAATTTTTGCGACGAACTTTAATCTCCCAAATTCGTCTCCTTTCAGGATCTCGAGGGAAATAATGCATCTTTGCTCCCTTTTCCCTTCGATTGGAGCATCCCCATGCAGAACAGCACGGCATTTCCCTCAGTTTTAAGGTGAAAGTTGTACATTTACAAGCGATCACGATAAATGTACGGCAGTAGTCAGTAGAAATGTTTAGTTCGATTTTGTAGCTCGCGCGTTGGGCTTTAACATGGCGACTGTTGTCTCGTGAATGCTAAAAACTGAAACTGAGTTGGCCAAACTCTGTGTATAAAGGGCTCTGGGCATTGTCATGCTGAAACAGGAAAGGGCCTTCCCCAAACTGTTGCCACAAACGTCTCGAGTGTCATTGTATGCTGTAGCGTTAAGATTTCCCTTCACTGGAACTAAGGGGCCTAGCCCGAACCATGAAAAACAGCCCCAGACCATTATTCCTCCTCCACCAAACTTTACAGTTGGCACTATGCATTCGGGCAGGTAGCGTTCTCCTGGCATCCGCCAAACCCAGATTCGTCCATCGGACTGCCAGATGGTGAAGCGTGATTCATCACTCCAGAGAACGCGTTTCCACTGCTCCAGAGTCCAATGGCGGCGAACTTTACACCACTCCAGCTGAAGCTTGTGTTACGGGTTCCTCTACGATCTCCTGGTCGCGGTATACTTCCGAACCCCGAGAGGAGCCACGGCAGAAAAATATGTTATCCTGAGTCAAAAATCAATGGTGAAACCACACCAATTGCAAATAATACAAACACCAATAATACAAACAAATATTGTATTAAAAATCACACAAAAATAACAGAACAACAATAATAGGAATCCAGAGTACAATCAATATCTCCTATGATGGTACCATCCGTTAACATGCATGAGGTAACTCACTGTGCTCCAAGTGAGTGGAAAATAACCTTCCCCAGTGTCTCTATATTCACGTCTTCAAGCTCAGAGTTGGTCCCCTCCAGTGATCAACGGAACGATGTCGAATCGAAACCAGAACCTCATTCAGAGGACAGGCACAGACACGCCGCCCAAAATGGCACAAAGGCGCACGCGGCCCAAAGCGGAGAAAATGGTCACATGGTTAAAGCGGCACAAAGGCGCACTCGCGGCGACTGGGAAATCCAACGGCACGCTCCAGGTATGAACTTTCACTGTTCACGGTCGGCAAGCAGTAAAGTAATCGTCAAAAGCCTCGGGGCACACACACTCCACAGATACGTTTGAAAGCAGTGGAAACGGTTGTCGAAGCAAGGCAAGTCTGCTCGACGCGCGAAGCGCACGAGTCAAAATGGCCGACGGCTCGTGGTTCTCGAGTCGTCACGACCCAGCGATGATTTTTCGGAATCTAACGCCACCTGACACGCAGGATGATCCGTCACAGCAATAACAACTTTATCGCAGGAATTCCTTTTTCCCAGGAAACCCAAAGTACGTGACTCTTGCTCGACAACGTTCGTTACAGACTGCAAAGCAACCAGCTTCTTCTCCGACTCTCTCGCTCTGCCTCTCCGCCTCTCCTCTGCCGTCGTTTTCCGGTTCGGTTTCCGGTATCATTTAAAGTTAGCCTTTTTTAACTTTAGATAACTGTTCATGAATAATAACCATTTTGAGAATAATAATAGTACCTAATATCAGAAATATGTCAAGTGGGTGAAAACCACAACAACGGAAGTTACGAATCCGTAACACTTGGCATTGCGCATGGTGATATTAGGCTTGCATTCGGCTGCTCGGCCATGGAAACCCATTTCATGAAGCTGCCGATGAACCGTTGTTGTGCTGTCGTTGCTTCCAGAGGCAGTTTGGAACTCAGTAGTGAGTGTTGCAACCGAGGACAGACGATTTTACATGCTTGAGCACTCGGCGGTCCTGTTCTGTGAGCTTGTGTGGCCTACCACTTCGCGGCTGAGCTGTTGTTGCTCCTAGACGTTTCCACTTCACAATAACAGCACTTACAGTTGACTAGGGCAGCTCTAGAAGGGCAGAATTTTGACAAACTGACTTGTTGGAAAGGTGGCATCCTATGATGGTGTCACGTTGAAAGTCACTGAGCTCTTCAGTATGGCCCATTCTACTGCCAATGTTTGTCTATGGAGATTGCATGGCTGTGTGCTTGTAAATATACAGTCACGTGAAAAAGTAAGTACACCCCATGTAAAGTTTTGACTTTTTCAACATATTTCAACATACAGATATTTGATCTTCATTTCAATAATATTGACAGATAAAGGTGATATAATATAACAAATATCATGAAACATTTACATTTTGTAGTCCATTGTATAATTTAAATAAACATAAATGCAAATTTCGCATGTGGAAAAAGTAAGTACACCCCTACATTTATCACTACTTCAAATACCTAAAATTAGAATCAGGTGCACCAGCTCAGGTGCAAATGATTAGAACATCGTTAGAGAGGATCTTGGAGGAACCTGTCTTATTTAAACCTCAGACATTTAGTTTGGTTTGCTCTTTGTTATTGAAGTGTGCGGCGTCACCATGCCTAGATCAAAAGAGCTCTCTGAGGCCTTCAGAAAGAGGGTTATAGATGCCTACGAGTCTGGGAAGGGATTTAAAAAGATCTCCAAACAATTTGAAATCAATCACTCGATTGTCCGGAAGATCATCTACAAGTGGAGAAGATTCCAAACAACTGCCAACTTGTTCAGGCCAGGCCGCCCCAGCAAGTTCAGCCCGAGAGCAGACCGCAGGATGCTGAAAGAAGTCTATAAGAACCCCAGAACGTCATCACAGGACCTACAGGTAGCTCTTGCCACTGTTGATGTCAAAGTGCACGAGTCTACCATTAGAAAGAGGCTGCACAAATTTGATCTACATGGGAGGTGTGCCAGGAGGAAACCTTTGCTGCCCAGAAAGAACATCAGGGCAAGACTAAAGTTTGCCACCTAGGCAAAGACCAGCACTTCTTGAACAATGTGCTCTGGACAGATGAGACAAAGGTAGAGCTATTTGGCCACAGCACCAGAAGACATGTTTGGCGAAAACCAAAGACAGCATTTGACCACAAGAACCTGATACCAACTGTAAAGCATGGTGGTGGAAATATTATGGTTTGGGCAGCTATGCTGCATCAGGGCCTGGGTAGCTTACCATCATAGAATCCACTATGAATTCTTCATTGCACCAGAGGGTGCTTGAGGATAATGTGAGGCCATCTGTCAGAAAGTTGAAGCTCTACCGAAGGTGGACCTTGCACCATGACAATGACCCTAAACATACCAGTAAATCCACCAAGAAATGGCTGAAAAGAAAGAAATGGAGGGTTCTGAAATGGCCAAGTCAAAGCCCGGATCTAAATCCCATCGAGATGTTGTGGGGGGATTTGAAACGAGCTGTGCATGCAAGAAACCCCTCAAACATCGCACAGTTGAAAGAATTCTGCATGGAGGAGTGGGCAAAAATTTCTCCCAGTCGATGTCAGAGACTGGTAGACAGTTATAAGGAACGCCGACTTGAGGTTGTTTCTGCCAAAGGGGGCAATACCTCCTGTTAGAGCCAAGGGTGTACTCACTTTTTCCACGTGCGAAATTTGCATTTATGTTTATTTAAATTATACAATGGACTACAAAATGTAAATGTTTCATGATATTTGTTTTATTATATCACCTTTATCTATCAATATTGTTGAAATGAAGATCAAATAGCTGTATGTTGAAATATGTTGAAAAAGTCAAAACTTTACATGGGGTGTACTTACTTTTTCATGTGACTGTACCTGTCAGCAATGGGTGTGGCTGAAACGGCCGAATCCACTAATTAGAAGGGGCGTCCGTATTATTTTGGTCATGTCGTGGTGTGTGTGTGTGTGTGTGTGTGTGTGTGTGTGTGTGTGTTTGTGTGTGTGTGTGTGTGTGTGTGTGTGTGTGTGTGTGTGTGTGTACGAGGGGCAGTCAATAAGTCACCTTAAAATATTTTTCACAACTTACTTGCATGTACGTGTGTAACAACTGTGTTGTTACGTCGTAGCCTATCGGGCAGAGCTGTCTAGAACAATGTTTGTCCGTCCGTATGTATGTATGTCCCCTCAAACGTATACCAATCAGAGCTGAGAATCTGATCACATGACAGGGTGATGTGATTATGTCTGATGTCATTACTGCGGCGCGGCTGCTGACTCTCCACGTACCGCCATTTTGATTTATATGCCGTTCATGCCGAACATATCGTCGAACCTGTCATATATCACAATCGCCATGCTCTACCTTTACGATTTTCATTCAGTGTGAAACACAAACAAACCGATTGTTAAATGACCATCAAATATCGAAAGCATTGGCGTTATGTCTCTTCCAACAATACGGTACGTATAGGCCTTAGGCGTTATGCCTCATCTTCAGACCGCCTCAGACAAATTAAGCCCAGGTTTCTTAATACAGTAGTGTATCGTTTCAGTGGTATCGTTTTCGTAATAGTGATAATAATAATAATAATAATAATATAGTAAATATAACCAAGCCTGGTGTTGGCTTAGCGGTTAGGGTGCCGGCTTGGGATCCTAGAATCCTGGGTTCAAATCCCGGTCGATCGCTGAATTAACGCCAAGGGGGTTCACTCAGCCTGTCATCCTTCCGAGGTCGGCAAATTGAGTACCAGCTTGCTGGGATGAATGATCACGGTGTGTACCCCGATTTAGAATAGGTACACCGTATCCCTGCGCATCGTAAGAGGTGACCAAGGTTTGGCGTCAGATAGGGCATCCGGCCATAAAAACCATTGCCTCAATCAGGGAACCATGATTGTCATGGGGCCCGCAAGGCCAAAAGGCCAAAATGGCCAATTTAAGGCCAAAATGGCCAATTTAAGGCCAAAATGGCCTTAAAACGATCATTCATTCATTCAATATATTTTGATCCCAATGTCGTGAATTGAAGGTTTATGGATTGAAGCGGTGTATGGTTCATGATCAGTGATCAGTGATGAGCGGTGTTCGGCACTGATATTAATAACCAAGGAAGTAAGGAATTCATCTCAGTTCTTTGATAGTAATATTGTTGCGCGGACCCTTTGGTTAATTCCAGGGACTGCAGATGGACCAGAACGGATTTACTTGAGGCGACGACCAAACACGGATTCGGCTATAAAACGCGGGAGGAAGAAGGGAAGTTGAAGCTGCGGTAAAAGCGCTTATCTTCAGCGAACCGACGGCAGCTGCAGGGAAATTAATCAACTCACGAACGACAAATCAGAATGTCCAAGAATAAAGATTTATTCACGGACCCGATACAATGAAACACGACGGTAATCAATTAAACTAAATCCTAATTTGGGATCCCACACACCACACTTCAAATACACCACACAGGAATGGATTACGAAAGGAAATGTCTCGTCGTGTAATGTTCTGTGGTGCGTCCTTATCTATCTGTGGTCTGTCGTCCCCACTTGGCTCCAAGCTCCGCTGCACTGCACTGCGAAGGCCCGAGCCAACGCCCACCCCAGGCTCCTCGTTGACCGCCCATGAGGTCCGTGCACCACTCTAAGCTCCAACGCACCGAGCACCATGCAGATGGCGAGCCAACGACCACCAGAGGACCTCCCAAGACCAAGCAGGGAAGCGCAGAGAGCACAAGAGAGCCAGAGACAGCAAGAAAGCACAAGGGTTCGAGCTGGACATGCAAGAAGGCCAGAGGGGTGTGCTGTGCAAGAGAGAACTGGTTGTGCAAGAGGGCAAAAGAGGGACGTGCTGCGCAAGAGCGAACTGGTTGTGCAACAGGGCAAGAGAGAAAATGTCGTTTGGCGCCCTCATATAACCTCCCCGGTGACGTCAGCCTTGGCGCGCCACCAACCAGTGCCTTCCACCGAACCTTCTAGCTTCACGCATCCCGCACTCGTTGGCTGGATGTTCGCGCCTAACGCACTCACCAATCACAGGCCTGTAGCGTGGTGATAGCTGGTGCTACTCGATGTGGCTAGCCCTGCCGGAGGTGTAGCTGGCTGCGGCCCATGCGGCAGTGCCCCGAACTGGCCTCTTGCCTGTTCGCTTCCGAAATCCTTGTCAGGGAAGAGAATTATTTAATGTTGTACTAAGGGCCTGTCTAAGTGTCTACAGGTGTGCATTGCCAAAAGGGACAAAGGTTTGATTACCAGGTGTGACGCACAGGGGTTTATCTTTAATCCCTAACGATCTAACACTCGAACATCCTGGTACGTTCACAGGTATACATCTTAACCCGACAAATCGGTCTAAACACACACAACTTATTACAGGTAGATTCCCTATCACGACAAACGAAGCATGTTACCTATTCAGATCTACCTGACTCTAGATATTGCTCTACCCTACCGACATAACACAGCTCCTAGTCCCCCCCCCACACCCCCCCCCCCCCCCCCTGGAACCGTAGCTCCTGCAAGGTTCACTGCAGGCGCTACCATTCCAGTCTTAATACTTACTGTCTCACACTTACTTAGCCTATGAATAAATCAGGAGGGCTGTGGGAAGTGAGTCGGACTTCCTACCTGTTCTCCTCAACATGCTAATCCCCTTAACAATCATGCAATCAAATATGTACATTTCAAATATTCGTTGTTCCTGTGGAGGGAGGAAACAAACAACACACAAAATCTACTTCACCACAAAACTTAACCTTATTCAAAAATTCAAAACTCTAAACATTTGTACAAACCCCGGTCTACAGACCGCGTCCCCCGGTGGATGCCACAAGACACAACCTTACCTGCGGGGCCATCCCAATGTACCCCTAAATTTCCACGGGCCCTGTCCAGGTGTTACAGGTGAGTGACATGGCTCGGTGGATTTCGCCCACATTCATGCAACACAAATCCCTTATCCACGCATACTCATTCCAAAACTCCTTACACACAAAATCATTTCAAGCACGTATTTCACCCCCCTGCAGGACCATGGCATTGATGTCATTCATGTGTGCATTCCTCAACTAGGCAGCGGGGAGGTACTGCACAACTAAGATGGTGGGGGCGCTTCAGGCTGTGGTGCCCACAATCCCAAAACAAGTCAACCGACTTACAAGTTCATTCCCCCCCCCCCCTTTACCTCTTGGCCCCGTGACAGCCCAACAGCCCTTTCCGCCGTTACCCCACCGGTGAGGGTCTCCACACACCAGGCTCCGTTGCCTCCTGCTGCCGCGCAGCTCCACGGGTCGCCGGGGGTCTCCTTTACCCCAGGGCGCCCAACCAGACCGTCCACCGACGAGCTCCAATTTCCAGATACCACTGGCTGCCAGGGGTAATTGCCGCAGAGGGGGGGGGGGGAGGGGCCGCAGGCATCGCTCCTGAGAGCCTGATCTGTACCTGCGGACACACAGACCCTCCCCACCCACAAGATCCCAAAACACATCTCCTCCCCCGCTGCCATTCAATCCTCCAACACATTTCCATAGATGGTACAAAAGAGTTGCCATGGCCTGCCATTGTGTGAAATCCCCAATTCACATTTCAATCACATATTTCCAAAAAAAAAACAATGGTCATCACTCAATCAATTTTCTCCAACCTCACGACCACAAAAAAAAATCATAACCACAACACAAAAAAAACGCCACCCACAAGACTCTGTGGCACACATTCCACCCCCCTCACCGACCATGTCATCACTCTCACCCGCCTCCCAACTCCAAATTACATGTCCCCAATTTGCATAGCAAGTCCTGAAGCCTGGGACAGTACGCATCCAAACACTCACCTCAAGTGCAGGTAGTTGTAGGTTGGTCAGACCCAAAGTGCCATCCACCCCACCTAATTTCCCAAAATTTATCCCATTGGGCCTACCAAATTCTTCCAAATTTCTCTTTTGTCTCCACTATACTGGCAGGTATGTGGATCCACATCCAACGGTGATTATCACTACACAACTACCTGTGGCCACGACAGCTCCGCACCTCTACCGTGCAAGGGTCATCGGGACAAGGTGAGCAGTCAAAACGCCAACATGGCCTTGATTGTCCACAAGGGTGCGACCCACCATCCATCCTTCGGCTCCCCCCCCCCCCCCTGCGAGAAACACGGCTGCATCAGCCCCAGCTGGCCAATGTGGTGAGCACCTGCTGCCACAAACACTACCGCACGCACAACCTCGGCCCTGGGGGAGACGGTCGCAGTGCGTAGCATTCCCCTCACGTCACCTACGCCGCCCTCATTCCCCAGTCCACAGAACTGCAGCCCCCCAGTGCCCACCCACACTTGACCACACCAAGGTCTAGTCGACAGCCATGCTCCACCAGGAGACCCACCCAGAAGTCATGGTCCACACACCTCGGACACGCACAGCACCACGTTGACCCCAAGACCCCCAACTCCATCACCATGATCCCGCGTCCTAAATATCGGCACAGTCGCCCCCACAACCAGTTGAAAGCTGTGTCCTGCTGCCCTGTCAATTTTATCACAGCCTCCAAGATTTCTCAGGAGAGCTTGGCTGTGAGCTAGTATCATTGGCTGAGGGTGCAGCTGTGCCGATGATGCAATTCCCTCTGCTGGTTAAGGCAGAAATTTGGCCATGGTGTCTACAATAGCTTTCCTACTCTTCACGAAGGACACCATAGGATATTTAAAATCCACCAATGAATGCTGGGAGATGCCCGTTTACATCCATCCAAGGGACAGCACACCCATTGATGATTCACACTGCCTGTGAAACACCGAAATGACCGTTTTTGGTCAGGATTCGAATGAATGATAGTGGTTCAGGATTCGAACCCAGGCTAGACCGCAAATTACTAATACAGTAGCTTCACCTTTAAAAAAAAAAAAAGGAAACCTCTCAAGACTTTCCTTCAGGATGCAGAAAGGCCTCAAGTGTCATATCCTCAGCCTATTTTCCACCTTGGTGCATGAGCTAATTTAAGGAATGTGGAAATTTTTAAATTGTGCTTTTACCCCACCCAAGTGTCTTCAGCCAATGCCCAACTCCCAAATCCAAGCCCAGTTGCCCAAAGCCATGAAGTTTCGCTCAGCCTGCCATACCTTCCCCAGCAATGTGCGCCGATCCTCGTCCGTAGGTTTATAGACTACACAGTTAGCATGAACGCAACACGTGCGGCTCCGTGCTTCGCCTGCCGCATAATGCCTCACCTCGCCTGTAGAGCTACTCTGCTGGAAATGTCATTTGTTTGCAAATTTGTTTGACTTGCAAGTGTCGAAAAGATATTATCCAAGCGAAATATAAATTCCTTTCATCACCAAAAATGAATCCCTCCTGCTGGCATCATTTAGAAATCCGGATGGAGAATCCCCTCTAAAAAAGATGAAACCTACTCCGAGTTGTTTAGGTTAGGGTTAGGGTTAGACATACAAAACCTGAGACATACATTTTCCTCCTTCCCCAAATTTGTTTGCTTATTTCTTCCATTCTCTACTCTACATTAACATCTCATCTCATCCAATTTATTTTGCCCTTATCCACAAGCTCTCCACTCGTTGATCTCGTCACAACCTCCAACATGCCTTTTCACTCTCAGTAGGCCTACTTACTGAGAGGTGCATTATGCTTCTTACTTGCTTCTTACTCACGGTCTCCTCTTTTTAGTAAAGATAATCTCAGGTAATAGAATAGCTAAGTGACAGATGGTATAAAGGCAATGCACCGACATTGGGGCAGTGGCGCAACAGGTAGACGGAACAAGCAAGGGAATGAATGAACAGGAAAAGGAGAGGGATGGAAGAAGGAAGCCTGCTGGAAGAGGAGTAGATTGGGGAGGGGGAAGGGTTATAAAAGGTAAGAATTGAGGTCAACTTGAAATGGTGGTATACTGCCAACTTGAAGCCATGGGGGCAAGAAAATGCAACTGAATAGATGAAGGAAGGGGGTTCCAAAAGCAGGTGAAACAAGCTTTACGCCTAGGTCCCCCGTCGGTGAAGTGATGCGAGTTGACAAAGTGGAAGACGAAAGGCGGCCATCTTGGATTTTGACGTGGCGACCCAATTTTCAATAGTGTTCTTCCTTATGCGTAGATACACCCACACACCAGATTAGAAGTTAGTAGTTCGTTTATTTTTCAAGATATTTCGCTCACAAGGTTCAGACATATATATGGTGGCGGCCATCTTGGATTTTGACGTGGCGACCCAATTTTCAATAGCATTCTTCCTTATGCCTCGATACACCCACACGCCGGATTAGAAGTTGGTAGTTCATTTATTTTTCAAGATATTCATCTCACAAGGTTCAGACATTTACTTTTCAAGATATCGCGCTCACAAGGTTTAGATATGGTGACAGCCATCTTGGATTTTGACGTGGCGACCTAAATTTCAAGAGGGTTCTTCCATATGCCTCGTTGCACCCACACACCAAATTAGAATTCGGTCCTTCACTTACTTTTATAAAGATATTGCAGTGCACGTACGCACGCAAGCACGCACGGACGGACGGAAGCACGCACGGACGCACACACGGACGGAGGGTAAAACCATAGTCCCCCTTTCGATCCGCGGTGCGACGGGGGACAAAAAGGATGAAGGTGAACAGTCAACATGGATTTTAAGGAGCTTCACAAGGAAGAAGTTACTGAAAGAGTGTTGGAAGAGTAAAAGGGATGAAAGATCAGGAGGAGCAAGACTGGAGGAAAAGTTGTTAAACAAAAACAGAGGCCACCAATAGGTCAGTGATGAGAAAGCAGCTGGCCTTGTGATTCAGATTCTTTTTTTCTTTTTTTTGTATACAGAATCGAGGCTCGTGAAAGAGCTAACATTTATCACACAAAAAAAATCAAACAGACAAACAAAGTACATAAAAAGGGGAGCTGTAGACAAGATGGGGAGAGAAGGGGAAGCATACAAACACAACATTTGAGAGCAGGAACATCGGGAGATGTGTTGGAGGGTGTGGGCTTGGGGGGAGGAGGCGTGGGAAGGGGGGGGAGGGGGTGGGAGAAGTATAAAACACAAGGACACTGCAAGGACTTCCAGGAAAGAAGTTGGGATTTCAAAAAAGTGGATCTGGGGTGAAATTAGCGGGTGAAATTAGCGGGGGTAGAAAAGATCAAGGTTTTGGATGGGGGAAGATAAGAGATGGTGGTGAACAGCTGTTTTAAAGACCTGGAGGGAGGAGTGGGATTGAAGATAGTGATGGAGTTTGTTCCAGAGGCGGGAGAAAAGAGGAATGAAGGAGTGAAAGTGAGCAGAGAGTCTTGATTTTGGCAGTTTAACCATAAGAGGGTTGCAGGCAGATCTTGTGCGACCTGTAGGAATATTTGGGGGACAGAGCCCAGAGAGAGCTGGAGGAGCAAGGCCGGAGAGGAGTCGGTAGAAGACAGAAAGCCCACCAATCTGCCTGCGGCGAGTAAGTGAAAGGCCCTCGGAGTTAGCTTCATCGCGGGAGATTCCAATGATTCTGAAAGCTTTGGTTTCACCAGCGTGAAGACAAGCTAGGTGTGAGGCAGGAGCACCAGCCCAGAGGGGAGAGCAGTATTCCATTGAGCTGCGGATGAAAGCCTTGTATGTGATGAGGAGCTCAGGTGTGCCAAGGAAGGACTTCGCACGACGGAGGATGCCCAGTTGGTGACTGGCTTTGGAGGCCAGATTGGAAATGTGGTTTTCCCAAGAAAGATCATGGCAGATAGTGAGACCCAAAAGCTTGAGCGACAGAACTTCTTGGAGAGGATTGTTGAGAAAGTAGATGGGAGGGTTTTCCAATCGGTCTCTTCGGAGAGACATAGTAAGAGTGTGAGATTTGTCAGGATTGAAAGACATGGTCCACTTGTTTGACCAGTGTGATTTTGTCCAGGTCTGCAGAGAGTGAGGAGGCTGCAGACTGCCGATCTGAGGGATGAGGAATGGAGCGGCAGATAGTGGAGTCATCAGCAAAGAGATAGAGAGGATTTTCAAGAGAGTCAGAGAGATCATTGATGAAGACCAGAAAATACTTTGTGGGACATACCAATGAAATTGAGAGATTTGGATCCCAGAGCAGCTGCGGAACAGAAGGGCATGAAGCTGGAGCACCAGCCCACAGTGGAAAGCAGTACTTCATTGAGCTGGAGATAATGGCGTTGTAGGCTGTGACAAGTTCAGAATTAAGAAGGAATACTTGTCACGATGGAGGATGCTCCTTCTGTGGCTGGCTTGGGAGTCCAGTTTGGACATATAGTCTGCGCAAGGGATGGTTGTGGCTGATGGTGAGGACTTCCAGAGAGACAGGGTTATAGTGTGAGAATTTCGTGGAGTACGGTAAATATTGATTTAAATTAAAAAAAAGTCACGCAAAAGGCCATTGTAGATGAGTCACCAAACTTTGGCCAAAATCTACGATTGGTTGGAAAACCATTGGCTCCAGCAAATATTGCAGCCATAGGAGAAATTATGATTGCGAAGGATGATGGAACGACGACTACTCCTACAAAAAGGAATACTCCTGATCCCCATCATGGCCTAGCATTGATGATACTCCCAATTTGTAGCAACCTGCTGCTCCATCGGGCCCACGTATAAAGTCGGAGAAATACCCCATGTCCTTCTCATGCACCATTCAGCACATCCTGCCGCGCTCGCGTGCACAAAGTGGAAATTTGAAAAGTGCGGAATTCTGATTTACAACTGTTAGCTTGTGTATCAGGCTCAGTAAAGCACATAATAGCTTTGTAGATATTCTTGCTGGGAAAATGTATGCTCCACAAAATGATATGAGTTTCTGTATTCCAATGGCACGCATTTCTCAATTAGTGTACCTGTGTTGCTTTGGATTCGTCAGCAGCTGTGCATCGACGAGGTTTAAAGCAAACTCCTGCACCAGGTGGGGGTGGAAGGATGGATTGAAATGTTTTTGTTGTGGGTTCTGCTGATTCTTTTTTTTTTTGTATGCTGCACATTATAATCTTTAATTTTATTTCATGTTTGCATTTGTTTTGTCGGTTGACTTCATCTGAATGGATCACTGGTAGTTTATCTACAGTAGATCCTTGCACAGCTCAGCGGTTCAATGCACTGTGCTCTTGCATTAATCCCTGAACTTAAATTAACAAGAGAGCACCTCGGATGAAAAAAAAATCCAATGGAAAAGAATCAATATTTTATTTAATGGAACGTTTTGCCAATTTCTGATCAATCTCAAACCATTCTAATTGGTACTCGCATGGCCAAATCATACTCAAAGGCACAAAATGCTTTATATTCAGGAACTTTCAATCCAAGAGTAACACTCATTATTGTTTGAATTCCCTTCGCACATAGTTTTTCAAATTGCAGAGGTAGCATGGACACAGAAAAAGAAAGCTCCCCTGTGATGTTGTGAGCAGGTATATATATTTTTAGTTTTTCCCCTGACCATGAAGGAAAACTTGGAACAAACATTACTCATTATTGATATGTAGCTTCGAGCAAGTGTCTTCACAGCAGTGGGTGAATGAGCTTCCTGATGCCATGAGAAGTAGAAAACACAAAACAGGCCAACAGGCCCTCTTCATTCTCGGACTGCATAGAGCGCATCCCTCCGCCAGGCTGAACAGTTTACCTTTTACAGTACATTCAGAAAGTATTCAGACCCCTTCACTGTTTTCACATTTTGTTATGTTGCAGCCTTATGCTGAAATCGTTTAAATTCATTTTTCCCTCATCAATCTACACTCAATACCCCATAATGGCAAAGAGAAAACAGGATTTTAGAAAGTTTTGCAAATTTATTAAAAAGAAAAAACTGAAATATCACATTGACATAAGTATTCATACCCTTTGCTATACAACATGCATTTTAAGGCCATGTTCCCTGCTAGAGCGGGGGTTAGCCTTGCGGTCCCCATGCCAATCTTCTCCATTTTGCCCTATTTTCTGCATCTCTCCTTGTTAACCCCCTTGCCCGCATTTCTTCTTCCACCATCATTAGCCAAGTCTTTCTCGGTCTTCCCCGTCCTCTACTTCCTTCTACATTAACTTCCATCACTCTTCTCAACCAGTCACTTTCATCCTTCCTCAATACATGACCAAACCATCTCAACCTGTTCCTCTTCACAGCATCAATCACAGGCAATATTCCCATCATCTTTCGCAATTCATCATTTGTCTTCCTCTCTCTCAACGATACTCCGCACATCCATCGAACCATTCGCATTTCCACCCTTTCCAGCCTTCGTTGCTGCTCTACGTTCATTACCCATGTTCATACCCTTTGCTATGACACTTGAAATTTAGCTCAAGTGCCTCCCATTTCTCTTGATCATCTTGATCTTGATCACCTTGATTGGAGTGCACCTGTGGTAAATTCAATTGATTGGACATGATTTGGAATGGCACACACCTGTCTATATAAGGTCTCACAGTTGACAATGCATATCAGAGAAAAAACCAAGCCATGAGGTCAAAGGAACTGCCTGCAGAGCTCAGAGACAGGATTGTGTCGAGGCACAGATCTGGGGAAGCCTACAAAAAATTTCTGCTGCATTGCAGGTTCCCAAGAGCACAGTGGCCTCCATAATTCTTAAATGGAAGGAGTTTGGAACAACGAGGACTCTGCCAAGAGCTGGCCGCCCGGCCAAACTGACCAATCGGGGGAGAAGGGCCTTGGTAAGAGAGGTGACCAAGATCCCGATGGTCACTCTGGCTGAGCTCCAGAGATCCTGTGTGATGGAAGAAACTTCCAGAAGGACAACCATCACTGCAACACTCCACCGATCTGGGCTTTATGGCAGAGTGGCCAGGCGGAAGCCTCTCCTCAGTGAAAGACACATGAAACCCCACAGAATCTTGATTCTCACAGTCTGAGAGTCCTTTAGGTGTTTTTTTGCAAACTCCAAGCGGGCTTTCATGTGTCTTTCATGTGCCCGTTGGTCCATTGGGCCAAATTTTCATTGGTCTTCACCTCCTTGTAGCATACCTGTCTGCTGGACTCGGGGGTCTTTCAGGTCCTCTGGGTCTTTTTGGTCATCGGAGACACTTGGGTCTTTTAGGTTCTTGGGGACTTTTGGGTCCTCGGGGACTTTTAGGCCTTAATGGGTTTTCAAAGGCCGAAGGGGTCTCAGCAGTCTAAATAATTAAAAGGTACATTTCAGTAATACGTAATTAATTAATAGACGTATGTAATTAATAAACACAAAGGGTATGCCTCACACACACACACACACACACACACACACACACACACACACACACACACACACACACACACACACACACACACACTTATCGTAGATAGTGCTACACATCATTTTTGGCCCGATCTTTCAATTATGAAGAATCACTTTGAATAATAAAAAATTCTTCTATCCGGATCCTCACCAATATCGAATCAATTCTTCCTTGTCAAACACCCAACCTGTCCATCAAGTTTCATCCAAATCCGTTCATAACTTTTTGAAATATCGTGCTATATATTATTTTTGGTCCCATCTCTGAATGGTGAAGAATCACTTTAAAAACCCTGGTATCCGGATCTGGACCTTCACCACAATCTAATAAATTCGTTATTGGCACACACCCTACCTGTCCACCAAGGTAGTGCGAATCTGTCCATAACCTTTTGAGACATCCTGCTCACAGATAGACAGACAGACAAACAGAGGTGAAAACATAACCTCCATCCACCTTCCATAGACCATAGTGGAGGTAAAAATAAAAGCAACCATCCCACCCCTTTCCCTCCGTGTTATTATAGAGTTATATGTGCAGTGTTTATCATCAGATTTCCCTGAAACTGGTTTAAAATCCGAGAGCTTGTGAACTACGAATGCAAAGGCCTAAAGTCAGAATTCAATGTAGACTTGCCTTCCCAGGACAAAAGCACAACCCACAAAACCAAATGAGCCGTTTAATTAAGCAGAGACTTCATTTGTGTATTGCATCTATTACTTAACGATCACTCAATAGGAACCCTTAAATCGAAGATCATTTGAACAAACCACTTACATCCGTCATTAGCTTATGGCGAATATGATAATTATGGAATCAAAATCTGTGCAAAGCCAGATCTATGTAATTAAACAACTATGCACCATGCTCACATCCTCGGGCATAGTCAGCAGTACGAGGAAGATGTCCATATTTTGCCACTTGTACACCCGATCTTCATGAGCTGCCCCTCTTCTGTGCCCACTCCAGAGCAGCCTACAAGATCTGTGATTTATAGATGTCTCAAGGCCGGGCAACTCGCCCGGGCGCTGAATCGGAGACTTTGCGGCGAGGCAGTCAGAGAGATTTAGAGTTTCCCTAGCAGCCATCATTTTGGAGGAGACGGTGACTGACCGGCCGGCTCAGATGGCCATTCGTCTTCATTCTCTGACTAAATTCAAACAATGACGAGGGGCATTGGGGGTTACTTTTGGAATTGAGAGGGGCTTCTTCAAAAAGCAATGCCTAATGTGACTGTAATCTGTGTTCTGTCCAGATTGAGTATACTCTGGGCTGGACGAAGTGGACACAGAAATTATTGCTAGAAACAGATCTGTTCCAGCAAATTGCTGAATGGTTTTCAGTTTGAACATTAGCACACAAGTTTTAAACAGACATATTGCATAATATGGACTGTAAGGTGGCTGGCTTTAGGTCTTAGGAAACAACATACGAAACAACAACAATAAATCCCTTTATCACCGATATCAATTGATTATCTTTAGATCACTGATATCGCTTCAATATCCCTGAATCGCCTATATCAATTAAATATCGCTGGATGGTCAATATTAATTCAATATTCTTAAATCACTGATATAAATTAAATGTACCTGGATGGTCAATATTAATTCAATATCCCTGGATCACCGATATCACTCCGATATCACTTCAATATCCCAGAATGGCCGATAGTCATTCAATATCCCTGGATGGTCAATATTAATCAAATATCCTCAGATCACTGATATTACTCTGATTTCACTTCAATATCCCTGGATGTTCAATATTGTCTTGTCCCCGGAGTTAAGACCCCAAGAGGACGAATGGCCAAAATGAGCTTAAACTCCAAACCTTGGCGGGATTGTCTTTGGCGCACACGGGAAGGCCTGAGCCTTATCTAATCGGGAACACACGCAGGGATTAATCTGAACCCACAAACACAAATATGGGACAGCAAAATCCACAATACAAGAAAAGTAAGATTTGACAAATAATGATTTAATGAAAATAAATGCAAATAACAATTTATTGTTATTTATAATCGTGCCCGCAGCTAGCCCCTGTGTGAGGCAAGCAGGCAGGATCTTTCTTTGCTAATACGGCTCCGATGGTCTCCCCGGTGCACACAGACGAGCACCCGTCGTCCTCCCATGCAAAACAACCAAGCGACCGCCCCGATCAAGACCTGGACCAGAAGAGAAGACTGTGGCTGCCCACAACCAAACCCGGGACAAGAGAGACCAAGATGGCGAGAGCCCGTTCTCTTCCTCCAGTTCTGGAATGTTCCACGATGATGTCACACTCTGTCCAATCACCGAGCGCTACTCAATCACGAATGCCGGGGCATGACCTCCCCATTACGAGTCGTCGGGGGGTGGAATCCAGTCCTCGTTCGGGAATGTTCAGATGACGTCATTGGCCGTGAGGCGGGGCTTGACTGGCACGATTGGCAAATGTGCTTGGTGTTGGTTAGCGTTGGCGGCGTGGTGAGCGAATGAGTCAATTGCCTGACCAGCTGAGTTTTATAAGACCATTAGGAAAAATTACAAGAGGCATTTACACACAGGGGATTTAATCTTACAGACCCTACCTAGATAGCACAACTCCACTCCTCCATGTTGAGACACCTAAACACTTACCTGGACATTTGACACGACTTAGATACATCGAGATGGCTTCGTGGCATATGGAGCATGCAAATCTACACGATTCTATCTTGACTAAGGTATTTCTTCATTTCCCCCCAGAAACGTAACAATATTAATTAAATATCCCTAGATCACTGATATCGCCCTGATATCACTTCAATATCCCTGGATGGTCAATATTAATTCAATATCCCGAGATCTATATCGCTCCAATATCCATGGATGGTCAAGCCCTGGTGTTGGGTTAGTGGCTAGGGTGCCAGCTTAGGATAAACCAAGGATCCTGGGTTCGAATCCTGGTCGATCGCCGAATTAACGCCAGGGGGGTTGACTCAGCCTGTCATCCTTCCGAGGTCAGCGAATTGAGTACCATTTCACTGGTAATTCCCTGTTTGTCGTAAAAGGCGACAAACAGGGTTGGCGGCAGGAAGGGCATCCGGCCGCAAAACATTGCTTCAAAAAGAGGACCAACAAAAACAACAACAACCACGGTGCCCGAAAAAGGCCAACCCCCACTTTGTGGGGAAAAATGGCCTCTAAAGGTGTTTTTTTTTGTTTTTGTTTTTATCCATGGATGGTCAAAATCAATTCAATATCCTTAAATCACCGATATAAATTCAATGTACCTTGATCGCCGAATAACAATTAAATATTCCCGGATCTTGCCAGTCCTTCGAGATGAAAAAAATCCAAAATAAAACGCTATTGGAGAAAAACTGTGAACAATTGCAAATGCAGTTTTAATAGTGACATTAAACAGAAAGAAGATGTTGGCCACAGCAAGATATAGCAGCAGTCTGAGTAAACTTGCAACATGTCCCTTGCATCTTCTAAAAAAAAAAAAAGTCCCTTTGTAGTTGCACAGTCTGCAAGGTTCCTGCTGTGCTTGTAATCCAGTGATTGTGGCTTCCCATCCAGTTAATCCAGAATTTCCCCTGTGAAGGATGTTTTCACCACATGGTGAGCTACAAACTGGTGCATCAACTCCTTTTGAAATCAATAGGCCCACTGAGAGTTATGCAGCACTCTGATGAAGTTTATGAGTTTGCACAAAGTTAAAAGATACAGATTAAAGCAAAGATTTTCCAAATCAGGGCTGGTTCATTGTATTTTAAAATGTGTTGTACAAATCGGCAGCCGGCAACATGGACAGCTAACATGGACATGGACAGCAGGAAGTCAAGAGACCGAGCTCAAGGTTTGTGTTTGTCTCTTTGGTGTTCCCATCTGAGCACTTCACTCGTGATGTTGGGATACCACGTTCTAAACTGTGTTGGTTTGTACTTTGTCTGCTAATATTGTAATTCGTATAAAAGTACATTGATATCTCAAAAGGTACTCGTTACCTCTACCACTGAAAGTGGACAGAGGTTATGTTTTCACCCCTGTCTGCTTGTCTGACTGTTTGGATGTCTGTGAGCAGGATATATCAAAAAGTTGTGGACGGATCTGGACGAAACGTGGTCGACAGGTTGGATGTGTGACGAGGACAAAATGATTCAACTTTGGTGAAGATCCGGATCTGAGAATTCTTCACCATTAAGTGATGGTGTACAAGTCGAGTTTTTGAGATGATTTTCATGGCCTAAATTTTGGGGGTTGTCTTATGCATGAGTAATGTTTTGTGGGATGATTCTACAGGTCATAAACAAGGAAAAAACCCATAGGAAACAGTCTGTGTAGGTCAAAAATGGCAAATGAACATGATGGATGACCGCACTAGTCATGTACATGCCTGGTAGCCGCCATTTTGTATCCACCACAGACATGATAGAGAGCAACACAAGACCAGAAATTACCTAAATTAAATTTATATAACAGCACAAAATGAAAATGTGGTACAGTACAGTGAAAGATAAGTCATGTAACTGTAGACAGATGGCACCACTGAGCTGAACTTGGATTACACGAGTCCCTGAAGGCGGAAACCTTCAAAGTCACTTTCGTCATCATCACTCTCCCCGAATAGTTCCTGCCAGTCACTAGTCTGCACCATATCATTGTAAGTGATTAATTTTGAGCATGTACGCTTCGTGGCATATGTCACATCCTGGTTGAAACAGATTTCGCCTCCTCCCATACGTCACATCCGGCATGTTCGAAATATGGTTATGTCGTAACGAGCAGTTTATTCAATTGTAAACGGAACTGAAACGAACATGACTTATGTGATCTATGTGAGTACAAGTTATCCAGTTTGATTGTGTGGGTTAGTCACACGTGTTGATTTGATACTACTAGTACCCGACTGCAAAGCCGCAATGAGCCGGCGAAACCAAAGCCTCTTGCCACTATTTTACCCATCACCATGGCATCAGTAGGTTAGGTAGTTGGTAGTAGGTAGGTGTAGTAGGTACCGTACCTAGTTCAAAATGACACCATTTGCATTCTGGATGCGATTAAAATTGATAAAATTTACTTCTTGATTAATTCGGTGAATTCCGTCTCAAGTTCGGATATTTCCGGCCGTGAAAAACTACCCCCTACGGCCGCGAGATTTCTAAAAAATAATTCTTCGTCAATTTTAGAATATTTGACGCCGTTTTCACCCTCGAAACGCGTAATAAGCTTTAAAAAAATATTTTTCAAATGCTCGAATCTCATTGGTTCCGGTGTTTGGTGACGATTTTCTTTGAAGATAACGAGGTTGGTCTTAAAGTATCGAGATCTCGCGAGGTCTTAAAGTATTGAGATCTCGCGAGATCTTGTCGGGGCGGTCACGGTTTTTCGAAGCTGTTCCACGATCTTCACGCACACTCGAAGTTAAGTAATTGTCACATTTGTATTTTTGTCGAAACTGTATTTATCTTACGTGTGTGTACCTTTTGCGTGTCCCTCGGAAGATTTATCGGTGTTAATCTTTCATACCTGTAAAAAATAGTCGAGTATTTCGTGCCACGCGGCCTAGTTGTTGAAGCTTCCGCCCTTGAGGCCTGGTTCTCTCCGGGCATCCAAAGCAGTTATTTTTTCATTCGTGTGTTTGTCAAATTTCAACTCGTTATTTTATCGTCCATGCGTTATTGTTTGATTATAGTTAGTTTTGGTTTGAATTTCCTGTAACTCGTAATTAATTAATCGTGTTCTGCTCCTCGTGTGCGGCCTTGTAGTTGTACCCCCGTCGGCGTTTGTTAACTTAAGCGTGTTTTGCTTGGCTTTTAGTTTTTTCCCTTCTACCCCGAACATAATACTCTGTCTAACGTTCTAAATCCCCACCCCCCCCCACCCCCCCCAAAAAAAACAAACAAAAAAAAAAACATTTATTTTCCTTTCTCCACGTGTACTGTTGTCTCATCCTGTATTTTCTGTCCAGGTGTGCTGTTCGCCCCGCCCCCATTATCTCCTTCCCATCCACCTTTTGCCCTGTTCACATGACTCGTGGTGGTCCCTCTCGGCTCTCCCCCCCGTTGGTATTTTGTGCATATAAGATTGTTCACGGTTCTGTTTAAATATTATTTAAATATGTTTAACCTTTCCCCTTCAGTGTTCTATTCAGTGGTATATTACAACACGCTGTTTTTCCTCCTATTTAAAAAGCTTTTCTCAATTTCCTCTCCAACTCATTCCACTTCAAAAAAAAGAAATTCAATCTCTTATACGTCTCCCTCACTACATGGTCTAAATTCACATTCATTCCATCCCTCCTCCATCGTTCTGAATCGGATTGCTAACTTGAAAATCACAACAAACCCAATTTGTTATCAATGTTCGTCTTTCATTAATCATCCACTTTCGAAACTCCCCTCTTGCCCCTCCCATCCAAATCCCCCCCTTGCACCTACACTCCTAAACTCCCCCCTTGCCCCTCCACTCTTAAACTCCCCCCTTTCCCCTCCACTCCTGAACTCCCCCCTTGCCCTTCCCCTCCTAAACTCCCCCCTTGCCCCTCCCCTCCAAATCCCCCCCTTGCCCCTACACTCCCCCCTTGCCCCTCCACTTCTAAACTTCCCCCTTGCCCCTTCCCTCCTAAGCTCCCCCCTTGCCCCTCCCCTCCTAAACTCCCCCCTCACTCCTCCCCTTCAAAACTCCCCCCCAACCCCTCCCATTCAAATCTCCCCCCATACCATTCCTCTCCAATTCTCCCTCCTCCCCCTCCTCCTCAAAGCTGCCTCCTCCCCACTTCGTCTCCCTTCTATCTCATACCTCCACCCCCCCCAACCTTCTACTTTCCTCTGCCCCCCCCTCAAACAACCCCTCACTGTGCCTCATCCCTTCACCATCAAACCTTTCACCCTCCTCATCCTTCCC
This sequence comes from Myxine glutinosa, assembly GCF_964187855.1. Classification (NCBI taxonomy): domain Eukaryota; kingdom Metazoa; phylum Chordata; class Myxini; order Myxiniformes; family Myxinidae; genus Myxine; species Myxine glutinosa. The sequence goes on from NC_136272.1 coordinate 104,890,961, forward strand.
TTTCTTGGAACTCTTCTGCAATCTCTGACACACTATCAACTGCTCTCCCTACCTCCCCCTCTCATCCTTCATCTTACCCTACTCCTCCCCTCCCCTGTCCTGTACCCGATGCTCCCCCTCTCTCTTCATTAACGGTATGGACCTCAAACATCCGGGGCCTTCGCTCAAACCTGACTGATCTCTCCATACAGGTTGCTTCTGACAATCCAGACTTGATCTGTTTAACAGAGACTTTCCTCCTTCAAGATGTCTCTCATTCCTTAATATCTCTTCCTGGTTACTCCCTCCTCCGGTATGATAGACCTGAGCCTCGTCCTGGTGGTGGGGTGGCTATCTTTATCAAAAACTCTCTTCCTCACTCTCCTTGCACTGCCCTCTCTCCTCCTCACCCCCAGGAGTACCTCTGGCTACGGCTTCCTCTCCGCTCCCACCTTTTGTTCATACGTGTTCTGTACCGTCCCCCAAACAGTGATGACTCCATTTACATTTCACTGTCTGACAACATGGACCAACTTCTATCCACTCATCCCAACTCTCTCTTCCTCATATGTGGTGACTTCAACTGTCATCATGCCACCTGGTTGGGTGTGGGTTCCTCTCTCACCAGTCATGGCACCTCAGCAAAGGACTTCTGTGACTCACTGGGATTGACACAATCTGTCAATTTCCCGACCCGGATCTCAGCCAATGGAGTATCTTCTCTTCTAGACTTGGTTATGACAAACTTCCCTGCTAATGTCTGCTGCTCTTCTTCTGCTCCAATCGGTTCTTCTGATCATGTGCTTGTTAAAGTGGACATCTCTCTGGTCATTCTCAGGGAGCCTCCTCAGCGGCGACGAGTCTGGCATTTCACTCAGGCCGACTGGGACGGTCTTCAAGCAGCCATCAATCGTCTGGATTGGTCTCCCATCTCCACTGCCTCTGACATCAATTCTTCCTGGGAATTCTTCCAAAGCAAACTGATCTCTGTCATGCACAGATTTATCCCATCTCGCCTTCAGTTGTCTTACCCTTCCTCCCGTCCATGGTACACTGAATCTTGTGGTGAGGCAGTTGCCCTGAAACAACTTGCCGTTGCCTCTTGGAAGGCTAATCCAACTGAAGGCAATCTCAGTTCCTTCCACCAAACTCGGAACAAATGTGTGTCTACCCTCAGGAGTGCCAGGAAGCACGATCTCTCCTCACTCAAGAATGAACTCTCAAACCTGTCTCCTTCCTCCAAATCCTGGTGGCGTCTGGTCAAATCCGTTTCTGGTGTTTGTTGCCCCTCCATCCCCTCCATCCCCTCCCTTACCTCAAATGGCCACACTGTTGACATCGCACGTGACAAAGCCGAATGCCTCAACTCTGTGTTTGCCTCAAAATCCTTAGTCCCAAACCAATCTCTCTCTGTTCCCACCTTTCCCAGTCGAACCCAACTGCTCCTGGACTCTGTGTCCTTCTCTCCTGACAAGGTGGAGGAGTTTTTGTCAAACCTCGACTCTGATTCTGCAACTGGACCAGACGGCATCAGCCCACGGGTCCTAAAATCCTGCTCTGCCGCTCTATCTCACCCTCTCTCTGTTCTTTTCACCCTATCTTTTGCTCAAGGTCATCTGCCAGCATCCTGGAAATCAGCAAAGATTACCGCTTTACACAAAAAGGTGCAAAAACAGATCCTTGCAAATACAGACCAATCAGCCTGCTCCCAATTATCAGCAAAGTCATGGAATCCATCATTGCTTCGGATATGAAATCTTTCCTCTTCTCCAATGGCTTGATCTCTGATCATCAATTTGGTTTCAGACCAGGTCAGTCTACTCTGGACATGCTGCTTCTGCTGTCTCAACAATGGATGGAGGTCCTCAATGCCAAACAGGAAATCAGAGCTGTCTCCCTTGACATGTCACGTGCCTTCAATACGGTCTGGCACCCAGCTCTGCTCACCAAACTCTCCTCCTATGGTATCCATGGAAATCTCCATGCATGGCTTGCGGACTTCCTCTCTGGTCGTAGTCAACGTGTGGCCCTGAATGGATTTCTCTCATCTCCCCTTCCTGTTCAGGCTGGAGTTCCCCAAGGCAGTGTGCTGGGCCCTGTGCTTTTTCTGGTCTTTATCAATGATCTCTCCGACTCTCTGGAAAATCCTCTCTATCTCTTTGCTGATGACTCCACTCTCTGCCGCTCCATTCCTCTTCCCTCAGATCGGCAGTCTGCAGCCTCCTCACTCTCTGAAGACCTGGACAAAATCACAGACTGGTCAAACAAGTGGAACATGTCTTTCAATCCTGACAAATCTCTCACTCTTACTATGTCTCTCCGAAAAGATCGACTGGACAACCCTCCCATCTACTTTCTCAACAATCGTCTCCAAGAAGTTCTGTCGCTCAAGCTTTTGGGTCTCACTATCTGCCATGATCTTTCTTGGGAAAACCACATTTCCAAGCTGGCCTCCAAAGCCAGTCGCCGACTGGGCATCCTCCGTCGTGCGAAGTCCTTCCTAGGCACACCTGAGCTCCTCACCACATACAAGGCTTTCATCTGCAGCTCAATGGAATACTGTTCTCCCCTATGGGCTGGTGCTCCTGCCTCACACCTAGCTCGGCTTCACGCTGTTGAATCCAAAGCTTTCAGAATCATTGGAATCTCCCGCGATGAAGCTATCTCTGAGGGCCTTTCACTCACTCACTCACCGCAGGTAGGTTGGTGGTCTTTCTGTCTTCTACCGACTCCTCTCCGGCCTTGCTCCCCCAGCAGCTCTCTCTGTGCTCTGTCCCCCAAATATTCCTACAGGTCGCACAAGATCTGCCAGCAACCTTCTGATGGTTAAACTGCCGAAATCTCGGCTCTGCTCACCTTCACTCTTTCAATTCCTCTTTTCTCCCGACTCTGGAACAAACTCCCACACTCCCTTCAATCCCACTCCTCCCTCCAGGTCTTTAAAACAGCTGTTCACCACCATCTCTTATCTTCCCCCATCCAAAACCTTGATCTTTTCTACCCCCACTAATTCACCCCAGATCCACCTTGTTTGAAATTCCAACTTCTTTCCTGGAAGTCCTGGCAGTGTCCATATGTTTTATACCTCTCCCACCCCCCCTTCCCATGCCTCCCCCCCAAAGCCCTCTCCCTCCCACAGATCTCTCGATGTCTCTCGGTCCCTGCTCTCAAATGTTGTGTTTGTGTCCTTCCCCCTCTCTCCCCATCTTGTCTACCGCTCCCGATGTTATTTGTTTTATGTGTCGGTTTGTCTTTGTCTTTCTGTGTGATTAATGTTCGCTCTTTCATGAGCCTCGATCTTGTATACAAAAAAAAAGAAAAAAAAGAATTTTAATTACAAATTGGAGGTGCATTAGGATGTGAATCAAACAAATACGGGTGAAACAAACTCCTATTGAACTTTTTTGCAATTGTTTTATGCAAATTTCCGCATCCGGTCGATGGTGGCCTCCATTGAGTGATTTGGTTTTAGAAATATTTTTTCAAATGCTCGAATCTCATTGGTTCCGGTGTTTGGTGACACTTTTCGTTGAAGATAACCAGGCCCGTGCGGGCCGAGGTTGGTCTTAAAGTATTTTAATAATAAATTAGAGGTGCATAAGATTGTGAATCAAACAAAGACGGGTGAAAGAAACTCCTATTGAACGTTTTTCAATTTGTTATGCATACTTCCGCATCCGCAAGATGGCGGCCTCCATTGAGCTTCGGAATTCTCAAGCCAAGGCATAATCTGGTTTTCGACATAATACGTACGCGTTTATTCACAACACCGGCTTCGCCGGCTATTAACTAATTAAACAATCCTAATGTTCTGTTACTGAATTTGTTGGTTGATGTTAGTAAAGAAAGCGGTTTGGTTGTCCAGGTGTGCCTTGGTGCACGTCTTGCGATAGTATGTAGACATTGTCTGCCCCTGATGTATCTCCTGGTTGCACATTCGACTAGCCTGTCGGACTTGTATTTGGATGCACCTGTGGTTGCATACTCGATGTATTTATTGTAAACTTTGAACCATTATATCATCCATTGATTGAGGTATTTAATCTGCTACCTGCAATGTATCTTTGCTGAATAGTGTTTTTGCATCTTTTAGGGTTCTTTCATTACCTCATACCTGCATATTCGAATACAGCAAGTATCAACCACCATCCTGTGTCTTGCTTAATTATTCCCGCGTTACATCATCATACTGATCATCACAGTCCTCGACCATTCTTCTTCCGGTGTTGGATAACGAAATTCTGGAAGTTCGTGATCTTGTCGTCGAGTTCCGCCGGGAGTCGTGCGATCTTGGTCTTCTGCCGCAGGACCAAGTCCTGTCTTCTCATGAACCTCGTGCACCACCTTGACCCTGCACTCGCCTTGAATTCAGTGATGCCATCTTTCTTGGCTTCTTTCAGGGTATACATTCGTATTGCTCCTCTGGTTATGATGTATCCATTCCGACTGTACTCCTGGACCCATTCTACTACTTTGGTGTCCAACTCCGGCCACATTCTCGCCTTCCCCCGGTTGGCACATTTGTTCTTAGGCATGGTTTGCAGTTTGGTTTCAGTCTTCTTCCAATCTCGAACCATCTTTTCAGAGACCCCGAACTCTCATGCAGCAGCGCAGTTATTTGTCTTCTTTGCAGAGTCGACGACTTTCAACTTGAACTGAGCAGTGTATTTCGATCACTTCGGCATCTTGACGGGTTATGATTTCTAACCTGACCGCCAGGGTCTTTATAGCAAAACCGGTACTTTATGCTTTTATGCCCCCCAGGGTGTAAAAGCATAAATATGTTTGTTATTGTTACTTTAATGAGTGGGCAACTTTAATTATACTATAATATAACAGTATTAATTTATTATTAAAACTATTATAATTACTATTGGTAATAATTAATTAATACTGTTAAATACATTCGGATTCATTTTCAATAAGGAAGTGAATCTTGATCAGCAACTCGGACACCACTTCCTGGTTCGTGATTCCTAGACATGCCTAGTCCTGCGCACACTAGCGGTACACGGATCGCTAATCAGTAATGCAACATGATCTAAACAAACGACCAGACAAAAACAAGGATGATGGCGGCATGCATAGGCTACTCATTGAAAATTGCTGTAGTTTCTCGATATTTCTAGTCTTGCTTGTTGGTTGGCTCAGGTGTGCAAAACATGCACATGCTAAAATATGTCAGGTAAAAAACTGGGGCCGTATTATACATGGGATATATGAAAAAAGTTGGGATCGACTTATACATGGGATCGTCTTGTATTCAAGTATATACGGTATTCTTGGGTAAAATGCCAGGGGCATAGAAAAGCCCTCTTTATATAAGGGTATATGCCATGTGGCAAAGTAGAGAAAAGAAGGGTCATTCCATTGCTTATAGAAAATGTCGAACAAAAGAAAATAAGGGACATTCAAAAAATCTCGTGTGCATGCTGGACTACCCTTGTGTTCTTAGGAGGAACCAAGTAATACTCTAGAAAAGTTCATATTAAAGGGTGCCAATTTGATTCATACAGCTGCATGAAGAAGTAAATGTATTTTATTTGCCAGACATAGGATGCCCCTTTTTTTTGCCTGGCAGAGGTATGCACTCAACCGAGTGCCATTCTAGTTCTGCATGTCATACATTTGCCAGCTCCTCAATGAACGTTAGGATTAAACATTGGGGGCGGGGGGTTTGGTTAGGGTTGCTTAATAAGGGTCAGAAGTCACAAATGTAGAAAAGAAGGAGATGAATTTTATGCATCAAATGCAGGAAAAAGTAAAACTGAACCAAATAAAACAGATTCCACAGGTAAGAGTTCTAAACGAGACGTTATTGTGAAAGGATAAACCTCGGAACTCAAAAATAGGTCGAGGAATTTGAAAGAAAATGCACACGTTGCAACATTTGGATATCATCGTATAATAGCAGGATATAATAAAGTAAAAAAATAATAAGACGAGTCCAAGGTGCGATAGTATCCAACACTGAAAGGTGTGAAACGGTCAATTTTTTATTTTTCTGTTTGTGCCATATTTCAATGATGCCCTCATGACTCTACTCAATCATGTCACATCAGTGGTGAGGTTGGGCAATGACAAGCTGTGGATTTATCACCATCTTCTCGAAGACACTTTTGTCTCTGCACCAAGGATTTGCAGAATTTCTTCACCAAGCTTCCTCAATTTTCACTGCTGCAGACTCTTTCATCTTTTCTCAATTTCCTTATCTTCTAGCTGGTTTCTCTGCCTGCCAATAATTCTTATTTAAGTATTATTATTTAAAATTTATTATTATTATATATAATTATTATTTATTATTAAATTATTATTATTATTATTTATTTCTATTATTATTATTTTATATTTATTTTTAATTTTTATTTTAGTGACAAGTACATACAAGTTTATAATATATCTGTGTATGTGTGTTTGCATATGTCCGTTTACATGTTCATGTGTATGTATATGTATGCATGTGTTTATATAGATATATGATTATAAGGTGTGTGTGTGTGTGTGTGTGTGTGTGTGTGTGTGTGTGTGTGTGTGTGTGTGTGTGTGTGTGTGTGTGTGTGTGTGTGTGTGTGCACGTATGGTTAATGTCCGGCTTCCTTCTTTTGACTAGGGTGCAGTAATTGGTCTTTATTTTGATTATTTCCTGATTGTTTCCCTGTTTTGCTTTAATGTGATTTTACCTGTTCAATGTTATTTGAGGGTGACTGTTTCTAGCTTGTAAGTATGGTACTTCATTCGGAAAATGGGTTTATACTCACTGTACAACTATATATCTGCAATCACAACGCGATAGCCAAGGGTAAGCCTCCCCCGGCTTACGCTTGGCAATTGCCCGCAATCCAATGATGGCCATATTTTTTTCGGACCATCATATGACCATGACCTTCAACATTTAGGGATAGAGTGTACATTAAGAAAATGTGTCCCCATCTATAATAATGAATCCATAAAGCTCAACATCATGAAAATCTGAGGAAAAATATTCAACTTATGATCAAAAAAGATGTTTTTTGTTAGTTCGGTCACAATCCCAAAAAGTAAGTTTCAGTACCCAGTGATTTTGGTCAAAATAACACGGTAATCAAGAAAATGACCAATTACCAGGATCTCAAAAATGAAGTCTCAATATCTTGGAAGCTGAAGAGTGCCGAAATTGTAGGAGTGATTAATTAAAGCAATGGGAATGATAAAGAAGAACATTAAAAAGGTCCGACAGACCATCCCTGGGAATAGTATAACACAAACTAACGACAGTTGGAAGCCCTCGGAACAAAACGTTGAGAACAAGAAAACTTCACAGCTTGATCCATGAATCGTGATGCCTTGTCATAACGAAGGTGGATACTTCGAGCCCTGGGAGGACTCTGTTCCAACCACCTTCTGAAACTCGCATAAGGAGACAACAACCAACGAGACAATACAGACACATACAAACACACACACACACACACACACACACACACACACACACACACACACACACACACACACACACACACACACACACCTCGTTTTTTATTTGTGGTCCTCACAATTCTACCACACATACACATACACACACACAAACACTTAATTATACAGTATCGTTGTTCCTAAACTTTAATATAATTTTAAAGACTTAGTACGAAATGGGAGCTTATGCATTTGGTCTCGTCTGTCAGTCTGACCATCCACAACCATATCTCGGAGATGTATGGACCGATTTTGTTCATACTTGGCAAAAGGACAATACCTGACAGTATACATATACACATCATTTTCTTTCACGATGCAATCAAATATGGCCGACTGGCGGCCATTTTAGGTGTAAAAAACCTGATGTTGAACACGTCCTCAACCATTTCTTAGAAATGCATTTGCCAGTATTGTTCAAACTTGGCACACAGATAATGAATTATGGCTTACATACGCATGGCACGTCAGTTTTTTTCGAGATCAAATCCAATATGGCCGACTGGCGGCCATTTTGTTACTTAAATGTGTCTCCAACAATTTCTCGGACATGCATGGTCCGATTTTGTTCAAGCTTGGCACAAGCACAGTACACGATGGTATGCATGTGTGCCTCACTTTATTTTGCGATCTGATCAAAGATGGCCGATTTGTAGACTGGCTGCCATTTTAGTTGTAAAAAACCTGATATTGACCACGTCCTCAACCATTTCTCGGAAATGCATCTACCGATTTTGTTCAATCTTGGAACACAGAAAATGAATCATGGCTTACAGTCGTGACCAAAAATATTGGCAACTTTAACTTTTTTCAAATAACTCACAATTTTCTCTAAAAATAACTTGAAATTGACAAAAGTATTTGGTCTCCACAATTCTTTATTTCACTGTTAATATTACAAAACCTTTGTTTTTCATTCAGAACTTAATATATCCTTTTAAATCAGAAAAGAAAAATAAATGGCATTGACAAAATGATTGACACACGAGACTTAATATTTGGTAGCACAGCCTTTGGATAAAATAACTGGTCAAGCGCTTCCTATAGCCATGAATGAGCTTCCTACACCTCTGTACTGGCAGTTTGGCCCATTCTTCTTGTGAAAACTGCTCCGCTCCTCCCAGATTTGAAGGGTGCCTTCTCCCAACTGCTGTTTTCAGATCTCCCCACAGGTGTTCAATGGGATTTAGATCTGGACTCATTGCTGGCCACTTCAGAACAGTCCAGCGTTTTGTCTTGAACCATTCCTGGGTGCTTTTTGAAGTGTGTTTGGGGTCATTGTCCAGCTGCAAGACCCATGACCTTCAACGGAGATCCAGCTTTCTGACACTGGGTTGAACATTGCGCTCCAAAATGCTTTGGTAATCTCCTGATTTCATGATGCCCTGTACACATTCAAGCCACCCAGTGCCAGAGGCAACACAGCAACCCCAAATAATCACTGAACCTCCTCCATCTTTGACTGTAGGGAAGGTGTTCTTTTCTTTGAAGGCTTCATTTTGTTTTCTGTAAACATCGAGATGATGTGCTTGACAAAAAAGCTCTAATTTGGTCTCATTTGTCCACAGCACATTCTCACAGAAGGATTTTGGCTTGTTCAGGTGTGTTTTGGCAAACTCCAGTCGGGCTTTCTCAGCAGTAGGGTCCTCCTGGGTCCCTGACTATAGAACCCCCTTTCATTAAGTTGGTGATGGATGGTGCGAGTTGAAACCGTCATACCTTGTGTCTGAAGGTCAGCTTGAATCTGTTTGGCAGTTGCTCGGGGTGCTTTCTCCGCCATTCGAACATCCTTCGCTGCAATCTGCGATCAGGTTTTCTCTTGTCGCCACGTACAGGGAGGTTGGCTACAGTGCCATGGGCCTTAAACGTCCTGATAACATTGCGTACGGTGGACACAGGAACATCAAGGTCTCTGGAGATGGACTTGTAGCCTTGAGATTGTCCATGCTTGGCTACAATCTTGTGTCTGACCTCCTCAGACAATTCTCTGGTCTTCTTTATTTTCTCCATGCTCATTGCGGTACAAACATTGACACAAAACAGCAGAACGACTCCTTTTCTCTTTTCAAACTGGTTGAATAAATGATTTTTATATTGCAGGCACCTGTAGCTCACAATAGGTGAGTTCATTTCCAAAGCAAAGGAGAATCACTTGCTTGAAATCTAATTATTTCTAAACTTCTGAAAGGTGCCAATAATATTGTCTGGGCCATTTTAGGATTTCTGTGTGGAATATTTAGTAATTTAGTAATTTTTTAGTAATGTCATTTTTAGTAATTTTTAGTAATTTAGTAATTTTAGTAATTTTTCAGATTTAGTAATTTTTTCTGTTTTGTTCCACTGCAAACCATAGAAATACATTTGTGGATACCAAAGGATTTATTAATTTCAACAATTTTCTGGAAGAAATGGTGCATTATTTAAAAAATGTGCAAGGGTGCCAATATTTTTGGCCACGACTGTACATATGTGCATCATTTTTCTTTCGAGATCAGATCCAATATGGCCGACTGGCAGCCATTTTGTTACTTAAACATGCCCCTATCCATTTCTCGGACATGCATGGACCGATTTTCTTCAAACTTGGCACAAAGGCAATACATGAGTATACATTTGCAGAAGATTTTGTTTTGTGATATTGACCACGATGATATTGACCGACCAAAGATGGCTGAATGACAGCCTTTAGCTCCAGACAGCAAAATTACTAAAAACACGATGGGGGTTATGACATTTTATGTCTTTTTCTTCTTCTCCATTCAATTTATTCATCAATCCATCTATCCCTTCCCTCGATATCCATCCAAATATTTTAGTGAACCATCCCTTTTATTCATCTGCACATCCATATATCTACAGTATTAATGTCATTTATTAACAGGTTATTCACAAGATTTTTTTCATTCTTCATGTGTAGAACGCGTCCTTATGGACGGGTTAATTCCCCGCCAATTGGCGCATTTTAGTACAGCTTGTAATACCCCCTCCCACTGGGAGCAGTGATGTTGTCCTACATATTTAAATAGAGCGCATTGAGGTCCTTCCCCACCCCAAACCCCCGAGAATATGTTTGTTTGTTTTTTCACAGCTTAAGACCGACTTCCCTTACACATCCCGAGTATAACCAGTAGCTTTCAACTCATTCCGTCCAGCAGTTCATGAGTGCAAAGAAGTAAAACAAACACACAAACGCATCACTTCTCAAATTATAGTATGATAATCATAGGCAATGTTCTAAACTGTGTGTGATAATATTTATTTGCATCCTTCTGTGCTTCCCATATAATGAAGTTTCGGGAACTGAGTGGCGTGCTGATGAGGAGGAGAGTGTCGCTGAAGCTGAAGGGAAAGGTGTATGCTGCATGTGTGAGAAGTGTTATGATTTATGGGAGCGAGACATGGGTAATGAACGTAGAGCAGCAACGAAGGCTGGAAAGCGTGGAAATGCGAATGGTTCGATGGATGTGTGGAGTATCGTTGAGAGAGAGGAAGACAAATGATGAATTGCGAAAGATGATGGGAATATTGCCTGTGATTGATGCTGTGAAGAGGAACAGGTTGAGATGGTTTGGTCATGTATTGAGGAAGGATGAAAGTGACTGGTTGAGAAGAGTGATGGAAGTTAATGTAGAAGGAAGTAGAGGACGGGGAAGACCGAGAAAGACTTGGCTAATGATGGTGGAAGAAGAAATGCGGGCAAGGGGGTTAACAAGGAGAGATGCAGAAAATAGGGCAAAATGGAGAAGATTGTCATGGAGACCACAAGGCTAACCCCTGCTCTAGCAGGGAAAATGGCCTTAAAATGCATGTTGTTGTTGTTGTTGTTGTTGTGCTTCCCATATAAGAAGTGAGTGCTATAAGTGGAGGATTTCAGAAAATAATATTATGAATATTCAATGGATGAATGAAGTAAACAGTTGTTTGTTTGTAAACCTGCAGGATCACTTGAGATGTTTACAATAGAAAATAAATGAAACTGAATGTAAATTAAAGCAGAGGTTAAACTGGAGGCACAAAGCACAATAAAGTAACACTCAAAGCACAAATTCAACACGGGCTCATAGCAAGTTGAATTTGAAGCTCAAAAGCTCTCGCACACATCATGGCAGCCATAATTATATTCGAGCTCTAGGCAGAATAAAGATAAAGGTCAAAATCCTTTGCCTACTTTAAACGTTAGTAGTTCTTGTTTTTCTTAATTCTCAGGTGAGAGCTCTCCCAGGATTGGTGAATTCAGTTTGCTCGAGGCTTTGTCAAAGTAGTTGGTTCAATCAAAATGCATAGAAAGGTGAGAACGTTCCAGAGGACAAGCGTTAGTTTCACCTTTCCCATGCATTTTTGGATGAGATCTACACTTACTGTGTGTGATCCTTTTCCTTTATCTCTTGCACGTTGTACAATTAGCCCTTTACTCTGTTATTAAATGATTTTGCTATGGGTCAGTGATTTCAAAACACTGCACAAAATGGCAAAAAAAACATAATGAGCTAACATAACATCTTTCAATTAATACGATTAAAATGATTCATTAAATATAAAACGTTTTTAATGAAAATAGGAGAACAAGCTGAAGCAAAGAAGCAGCACATGTTGAACACACTGTTTTCTGGCTTGTGGCAAGGGGGAGAGGGCGAAGGGGAGAGGGGGAGAGGGCGAGGGGGAGAGGGCGAGCTTATTCATGGCATTTTAAAAATCTGCCCCTTTGGGGCTCTACTGGGAGGTTGTCCCCCAAAATAGGTATTTGCTTTCTTCTCTTTCCCGTTTTTGCTTTGCCGTTACGGCTATTCGTCATCCACCGGTGTTAACCGACGGGCTGACACGACAATATGTACATATTAGCATGTGCGTACGTCTATAAAGTATGTACAATTAGAATGTGAGTACGTCTATAAAACCACACAAAACAAGCCTGGGCTATGGTATGCAATCTCCGATTGCTTGTTCTAGTTTAGTTTTTGAAGATTCTGATCGATGTGAATTGAATATTGCAAAATGACAAGCTTGGTTTCTTCTCACCCAAACTAAGCTGTATTAATAACAGCAAACATTGTTATAATAAGTAGAAAACACAAGTAGAGGATAATTTTTTTATTTTTTTTGTATACAAGATCGAGACTCGTGTAAGAGCTAACATCAATCACAAAAAAAAAATACGGACACACAAAACATACAATAAAGGGAGCGGGAGACAAGATGGGGAGAGAGAGGGAAGCACACAAACAAGTACAAGGGAAGCACACAAGTAGGGAGAGAGAGGGAAGCACACGAGTACAACAGCAGAGAACAGGGACAACGGAAGATCTGTGGGAGGGAGAGGGCTTGGGGGGAGGAGGCAGGGGAAGGCAGGGGGGGGGGGGGGAGGGGCGTTGGGAGAGGTATAAAATACATGGACACTGCTAGAACTTCCAGGAAAGAAGTTGGTATTTCAAAAAAAGTGGATCTGGGGTGAATTAGTGGGGGTAGAAGAGATCAAGGTTTTGGATGGGGGAAGATAAGAGATGGTGGTGAACAGCTGTTTTAAAGACCTGGAGGGAGGAGTGGGATTGAAGAGAGTGAGGGAGTTTGTTCCAGAGGCAAATTGTTGATGCAAATCACATCCAAATGATGTAAATCATGAAAGTGTCCAATATTTGCAGTGTGTATATTGGGTAGTATAACTCATTTGCATAGCATTGTACATCGAGTATAAACACGTCAAACATCAGGCCCTGAGAGACAGAATGCTTACCAAGATCCACCCCTGGTCCCAATCCCCATATTACACATATCTCTTGCCCAATCAAGTGATACATTGACAACCCTGTCCAAACAAAATAATTCAACTACTGTATTTGCAAAATCCCTTAATATATCCTTGGGAGTATTCAAAATAATGCTTCAGATCAGTTTGTTAGCTCAGTCACATAAAACAACTGGAGTTGTTTTATGTCAAATCCTTTGCCTAAACAATGGTGATGTCAATCTCACTTAATCACTTTTGTTTTGCCCTCTGTTTGCCATTGTAATGTATAACCAAGGCCATTTCAATAACGTAATGGCAGCAATTAATTGGATATATAGGCTGCTATTGGTGGAAGTGGCATTTTCATGTGAACACACGAGGAAGGCGACTATCCCCAACCACCCCTGTCCGCAGGTTGCGGATAGTGAAAAGACCCTCAGATTTGAAGGTTAGCTGCCTAAGCAGTCGTGGACAATCTGACGGTGATTGGTGAGGTTGAAGTGGGTTAACCAATGGAATTGTTATCCTTACAAAATGCTTAAAATACCCAATGATGCAATCATCACCCTGGTGAGCCCAACGGGCCATAAAACCTCATCCCCCACTGTCTCGTGGGTTATCCGTTGTTGGAGCGTGACTCGAAGAAGGAAAACTCTGATGCAACAACAATGGTCTGGAGAAGCTCATCAGACTCTGGATACCAATTGTCCTAGTAGCTGATGACTACAAATCTAATTCATCCTCAGTAGCAATGGCGAGGCACCGCAGTTATAGCTATAGTTGAAAACATGAGGTCACAAAACAGCACCTGACTTCAAGCCCCTGACTCAACCTTTCATTCATCTCAAAGGTTTACTATCTCTCTGGACAACAAAATCCGAAACCCACCATGACGGATCACATCTGAAATGACCAACAATCTCTTCCAAAAACCAAAATCAAGACTCTTGACTTTCTGTGCACCAACTAAACCCACATCTCAAATCCATTTCATCATATGTCATAAAATATGGAGTAAACAATCTCAGTGCTGAAATGGTTATCAGGATGGGATGACCTTTCACCACCGAGTCTGGGAGATCGGCTGTTCAAACCCCGGCCGAATCGCACCAAAGACTTTATAAAAATGGTACGTGCTGCTTCATTGCTTGACGTTCAGCATTTAAAAGTACAAGAGCACAGACAATCCCCATGTAATATGCTAGCAAGGGCATCCATGGGGAGGAGGAATTGCCTCCTTTGGAAAAGCCAGGCTGCGTACAATGAGAAAAGCTATGCCATTGTTGCTGGTTTGAATCCATTGACCATTTGGTGATTGACCAATCATTTGGTGATTGATTTGGTGACATAGATTTGGTTTGACATTGGTGATTTGGTGACCATGGAAATTGACTATTGCTGGTACCCAGAGTGCCCCGGGAAGTGACGGCACTTCCCCCAAGCTCAATAACAGTGTTTGTCTCGTTTAACAGTCGTGCGGTGTGTGTGTGTGTGTGTGTGTGTGTGTGTGTGTGTGTGTGTGTGTGTGTGTGTGTGTGTGTGTGTGTGTGTGTGTGTGTGTGTGTGTGTGTGTGTGTGTCAGCTCAACTCCATGCCTTAAATCATGTTTAAAACATCATGGATTCCCAAGCTCGCTTCTCTCCAGACCATTTTGGCCCCAATCACCAAATCGTTTGTGCAAATATGAGGCTCAGCATCTTCATATCCTTTTAATTGCTGAACATAAAGCAGGGAATCTGCACGTTCCACTTTTAAGTCTTTGGTATGACTCGGCCAAGGTTTGAGCCACCGACCTCCCAGACTCAGAGCAGACGCTCTAATCATTACACCACCGAGTTCGGTCTTATTTTGTGCTGTTGAAAAAATACTTTTTCAACTAAGTTTTGTTGACTGTTCATTTTGAATTTTGAGGCATATTTTACACCAGCTCCGTTTTGCCAAAATTCTCAAACTTTTTGCCCGATTTTTTCATGGTAAAGCTGTCATACAGTGGCACATTATACGATCGTGCTAAATGATGGTAAACTGAGCACAGGTCTCTCTAACCTCACTTGGATATTAGCCTGACATCCTCTCAAATTGAAAATCAAACTTCTACTGAATGGGAAGTATTAGAAAGAAATCAGTCAAAACACTTAAAGATTCTGCGGACAACAGTAATAAAGTTGGTTCCGCTTTATTGCTAATCACCAGAACCTACATGTTAAAACTATTGTTCAGAGAACTGCTGAAATAAATGCAGCTCATGTTGCTGTTCTCAGTGCACAACCTGAGACTCAATATACAGCACGAGCTACACTGTGTGAAATGCTCAACGATGCCCAGGAAAAGCGGTTTCAAGATATTGTGGGTGCCTTTGATAAATTATGTGAATCAATCAACGCACTCCGTAATGCCCGAAGCTCGTGAAACATCTTTCTGGAAAGAAATATAAAATCGTTTTTTATCCAAGGTAAGGGTTTCTTAGATTCCTGGAAACTCATTTCAAAAAACCGTTCTCTTCTAATTCTAGCATACCCAACAACCCAATCTATGCTATCTTCAAGGTCAACCCCAACATTACCACTGTACTGGCATCATTCTACAAGCAGAAGTTGACATGGCCATGAAACAAATGAAACTTGAAAAGGCTCCCGGTCTTGATGGTGTTTCATTTGAAGTTTGACAACTTCAGAAGTTAAGAAGAACTCTATTGAAATTCGGCAACAAAACATACCGTGGAATTCGGCCTCCAGAATGGGAGAAATTGGGCATTCGACCAATACCTAACAAGGGAAATTTATCACTCCCTAAAACTAGAATGGCAATGAGTAGAGTGCATAGTCTCACTTCAGATGCTCATTCTGAACAAAAATTCCATCGTTAACTGAACACGCTACTATAATGGCCCACTGTTATTATAGCCCATATACCCGTGTCATCCATGCACCCTATTATGTCACATACATTGCCATTAAACAGCAACTGGATTTGTATAACATCCTTTCTCTCAGTGAATGGAGAGATGAACTTCTGCTTCGCTTTGGAAACAGTCTGGTAAGGCCCAAACGCCACGTGACATGCTCCTCTCACCCGCCTGTCCCAATCTATATATATATATATATATATATATATATATTGTTGCGGTTTTTAGAACCCTCCACTTTGTAAATATTTGTAATAATCCCTTATAAATAATCTCCTGTAAATATTCCCATTTTTGTGTAAAGGTCAAAGGTCGCACCCTAGTTAGGTCATATTGCAACACGTAGGACATATAGAAACCTCTGGATATTTCATTAGTATGTGTTTCAGGTAAGGATCTGTTCCCAATAGTTTGACTCTGCGTTGCATTAATCAAATAACCTAGCCCCCTTCTCAAATTCCCATCCTATTCATTTGGCGGCTTTACCCTCTCCAAATTATATGGCGGCTTTACCCTCTCCAAATTATATGGCGCGTCTCTGCCAGCCGCAGCGCCCATCTAAAGACGCCATAAGCCACGTGGCAGAGTTGGAGAAGAAGGGGGAGGAGTTACCCAAGCGCCAGGAACGAAGGCGTGGCCCCTCAACGCACCATCAAGGGGCGGACCGTTGAGCGCTGGCGACCAATCAGGGCCGAGGCAAGCTCACCGATGGGCGTTTCCAAAAACCAGGCGGCTTAATACGTGATCGGCCAATATAAGTGGCCGCGTGGGACTACTTCGACAGTTGGTTGGGAGTTGGAAGTCGGACCAAAGGAGAGTGACAGGGTCGAGCCACCAGAGGCAAGTCAACGAGAGAGAGAGAGGGTCGGTCCGCTACCGCGACAATATTGGTCGCGCTGCTTGCTGGGTTTCACCTCAAACCCAACGCGTGGAGTGGAGCGTAACCCTGGAGCCGGACCTCAACGCTGAACCACCTGCCCGAACCTCGACACCTACCAGCTACCTGGACCCTTCGCCTCATACCATACCTGCCATCCCATCCTTTCATGTAAGTGTGTTTGTTCTGTCCTGGGCGTGTTAATTAAGAGTGTCTAAGCTTGCCCTATGTCCTTTTATTTCATCTTCTTGTATATTCTTGCCCTTTCGTTTCCTCTTTAATCATTCCTGTATAATAAATCATATTTGTTCTTCCTTCACCCATCTGATTTCTTCTCATCCGATCGCTTTCGTGTTTTCCCCTATTGATATACGTGGCACGATTTGGCCAACCGCTCTGAATCGGGTTAGTCAACCGCTAACGGCTCGGACCTCGGATTGCTAAAACCACTCGGCAATTTCCATCTTGTCTGGGTCTGAGCAGGGAATTATATCCCTGCTTTGCGGAGGGATTGGCAAAGGTATCTGGGAACCCATTGACCAATCACCCTGGCCAATCACACCCCGCAAAGGAGCGTGTAATTTCCAGGACTGGGGGAAATCGGCCAGTGTAAAAGACAAGGGGATTAACCCCCACTTGGTAAGGGGAGCGCTGACCCCCGGATCCGCAAATATATATATATATATATATATATATATATATATATATATATATATATATATATATATATATATATATATATATATTGTTACGGACCGCGGATTAGATGTTATTTTGACCGAGCGGTGGTGTAACCGCGGCCGAACAGTTATTCCCCGACTAAAACCCGATTCAACCCAAACGTTGGCCGTATCGCGCCACAGCTACTCAATCGGGAAAACTCTAAAGCGACCGAATGCAAAGAGGAAGAAGACGTACAGAAGAGTAACGGGATTTATTATTTACACACACAAGCAAAAAGGAGCAGTCACGATTATTTACAGGGACATGAGACGCAGGTGACACAGTGAAGATTACTAGCTTATACAGACTTAGTTACTACCCAGGACAGAACAAACAAAGACACTGACTCACGCGGGGAATTGCAGAGTGGATTGCTGGAAGGAGGTGTGTGGCTGGAGGGGGGGGGGGGGGGGGCACGGAGCTGGCTGGAGCTTGATCCCGCACGGGACGTCAGGCTGGACCTCGACGGCCGCTGATGCCACCGAGCCTGTCGTGTGCGCGGAGTCACGGGTCGGAGCTGCTTGTCTAAGTAAAAGCGCATCTGCTCTAGCGACCCAGCTCTTTCTTTGGACTCAGTAAAAGCGCAACTCTCTGAAGACCCAGCTCTTTCTTTGGACTCAGTAAAAGCGCAACTCTCTGACGACCCAGCTCTTTCTTTGGACTCAGTAAAAGCGCAACTCTCTGACGACCCAGCTCTTGTCTCCTCCCTCCTTGTCTCAACTCCCTCGGGAACGCCCCGCCGGCGGGTTATATAGGCCCCGCCCCTCAACCTTTGCGAACCTCCCCCAAACGCTCTTCCTCCGCCCTCTCAAGCCAAACTCCTTGTTCATGGTTGGTCGAGTGGGGCTGGCTCACTCCTCCCCTCTCTGACGAGGTGGGGACCCGCCTTTCTTCCCCAACCCTGCCTCGTGGCCAATGGTGGTTGAAGAAAAACCGCCCAAAATGCAGTTGGCCATCGAAATGAAATGAAAGGGGACCTATTCTTATTTCACTTGGTACAATGGAGTATTTAAGTTAATGGGAGACACAGCCTTACCCTAAGACACATAATAAGATATAAGCTATCGAACAGGGGCATTCTATGATTGGCTGACGTGTATGCTTATGGACTAATTACCGAGACGCCCTTTTTACCTTTATACAACTCTGGAGGCAAGAGGGGCCATATCCAACCAATGGTACACAGCAGTTTACCACAATCCAATACACACAATCAAAAAAATGCCATCCTCATATCCGCAACACTGCACCCTCCTCCTCTTAGGCACGTCCCGGGCCTATAACTTTAATTTCGTGTGACACGTAGGTGTAGTTCCCTCTACTTTTGACCTGACCCTGAGTGCGACAGTTTTAAAACATAAATAAATGTGTCCCGCTGCTCCATTGCACCCTGCCTAACAGACTCACGCCCACAGTTAACCGAATTGCGGAATGGTTTTCAAACTACACACTGACGGTGGGGAGAATTATTTACAATTGACGCTACTTTTATTTACAAAACTAACCCAGGACCTGTGATTGTTCTTTCTGGGGGGGGGAGACAGTCTGCTCTGCATCGACGCACCATGAAAGCACCCATAACGCACCAATACACCCCCAAGCACCAATTGGTGCAGTCACCATTGTTCAATGAATAAAAATAAACCAACAACCCCTAACCCTGCAGGTGGTCTCTTGCTCTTCGGCTCGCTCTGCTGGCTATTATTATTTCTTCCAGTTGTTGTCACCTTCTTTGCTGGTGGCCTATTTGTATTAAAACTTGCACCCAACGTGTCCTTTTTATTTATTTATGGCCCACCAGGCCGACTACGTGTGGTTCACCTGTGGGGCATCGGTGCCCTGTGGCCAAGGTCCGCCAGCAAGATTTCGGGCCCTCATGGCTGGTTCCAGCAGAGGGGCCATGCCCCAACCCATGGGGTCCATAAGTGGTGCTCGGCCACAGACATGTGGTCCATCATGTGGTGCATCGATGCAGACAGCTGGTTCTGGGAGTTCCGGGCGCACAATGGAGGACTCACGCACGCTCCCCTCGGCGCCCAATGGTGCACAGGTCATGTGGGAGACAAAAGGGGGAAGACAACTGAGCGAGGGGTAAGGTCACAAGGGTACACATCAAACAAGGCAATACAAGGCGAAATGCGTACGGAGGGCGAAGTGAGAAAGCTCGTCCCTACCGTACGTCACCCCCCTGTCACCTACTCTACCCTTGCCCTTACCCCATATTTACAAAAATCTACACATTTACCAATCCGTCGCTACTGTCACGTCTTCCCCATATTTCCCCTACACCAAATTCGTCTCCACAATCCCTCAACTTCAAAATTTGCCATCACCCAATTCATCATCAATCCTCATAAGGAGGAAGAGATGGAACACCAAGCACAATGTCACACCCACGTCATGATGCGTCTCACAATCCAAAACATTTGCATCAAAAATAATTAAACATGGCATGGTGTGGAGTACCTGTCACCTCAGGTGAGTGGATGCAGATGGTGCGAGGAGACTCCAATCCTAACTATCCTCTTAATGACTTTAACACACGTTACACTACCCGGGGTCTTTCCCTGCCAATCCATTGGCCAACTTACACTATGGGTTCTAAAAACCAATTCCCATTGACCAAACTGTGGTGCTTCTCAATTTGGGGTCTCACTCTCCTGATTCATCTCCCGGTGCCCTTGCACAATTTCTGGGCTGTGACGTGTAGCTCTCCCAGCAGGTCTACCCACCTGCACACCTCCACCACTGTAGTTGCCACCCGAGCTTACCTCGCTCCTCACCCTAACCTATCTAATTGGGGAAGGCCCCTCTTGGCTCTGTCACCCCTTGGTGCCCTCTGGCACTGGGCTACCCGGGTCCGTCCTCCGGATCCTCGGGCCCCATCCACAACTACTCTACCGGCTCCCAGAGCCCACCTGCGGCCTCACCTGGCCGACATCTTCACAGTGGTGGAGTGCCCAAACCAACTACACACACTAACAGGCTACACGCCCAGCCATTTCCACAACACTAATGCACCCATCCAAACATCATTCTTCCACCCGCACCACAGATGCCAATATCCAACCACAATTTACCTCTACCCTCTACCTAACACTTACACTACCCGCCCCGGGTATTCGTGATGGGGGTCCACGCTTCCCCCATTCACACCTCCGCACCATCCACTCCACTCCACAGTTTCCACCATACTCACTCCACGACCATCCATTCCAATACTCCATATACTCCACACTACCCTTTATTCCACACAACCACATACACCTGTTGTTGCACACCTGTGCAATCACACCTGGTGCCACCTGCACCCTCCTTCTCCCTGGACCATTTGGTCAATACAACTCACATCACCATCACCATCACTCAAACACTGCTCCATACACCTGTTCAGTTGCACACCTGTGCAATCACACCTGTTCAATTCTCAAACACACGGCATCATCTCATCTAACTACTCCCCTCTGAAACTTGCGCTTCCCAGTCGCCCCTTTAAACTATTGCGCTCCCACGTCATTATCATCCACTCTAATCTACCTGCGTCCCCACTACAGGTGTCATTGTCACTACCTAACCTTAACGTCACCTAAGGTCATTTCTCTAGATCCCTACACACGATATATCCTAACCCACCCGGGCTAGTTTTCACTGCCATCAACCCCATAAAACTAGTGCTCCTTTGCCCCCCTTTGTGAGGGATGACAGGGTTGCCATCCCACCACATCGGGGACGTTCCACTACCAATTTTGCACATCAAATTTCAACAAATCAAAAATTTGCCAATCACTACCCAATTCTATTCACTTTTCTAAATTTCGTATCAAATCCCTATCACTATCACTATCACCATCATCACAGTCCGCTATATCCTAGCCTCGGTGCGTCATGACATCATTAAACTCGGCTTTGTAAAGCCGAGCAATGAATTCGGGTGGTTTGGTCGCCTGCAGGTTGAATCCGTCCGGCTTTCGGTTCAAGGGAGGTGGTTTGGTCGGGCCGAGATTCCACGCACCATCTCGGCGTGGCACCTTGCGGTCCCGGGCCCGATGGCTCAATCTCCCTCGGTCGGAACCCCGTCCCCACGAGGGGGCATCGTTCCGCTTCCTCCCACTCGCCCTTGAACCGGACCGGTCGCCTGGCCCGACAAGGCCCGGACTCGACCGTGCGGGGCGGGGCCAAGCCCGAATCGGCAACGACGCTTCGAAGAGAAACGACGCAGCTTCGATCCGCGCCGGGCCTCGCATCCAACAAAGGGCTCCTCGCACCGAGTGCTCGCATCGGCTATCCGTCGCTCTAACCGCTAACCCGGTTACCGTCGATGCTTCACCGGCATGCTCACACGCATACGCTGCTACCCCTTTCACCCTCACAAAACCTGGCGTTCCAACGCCGTCCGTACATTCCACCAACGCTCTCCCTGTTACACACCACACCTCTCACGCACACTCTTGCGCACACCCCGGTCCACACCTCTCCTCTGTTACGTCCTCCGTAACACTCACCATGGGCGTGCACTCTTGCATCCACCCACTAACGCGCTCACATGGGCTCTCCCACACTCGCGCTACCACCAACTCAGGTGTGCTTCCTCGCACACGTTCCACCACCACCTTACGCTCCGTGTCACACTCCGTACACCCCGACGTGCATTCGCGCTCCGATGTGCCCTCTCGCACCTGCGCCATCACCAACTCACTCTCCGTGTCACATTCCGTACACCCCGACGTGCATCCTCGCTCGCACTCGGTTTCACACTCGCGCTCCGATGTGCCCTCTCGCACCTGCGCCATCACCAACTCACTCTCCGTGTCACACTCCGTACACCCCGACGTGCATTCTCGCTCGCACTCGGTTTCACACTCGCGCTCCGATGTGCCCTCTCGCACCTGCGCCATCACCAACTCACTCTCCGTGTCACACTCCGTACACCCCGACGTGCATTCTCGCTCGCACTCGGTTTCACACTCGCGCTTCGTAACACGCTCACCCCTTGACGCACACTTTTTTTCCACACGCGTGCCATTTCCACTCACACGGGACCCTTCACCAACGCCCGGATGCTTCCTCGATCCCAAGCGCGCGAAAATTCTTTTGTCGCCAAACATCCTCTTACAAAATCTCCCCGCACAATATACAGCACGACTCACCTGGGGGATCCTTTTCTCCACGCGCACCTGCAAACTTCCATTCGGGTTAAGCACAGCATCGTGATGTGAGCAGGGACTTTGCACATTTTCCATTTCTCCCTGCAATTCCCGGGCTACCTCCGTCATCTCTTCAATTTAAATTCCCAGCACTGCTTTTTCTTTATTCACCTCGACGACCGCTGGCTTTAATAAAACACCCTCCTCTACCTCAGCGGTCGCCGGCTTTTCCAAACCCCGGGTCGCGATTTCTACCCCCGTCATTGTACCCGTGCTTTTCTCAACTTCGTTCAACCGGCGCTTCTCGACCCGCGTTACCTCCTCGTGCACCCCTGGGACCCTCTCGCCCACCATGCGGTCTCTGTCCCTCTGCTCCCTTTCCTCCCTATCGGCCCTCATTCTGTTCGTTGTTGCTTCAATTTTTGCCATCAATTGGTCCATAAAAAATCGCATGTACTCTGGCATCTCTGGCTCGGCTGCCGCCACCACGTGCGCAGCGCAATTTGGTGCTGCTACGGTCACGGGCGCGGCTAAATTTGGTGCCGCTACACCCACGTGCGCGAGGACGCCATTTTGTGCGCCTGATACCCCCTCAACCACATCCTCCATATACATTTCCCCGAGGTCCTGGGTCGATTCCACCCCGTCTATCTCTCCCACCGGCATTCCGTCGCCTTGACCAGCCATGGCGCGATTTCAAAATTCGGGTTTTGCTTTAAAACACAAATTTTCAGCAGCTCGTAATTTTGAGCGCGTTAAGCGCGCTTCGGGCCTCGTATCTCACTCCCCGACACCAATTTGTTACTGTAATAACACAATTGGTGTCCAAAATTTGGGCTAAATAAATTTAGTCCCAGGTTCGAATCCCAACTCCTGACTACCAATTTGTTACGGACCGCGGATTAGATGTTATTTTGACCGAGCGGTGGTGTAACCGCGGCCGAACAGTTATTCCCCGACTAAAACCCGATTCAACCCAAACGTTGGCCGTATCGCGCCACAGCTACTCAATCGGGAAAACTCTAAAGCGACCGAATGCAAAGAGGAAGAAGACGTACAGAAGAGTAACGGGATTTATTATTTACACACACAAGCAAAAAGGAGCAGTCACGATTATTTACAGGGACATGAGACGCAGGTGACACAGTGAAGATTACTAGCTTATACAGACTTAGTTACTACCCAGGACAGAACAAACAAAGACACTGACTCACGCGGGGAATTGCAGAGTGGATTGCTGGAAGGAGGTGTGTGGCTGGAGGGTGGGGGGACGGCACGGAGCTGGCTGGAGCTTGATCCCGCACGGGACGTCGGGCTGGACCTCGACGGCCGCTGATGCCACCGAGCCTGTCGTGTGCGCGGAGTCACGGGTCGGAGCTGCTTGTCTAAGTAAAAGCGCATCTGCTCTGGCGACCCAGCTCTTTCTTTGGACTCAGTAAAAGCGCAACTCTCTGACGACCCAGCTCTTTCTTTGGACTCAGTAAAAGCGCAACTCTCTGACGACCCAGCTCTTGTCTCCTCCCTCCTTGTCTCAACTCCCTCGGGAACACCCAGCCGGCGGGTTATATAGGCCCCGCCCCTCAACCTTTGCGAACCTCCCCCAAACGCTCTTCCTCCGCCCTCTCAAGCCAAACCCCTTGTTCATGGTTGGTCGAGTGGGGCTGGCTCACTCCTCCCCTCTCTGACGAGGTGGGGACCCGCCTTTGTTCCCCAACCCTGCCTCGTGGCCAATGGTGGTTGAAGAAAAACCGCCCAAAATGCAGTTGGCCATCGAAATGAAATGAAAGGGGACCTATTCTTATTTCACTTGGTACAATGGAGTATTTAAGTTAATGGGATACACAGCCTTACCCTAAGACACATAATAAGATATAAGCTATCGAACAGGGGCATTCTATGATTGGCTGACGTGTATGCTTATGGACTAATTACCGAGACGCCCTTTTTACCTTTATACAACTCTGGAGGCAAGAGGGGCCATATCCAACCAATGGTACACAGCAGTTTACCACAATCCAATACACACAATCAAAAAAATGCCATCCTCATATCCGCAACAATATATATCGACAGTCGTGGACAAAAATATTGGCACCCTTGCACTTTTTTCAAATAATGCACCATTTCTTCCAGAAAATTGTTGAAATTAAAAAATATTTTGGTATCCACACAAGTATTTCTTTGGTTTGCAGTGGAACAAAACAAAAAAAGCTGAAAAAATTACTAAATCTGAGCTTATTCCATACAGAAATCCGAAAAAATTCCCAGACAATATTAATGGCACCTTTTAGAAGTTGTTTGAAATAATTCCATTTCAAGCACGTGATTCTCCTTTACTTTGGAATTGAACTCACCTATGGTGAGTTGCAGGTGCCTGCAATATAAAAATCAATCATTCAACCAGTTTGAATAGAGAAAAGGAGTCATTCTGCTGTTTTGTGTCACTGTGTGTACCGCAATGAGCATTGAGAAAGAAAGAAAAACAGAGAATTGTCTGAGGATGTCAGACACAAGATTGCAGCCAAGCATGGACAATCTCAAGGCTACAAGTCCATCTACAGAGACCTTGATGTTCCTGTGTCCACTGTGTTATCAGAAAGTATAAGGCCCATGGCACTGTAACCAACCTCCCTAGACGTGGCCACAAGAGAAAACCTCATCGAAGATTGCAGCGGAGGATTGTTCGAATGGTGGAGGAAGAACCTCGATCAACTGCCAAACAGATTCAAGCTGACCTTCAGATACAAGGTATGACAGTTTCAACTTGCACCATCAATCTCCATCTCAAGGAAAGGGGGTTCGATGGAAGACCCTACTGCTGAGAGAGAGAGACATAAGAAAGCCTGAATGGAGTTTGCCAAAAAACACCTGAACAAGCCAAACTCCTTCTGGGAGAATGTCCTGTGGACAGATGAGACCAAATTAGAGCTTTTTGGTAAAGCACATCATCTCTATGTTTACAGAAAACAAAATAAAGCCTTCAAAGGAAATTATTCACCTTCCCTACAGGCAAAAATCATAGTGAAGGTTCAGTGATGTTTTGGGGTTGCTGTGCTGCCTCTGGCACTGGTTGTCCTGAATGTGTGCATGACATCATGAAATCAGGAGATTACCAAGGCATTTTGGAGCACAATGTTGAGCACAGTGTCAGAAAGCTGGGTCTCCGTCGAAGGTCATGGGTCTTGCAGCAGGACAATGACCACAGACACACTTCAAAAAGCACCCAGCAATGGTTCAAGACAAAACGCTGGACTGTTCTGAAGTGGCCAGCAATGAGTCCAGATCTAAATCCCATTGAACACCTGTGATGAGAAGGCACTCTTCAAATCTGGGACAACAAGCAGAGTGGGCCAAACTGCCAGTAGAGAGGTGTAGGAAGCTCATTCATGGCTACAGGAAGTGCTTGACTGCAATTATTTTGTCCAAAGGTTGTGCTACCAAATATTAAGTCGAGGGTGTCAATAATTTTGTCAATGCCATTTCTTTTTATTTTCTGATTTAAAAGGATATATTAAGTTCTGAATCAAAAACAAAGGTTCTGTAATATTAACACTGAAATAAAGAATGGTGGAGAAATAAAGAATAAAAATAAACTTTTTTTTAGAGAAAATTGTGAGTTATTTGAAAAAGTGCAAAGGTGCCAATATTTTTGCCCATGACTGTATAATTATTTATATATGTGTGTATATATATATATATATATATATATATATATATATATATATATATATCTGTGTGTATATATATATATATATATATATATGTGTGTATATATATATATAAACATTTTGCTATCTTGGAGATATGCTGAATGGAGAAGGTGGATCAGACTCGGCAACGGTTGCGAGAGTGAGATGTGCATGGAAGAAGTTTGGGGAACTGAGTGGTGTGCTGACGAGGAGGGGTGTCGTTGAAGCTGAAGGGAAAGGTGTATGCTGCATGTGTGAGAAGTGTTATGATTTATGGGAGCGAGACATAGGTAATTAACGTAGAGCAGCAACGAAGACTGGTAAGGGTGAAAATGCGAATGGTTCGGTGGATGTGTGGAGTATCGTCGAGAGAGAGGAAGACAAATGATGAATTGCGAAAGATGATGGGAATAGAGCCTGTGATTGATGCTGTGAAGAGAAACAGGTTGAGCTGGTTTGGTCATGTGTTGAGGAAGGATGAAAGTGACTGGTTGAGAGGAGTGATGGAAATGAATGTAGAAGGAAGTAGAGGAAGGGGAAGACTGAGAAAGACTTGGCTAAAGGTGGTGGAAGAAGAAATGCGGGCAAGGGGGTTAACAATGGGAGATGTAGAAAATGGGGCAAAATGGAGAAGATTGTCATGGGGCCCGCAAAGGCTAACCCCCGCTCTAGCAGGGAAAATGGCCTTAAAATGCCTGTTGTTGTTGTTGTTATATATCTATATAAATAAAACAGTTTGTGTGTGTGTGTGTGTATGTGTATGTGTGTGTGTGTGTGTGTGTGTGTGTGTGTGTGTGTGTGTGTGTGTGTGTGTATGTTACCGATAGACTCCTAAACGGAGAGGCTCACGTGCTTGATATTTGGCATAGACATGGCCATTGAGCCTGGGAAGGACATGGCCAACCTAAAAATATTTGACGAGATCCATATTTTTTATTCATATTTACCTCAGCGCATTTCAGCGAGGAACATTATACACGGAATCTCAGCCGGTGCCAGAGCAGCTCGCTGATTCACTCAGAGCGATCACGTGATGTTCTATCCTCGCTGCCAGACCACTGAACGGAAATATATAGAATGACCATTTCCATTCACACCACATAGGTGGAGATGCAGCTACCGGGCGCCATCTTGGTTGGCACTCGATGCTGGGCGATGGTGATTTCCGTCACGCATTTGCACGTAATTCAGAGCGAAAAGCGATTGCGTTTTTTCACCTTTTGTGCGATCGTGTTTTGTGTCGATTTTGTGCGATATGAATTAAACGTCTTTGCAACGGCTGTGAAACGTCTTTCCACAACCCTTCCGTAACCGATTGGAGCAGTTTATTTCCGCACAAAATGGAATTTTAAGTTGTCTGGCTTTTAAAATCTGGGACACGTTCAAAACAAACGAGATCCGCGAAGCGAGTTGGTCGAGTCGTGTTAACCAAGATGGCGACACGGCGGCTTCACTTTTCACGGAGTATGAGCGTTCTATATATTTTCAATTCAGTGCGCCCGACTCGCTCACGTACTTCATTTGTGGCATAGACATGGCCATTGGGCCTTCACGGTGTAATTTGTGCGAGGCTTTTGTCCGAGTGAGCTTGAGTCGAGAGGGCGAATGTACGGGTTGGGAATGTACGGGTCTCCCTTCCCCCGCCCGGCAACGCCGGTACTGGAGGGCTTCACAGGATCGGTGTCTCCAAAATCCGCTTCGTGCTGTTGTTGCGAAGATGCAGGACGATGTCGCGATTGTTGTGCTGCTCTCCTCCCATGAGAACTGCAACGTCATTGTTGACTGGCCCTCCCATTCCTCCCATCCCCTTCCCTTCCCCCTCCCCTTCCGCCCTCCCCCTACCCTTTCCCTCCTCCCTTTCGCCCCTCCCCCCCTCTCCTCCCCTTCCCCCTCCCGGCAATGCCGGGTACTTCTGCTAGTATATATATATATATATTGTTGCGGAACCCAACGTCTGCCTCGGTTCCCCTTAGAGGGGGGATTAATCCCCTCTTCTATAACTGACCGACGTGGTCCCTGACGCTGCCCAGCGACCTCCGGAAAGGCCGGTGGCACAGCCCCGTTCGTACCGCGGGCAGATGTTAATTGCCGAGCGGTTTTAGCAACTGCGGCACGAACTATTAACAGAAACTAGACCCGATCCTTGAACGTTGGCCA
Source organism: Myxine glutinosa (assembly GCF_964187855.1). Lineage (NCBI taxonomy): Eukaryota > Metazoa > Chordata > Myxini > Myxiniformes > Myxinidae > Myxine > Myxine glutinosa. The sequence continues at coordinate 104,919,609 of NC_136272.1, forward strand.
AATCGTGCCACAGGTTTTCAATGGGGAAAAGACAAAGACGACGGATGTGAAGAAGAGGAAGACGAAGGCAAAAGGTTGGAAATACGACTGATTTATTTGTATCTATTTACACAATGGAAGAAACCAAGGAAGAAGGAAGAATAAGAAAATAAAGACAGAAAGAGGGATGGACCAGAAGGACACAGTGAAACTCTAGCTTACCTATTAACAGTCTTACTTAAACCCCAGGACAACACAGAAGACGGACGAACAATCAGATTTACACGGGGGATGATGGCAGGAACGAATGGCGGGAAGGATCCGGGTGGTTGGGATGATCGCGGCTCGAGTTGGGCAGCCGCCGGCTCTCCTCAACCATCTCTCGTACGGCGATTCCTTCGAAGCTGCAACTGCCGTCACCGCTCAACGCTGCCGTGGTCCAAAACTGCGGTGGTTCCCAAGCTCCATCGGTTCAAGCTGCTGTGGTGTGCTGCATCTGCCGTGGGGGCCTTGCGTGACGGGTTCTCTCTCTCTCTCTCAAAAAGCTTGCTGTGTCTTTGCCGTTTCTCTGACGCAACTCTCAGGACTCTTTTGGGTATTCAACTTGTTCTTCTCTGAAAGCTTTCGCGCGCGCTTATATAACGCCTCGGGCGATCAAGCCGCCGGCCTCCAGGACACGCCCATCGGTGAGCTCGCCTCGGCCCTGATTGGTCGCGAGGGCTCACCGATCCCGCCCTTAGAGGAGGCGTTGGCAAGGCCACGCCTTGTTCCCGGCGCTGGGCCGACTCCTCCCACCGTCTGCTCTGAGATGACCTCGTGGCTAATGGAGACTTGCAGCGAAAAACCACAACCCCACAGCAGCAGCAGAATGCAGCAAACCACTCAATGCAGTTGGCAATTGACGAAAGGGGAATGTGAAGGGAATCTACCTTATTTGAATTCGGTGCAATGGAGTGTTAATTAATGGAAGACACAGCCTTAATCTAATACACATAATAAGGAGATAACTACTGAACAAGGAGGAAATCTATGATTTGCTACGTGATTGTTTATGGAATAACTACGGGCACGACCTTTGACCTTTATACACCAAATGGAGGAAGGAGGGTGATATCTTACAACAACAATAAAAAAACACAATTCTCATATCCATAACAATATATATATATATATATATATATATATATATATATATATATATATATATATATACACACACACACACACACACCCAGTATTTGTAAATTTTATGAAACAATGTTTTATTATTGTAAACTTGACAAATATCAGTCTTTGGCCTGCCTTGTCCAGTGTTTGACGTTCTCAATGATGATCTCAAATGATAATGATTATCTACAGCTTCTTTAATTATTCGGATATTTAACGACCACTTTTGTGCACAGTGAAGAAGATTTAAAAATAGTTTATTGTTCACTCCAAGATGTCTGCCAAACAACATGATCGATGACGTTTTACTTTTCACCTTTGTATCCTTATGGGTAGTTATCCCTGGTGTTGGGCTAGCGGCTAGGGTGTCGGCTTAGGATCCAAGGATCCTGGGTTCGAATCCCGGTCGATCGCTGAATTAACGCCAGGGGGGTTGACTCAGCCTGTCATCCTTCCGAGGTCGGCTAATTGAGTACCAGTTCACTGGTAATTCCCTGTTTGTCGTTAAAGGCGGCAAAAAGGGTTGGCGTCAGGAAGGGCATCCGGCCGTAAAACATTGCTTCAAATAGGGGACCGAAAAACAACAACAACCACGGTTCCCGAAAAAGGCCAACCCCCGCTTTGCGGGGAAAAATGGCCTCTAAAGGTGGTTTTTTTATTTATTTATTTATCCTTATGGGTAGTCAATGATATACTTAAAGTTTCGGAACCATTAGTTCAGTGGTTTGAGTTATCTATTTTTTTCAAAGGTTTGACCTTAAATCCAACATGGTTGTCTGACCATGTGTCCAATGATGTTGAAATGTTCATACTATATTCTCCATGACTAGTCAATCATATGTATGAAGTTTCACATCGATCTGTTAAGCGATTCTGGAGATTTCTTACATTTTTATTTTCAATCCAATATGGCCACCAGACCACATGATGTATGATGTCATAAATTTCATTCTTCACTCACATCGCAGGTCATAGATCAGATATAATGAAGTTTCAGATTTTTCGGATGAGGGTTTCAATTTAACCAATTATGACTGGAATACCACCTCACCGATGACATCATCATTATTACCCTATATACCCCATGGGGAGTTAATGACATGCCAAGTTTCAATTTTTTAGCTCAGTGGTTTTGGAGATGTCCAATTGTTTACTTTTAATTCAATATGGCTTCCATATCACGTGACCTATGATGTCAGAATTATGAACAAGATATTCTCCATGGGGAGTCTCTCCGATATTTAAAGTTTTGCTTCAATCGAACAAGCAGCTGCAGAAAAAAAATATTTAAGCGAAAATATAGAGACGTGGACACACACAGGCATTACAATAGTCTTGAAACCCCTTTGAAGCAAGACGAATTACCGTGGAATAAGTCAAACACAAACTACAGCAAAAATCGACAATCGTCTCCTTATCATAATTCGGCACTAATTAGAAACGATCCTAAATCCAAATCAAAATGGTTTTAGGCACCTTCGATCTATATCTCAGATTCTTACTCTCAGGTGCATTATTGAGGAAATATGTAACCATAAAAAAGAAGCCATTATCATCTTCAACTTCAAGAAAGCTTTCGATTCCTTTGACAGGAATAAAGCTTTCCACGGTCTCTCCGAATATGGCATCCATGAGTCTCCTGTTAAGGCCATACAAATCATGTATGAAGATACCTCTGTCGTGGTATTAACTATTGAAAGAGAGACTGCAACCTTCAGAATCAACGCTCGAGTTCTCCAAGACAACCTGCTCGCTCCTTGCCTGTTTGCCATTGCCTTGGATTACTCCCTAAGACCTCTGATAGAAGACTGGGATGGTTTAACTCTCTCTCTCTCTCTCTCTCGGATGAGAAATCACAGACATCCAGCCCAGCACATTTCTGATCTTGATTTTGCTGACGACATAGTGCTCCTTTCTGACATTTTACAGAAAGCTGAATTTTTACTTTACAATGTTTAAATTGCTGCTATATCTATTGAACTGGTACTCAATGCTAAAAAGTTAAAGTATACACAAAGAATTAAGTTAAGCACCCCTACACAACGAATTAAGGTAAGCACCCCCTAATATATATTCTTTGTGTATATGTATACATTGGCATATATTCTAAGGTATGTGAGATCAAATAATGATTGGTATGACATTAGCAATTATCCATTGATGAAATGCAGATGAGTGCACTCGTAGGGTTGAGTTGGGTTGAGTAGTGATCCGATCACGTGGGTCCTACACACGTTATTGACGCAAAGATCGCTAGAGGTCTTCTCAGAACAATGACTGTACGTTAGAAAACATATACGACATCCACACTGTCCGTGATGGACCTATAGCTCCATACTTAAATTGAGGTGAAAATATGCCTAAAATTCCCAAAAAATTTCACCTTAAATTATTCAGAATAAAATAATGAAAACGGCATGATTGTTATGTTTTTATGTGACCATAATATCACTTCTCCAGAAAATATAGCAATATCATGGGTATATTACACTGTTTTGACGACTACAAACTTGTAATGTGCGAGGTTGTAAAAAAACGGGGGGGGTGCTTAACTTAATTCTTTGTGTATATATTCAGGTCAATCCTTCTGCTGATTGTGCTGCACTTACCGTTGATGGAAGTCTGATAGAGAGAAAAAGTGAATGACTTTAAAATACTGTTATGTCTGGTGGGGTAGAGCAATATGTAGAGCAGCTAGATCTGAATAGGTAACATGCTTCGAGATGTCGTGATAGCTAGAACCCACTATGTACCTTTAAGTTAGTGTGTGTAGGCGTTTGTCGGGTTAAGATGTATACTTGTGAACCTACCAGGAGGTTCGTGTGTTAAGTAGAGTTAGGGATTAAAGAGCAGCGCCCTTGTACGTCTCACCTGGTCAGCCAAACATTTGTCCCTTTTGGCACTGCACATCACTTACACTTAGTTAGGATCTCCTTATTGCAACACTAAATAACGCCCTTCCCTGACATGACTTCGAAAGGAAACCAGGCCAGGACACCGCCGTATGGCCGCCGCCATTTGCACCTCCGACGGGCCTAACCAGATAGAGTGCCACGTGCTATGACCACACCACAGGCCTGTGATTCGGTGGAGGCCACTGATTGGGTGGCACGCCAAGGCTGACGTCACCGCCGTGGAGTGATATGAGAGGCGGCAGGACTTTTGTGAGTGAGTGAGTTGCGCGGCAGTTGGTTGAGAGCAGTTGTGCGGCAGTTGGTGCAGAGCAGTTGCATGGCAGTTGGTTCAGAGCAGTTGCACAGCAGTTGGTTCAGAGCAGTTGCGCAGCAGTTGGTTCAGAGCAGTTGCGCGGCAGTTGGTTCAGAGCGAGTTGCGTGGCAGTTGGTTGAGAGCAGTTGCGTGGGAGTTGGTTCAGTGAGTTGGTTCAGTGAGTTGTGTCTGGCAGTGAGTCTTGAGACACAGTGGAGTGAGTGGGTTGGCAAGCAGAGGAGTTGGCCAGCAGTGGAGTTCGGACAGGGAGAGAATTGTGAGAGTTGCTTCGTTGGCTTGAACTTGGCTCGAAGCGGCACTTGGCGTGCAGTGGACTCGCGCTCTCTTCCCCCCTTTGCCGTTCTTCGTCATTCTGTGTTCGTGCTCGAGTTGAGGGTCGACCTTGTGTGGAGCTCGCTGGCCTGCGTTGGACGCGTGGTGCCTGGTGCATGGACCTCGTGGGCGGCAAGAGGATCGGAGCTTGGAACGGGGCCTACCACGTGTGCAAACAATCGGAGCGTGGAGCGGGGCCTGGTGGCGCGCGAGCGGGGCCGTGTTACACGCAAGACTACAGACAGATAAGACTGCACACTACATTACCTTTCCCAATTACACGACGAACGTGTTCTTTTTATTAATTCATATCCCCTCGTCTCGTTTCTGAAATCTGTCGTGTGGGGACGTCCCGATTCGGATATTTGTTACCGGCGCGTGCTTTTTCCTGTCCTTGCCTTTTTCCTTTAATAAACCCTTGTATTATTTTGCATCCCCTGTTAAACCTGTGCCCGCTTGAGTTAATCCCCTTACAGGACCGGAGCTACGTCGGTGCGCTGAAGGTAAGCTTTTGCCGCAGCCTCCATTTTCCTTCTTCCTCCCGCGTGACATATAGCCGAATCCGTGTTTGGTAGTTGCCTCCGAATAAGACCGTTTAGGCCATCCGCGACTCTGGTGTTAACCAGAGTTGCGTGACAATACCTCAGCTCCTACAACAATACGCAGCATGACTAACAATGCAGAAAAGCTCAGGCTTGGGCAGCAGTTCATGCCTTCAGCAAAGTTTGGAGATTCCCAGTCCGCAGACAGAGTTAGCTAAGAATCTGCAAAACCACTGTTGAGTTAATCCTTTTCTATGGGTGTGAATTCTGCACCTTTCCCCAAGCACTGGAGAACTCATTGGATGGTACTTATACCTGAATGTTCCTTGGTGAGACCATATCACCAACAGAGATTTGTATGGTTCCCTTCCCCACATATCTACTATTGTGAGACAACAACTTTGCATTTCTGGTGATGTGATGCGCCATGAAGAACCAGCAAAGAAAGTCCTACTCTGGAGGCCCAAGGAACCTCAGAGAAGGGACAATCCTCTCACAACCCTTTGTGACATCATCGAGAAGGACACTGGACGTTGTTTGTACCATCCATGTATGTGGCGTTGATTTAGTCAATGTGCAATTGAGAATAGTGGACAAATCACGTCACCACCATATTAAGTGAATGTCATAAGAAGATGGGTTGCTATAACAACCACACCAGACAGCAAGCCCTACATTGGGCATCCACAATACTCTATAAGAAAACGTACAGCTGTATAGTTTGAGCAGGTTAAGCTGCTTACACAGCGGCCATTGTTGTTACAGCACAGTAATTTACATAATTAACAACGCATAACGTGTGCAAACAATACGGTATCTAATGTAGTACAGTGGTATCAGGTTCATTCTTCTGTCACTTCATTAGTTGTGCTTTGATATTTCACTAAATGTCAAACTTGAATTTCTTGGCTTTAAAAGGTTTTGTGGATGGATTACACCTTCTGCACTCGCACGATTCCACGAGACTTGCACTAGGTTGATTATGCGCAGCACACAGGTAGTGAGTGCACTCTCCCAGTGCAGTGCAGCTGGCCAAAAATGATGCAAACAGCATTCAGGTATGGGATCTTGTATTTGAGCAATTAAAAAAATATGTTCCCACGCAACACCTCTCGTGGCTTTCTGAACAAAGAACCTTCTGCTGACCTATTCATAGTTTTCATTCACAAATATATCACATCAGCAGATGCACCATGATGGTCATTCAGGTCACCGTTGTTCCTCAAACCATGATCCCTTTGGGTAAATTAGAAGGTGGAGGTGAGTTTTCTTTTTCACTTCAGGTGTTATTGTTTCAATAATGACAATTTGCAGAAATAAATAGCAATACAGTACAAATTAAAAAATTATACGAGACGGAACCGAATCCGGATATTCACCAAAATCTAATCATTTCGGTCCTTGTCACATACACTACCTCTTTGCCAAATTTCGGCCGAATCCGTCCACAACTTTTTGAGATATCCTGTTCACAGACAGACAGACAACCAGGGGTGGCTAGAACGGCACTCGGTAGAGAGCATACTTCTGCCAGGCTGAATAGTTTACATTTTGTATCCCACTGATCGGTCAGATCTGGATCCGACGTGACCAAAATCTAATCAGCTTGTTCTTGTCACTTACCCAATTCATCCATCGGGTTTTGTCACAATCCGTCCACAACTCTTTGAAATGTCATGCTACATGTCGCTTTTAGCCCCCATCACTCAATTGTGAAGAATCACTTAAAAATAATCACCTGCTGTTGGCCTAATGGTGAGGGAGGCGGGCTTGGGATCTGAAGGTCCTGAGTTCGAATCATGTTGAATTAACGCCAGGTGGGGTTGACTCAGCATGTCATCCTTCCGAGGTCGGCAAAATGAGTACCAGATAACTGGTTATAGAAAGGCATTGCATCAGCGGCAGACGTGCCCACAGAAAAATGATGCAACCAACAGCCGGGTTGCTGCACACGAACCACCCACCCACTTTAAAGAAATTAAAGAATCCTCGTATCCGGATCCGTATTCGAATTGATTTGTCATTGTCACACACCCAACCAGACCTGTGCACCAAGTTTCAGCCGAATCCGTCCGCAACCTTTTGAGATATCGTGCTAAACATAGTTTTTGCACGATCTTTCAATGGTGAAGAGTCGCTTAAAAATTTATTGGAGTCAGATCCGGATCTTCACCAAAATCGAATCATTTCGTCCGTGTCACGTAACCAACCTCTCCATCAAATTTCGGCCGAATCTGCCCACAACTTTGAGATATTTTGTTCACAGACAGACAAACAGGAGTGAAAACATAACCTCCATCCACCTTTGGTGGCGCAGGTAACTAAAAGGGCAGTAGAGAGCATACCTCCACCAGGCTGATTAGTTTAGGTTTTGTATCCCACTGATAGGCCGGAGCTGAATTCGGACCTAAACCAAAAAGTAATTGGCTTGTTCTTGTCACCTAACCTACTCCTCCCCCAAGTTTTGTCATAACTCGTCCACAACTTTTTGATTCATCATATGCTATATATCGTTTTGGCAACCATCTTTAAATGGTGATGAATCACTTAGTTAGGGTAGGGCTAGGAGTTAGGGATCTTTGCTCCTTTCACATTTCTTTCTACTTTATCATATCTCTATTAGTCCCCTACCGGTGTACACCGGAGGGGACTATAGGTTTGCACGCCGTCCCTCCGTCCGTCCGTCAGTCCGTCACGCAAAGAACAGTTTTCCAGACTTTTTTTTCTAAACGCTTAATGCTAATGATTTCAAACTTGGCACATCGTTTCCTCATGATAAGTTACAGATCAAGTTCGAAATTCACGACGTTTCGATCATTTATAACAAAGTTATGGCACTTTGAACTTTGGGAATTCTGATAATTCTGATGATCCTTAACTCAGTGCCATTTTAAGTTTTAATTTCCTTTAAAAAAGATTTTCTCTGCAATAATTGGACCGATTGAGATCAATTTTTCACCATGAGGGACTCGGTCTGAATAATATTTTAATGGTAATTATGACGTCACAGGTCGCATGGTTCGGCCGCCATATTGTTTTTCGTGAAAACACGGAAACCCCTTTTTCTCTGCAACGGCTGAACAGATCGAGGCCAAACTTTGCAGGCAGAATCGCATTCCCATGACGAACAAAAACGTCAGCGAGCATGACGTCATGTGTCACATGGTTTCAGAGTTATGACGTTTTTAAGCATGAACCTTTAAAACCGAGCTCCTCCCTCATTTTTGATCCAATCGAGGGGAAACTTCACAGATCTGTTCAGCATGTCAGTCTACTAAAATGTCCTTTTGGAATTTGCGATAGGGCACGTGGTTTGGCAGATATCGTTAATTAAACGAATTTTTTTTTTTTTTAAATGGATATCTCTTGTTTATTCTAGAGTTCTCCTCAAGCCGCACCGCGCGCCCTCAGCCTCATCTCGCGAACGTCAACAGCGCGACAGCGCACACTTTCGAGAGGGGCGGAGCCAAGCCGAGCAACATATATATACACATCGATCATTGATCGTGAACCGGAAAATATAATAAATTACTGATATTTAGCGACTCGAAAGGTTCTTTATCAACAACTTATTTTCTCGTGCTTCTGCTGTCCTGTCTGCAAGGTGTATAAATCGAAGTCCCGAGTGCAAATCACAGGTGAGCCCGTCCTGAGGTAATTAGCGATTGGGAACGATTCAGAACCTGTGGGTAAATAACCCTTGTGTTACGGATTCGGCCCTAATGATTGTTGTTATGATTATTGTTGTTGGTTCGAGGTATTCTGGTGATTGTGGTTGAAGGGAAAGGGTTATTATAGTTAAAAGATTTAACTGCACTCCTGGTAAAATGTGGCCCGAAATCCGGATCGTGACCGGAAGAGGTGGAGCGAGGAAGAAGAGGGAGATTGGGGGGAGACGTGGTTGTTGAGGCTCCGGACCGGGGGGTCGACGTACAGTGCGAGTGAACTTTGCGTCCGTGAAAGGAAGTTCGGGCGATAAGAGATATCGCCGGAGTGCATGGAGCCTGTGTCGTCGGGTATCCTCATTGAGGTTCCGGAGGATCCTGGCCTCAAAAGCCCGGATTCGCGTGAACGCCGTCCGCCATCTTCGCCACGCGAGCAACCTGCAGTGAACCGGTTTTGGTCGTGTCGGCTGGGCGTTATTCCCCGGTGGTTTGCCGGGGACGGCTGTGCAAGAAAGGGCACTTGAGAAGTATACGGAGGCTCGCGGATTGAACCGCAAAAGTTGTACGTCGGAGCGCATCTTTGTGAGGTTCCTTTCCACCGCTGTATTGCTGGGTGCTGAACAACGTGACCTCGGGGTCGCCTCGACCGCCTACGCCTCAATTGACTTTGATCGGGCCTTGACTCCCCGATCGCGGGAGCGCACAGAGACATTGGGACTTCGCCTTGGAGGGGTGCAGAGACATTGGGGAGGTGCCGTGAGTTTGGGGTTAAGGGGCTTGATATTGCCCCCATTGTTGTATGGCTCTTTTTGTGTGATTTCTAATATATTGTTGTGGATATGAGGATTGTGTTTTTTATTGTGTTTTTTTATTATTGCTTTATTCTGGACCCTCCTGCCTCCAGTCAGTGTATAAAGGTCAAAGGGCGTTCCCGTAGTTAATTCCATAAAGCATACACGAAGGACACCATATATCCCTGTTCAATAGTTATATCCTTATTATGTGTATTAGTGTAAGGCTGTGTCTCCCATTAATTTAAATACTCCATTGCACCAAGTGAAATAAGAGTAGATTCCCTTCACATTCCCCTTCCAACAATTGCCAACTGTTCCCTCCGCGACTCCATTCGCCACGAGGTCGGCTTGGAGAAGAAGGGGGAAGAGCTGCCGACTCCTGGGTGTGCCCGCCCATCGTCATCAAGGGCGGAGCCAGAGGGCCGTGCCGACCAATCAGGGCCGAGGCGAGCCCACCGATGGGCGTGTCCTGGACACCAGCGGCTTGATCGCCTGAGGCGCTATATAGAGCGCGCGCGAAAGCCTGGAAGTTGTTGTTGGACTAAGCAAGAGAGGAAGAGTTGGACTAAGAGTTGGACTAAGCAAGAGAGGAAGTTGTTGGACTGGATTGGACTAAGAAAGAGAGAGGAGAGAAGGGGCAAAGCGAAGAAAAGAGAGAAAGAGTCCTGGAGTTTGTGAAAGAGGGAGAGAGAACCCGTCACGCCAGACCCCCCACCAGCAGCTTGGCTCCACCAAGCAGCTCCGACCCGTTACCCCGCGCACACGACAGGATCGGTGGCCGTTTTTGCTTTGGTGTTCTTCTTCTTCACATCCTTCGCTTTAGTCTTTTCCCCATTGAATATCTGTGGCGCGATTCGGCCAACGTTCAGGAATCGGGTTAGTCGGGGTAACTGTTCGGGCGCGGCGGCCATCCGCTCGGCAAACAACATCCTCGCCGCGGTCCCGTAACAATATTATTGTTTGTTTATAACCTGGTGTGGTTGCATTATTGATTTGACCGTTTCATTTGCTGGTTCCATTGAGGGTTTCATTATTTGCGTGATTTCAACCAAGGATAACACATCTTTCTGCCGGGGACCCTCTCGGGGTTCGGAGGTCTACCGAGACCAGAGGTAGGGGGAAGACCCCGTAACACCTTGGTAATTTCCCCAACAGTTTTCCGGACGACAGATTGCCGGTAGGGGACATGTATTGCAGCGCAATACTCAGAACGCTTGTTCATTCTTATTCTTGCTTCTTCTTTATTTCGTTCTTTATCTATCTGTCTTTGGAGAAGTGAATTCTTGCAGAATTTTTTTTTCTGGAACGCTCACTTGGCTGCGCTTGGATGGGTTTGAGGGTAGAGGAGTAGCGGCTGAAACCCGAATCCTATCCAGGTTCCTCTTGATGACTCCATCTTTGCTCTTTACTTTTTTGTGGTTCCTTCTGATGACTCCAATGCAGTATTTGGTTTTCTGTTTCATTAAAAAATTATCGTATCCGGATCTTCATAAAAATCGAATCAATTCAGCCTTGTCACACACCCAACCTGTGCACCAAATTTTGTCCGAATCCGTCCACAACCTTTTGAGATATCCTGCACACAAGTAAAACAGACAGACAATCAGACAGGTGAAAACACAACCTCTGTCCACCTTCGATGGTGGACATATTTATGACAATGTATGTTTAAAAAAAAATTAATTTCCCTCAAAATGAACAACGACACTAATAATATCATCAGAGATGTAATGGGGCTAACGTTAACTGTGACCAAATGGATCAATGATCCAATGTATTTAATGATAATTACTAACCAGCTTCATTTCAGAGGTTCCACATGCTGCATACACAAAATGGTGGAATGTTTGACCACCACCACCCCCACCTCCTCACGTACACTCAAGAAATGCCCCCCTCAACTCTCGTCCTTTTTTTCCTGGAGTGGTCCATGGCTCATGGAAGAGCTTGTACAGATATTGAATGAAAAGGTCATTAGGAGGTTTTACTGTATTTTTACATGAAATACAAGGACATTGGCATGGAAAAGACAAATCAACACACTCTTTGCGATTTGAACCTGGTGTCCCAGCATCATGAGCTGTTTACTCAGATGGGGTCATCACCTCATTTCTCTTTTCTCCCCTGAACATCCACATTCCCCCCTTTCTTTCCATAACAATTCATACTCCATTCCTTTCCTTTAATCACTTTACCTGCAATCTTCCTCCACCCTAAAACTCATCTCCGTCCTGTGTACCTCCCCACCAGCGCGCTTGGATATGGTGGCATCATAGCTCAATTAGTAGTACTGTCTCGTCTGGACCGTGACCAAGTCAAGCATAAAGTCAAATTTCAAAAACAGTAGTAATGGATATGTTCAATGTAACCAAATTATTTACTTTACATACTTGTACAAAAAAGTGGAACATTAAGCAGTCAATGCAACTTCAGTTCCCAGTAATTTGTGTGGAGACAGCCACGTCTCATCCACAATTGGCAATGGAGCACTCGTGATGACACATATGCCTTTTAGCCAATCATAAACAAGATATACCTGCACTGTAATTACTGGGAATTTACTGAAGTTGCACAACCCCCCCCCCCCCTGCCTCACGCCCCCATGGAATGCTAGGATGTTGAAAGGGCACAAGCATCTTGGACCAAATGGACTTTGTGCGGCTTAATTACCTTGTGTGACTTTTGAGCCGTCAGCTCGGCAGACCCATGAGAGTAAACCTTTAGTGGGAAACAGAATAACGAAAAAATGAATGAATAATATCCATGCTAAATAAGGAACTTATTGCTGACAATCAGAAATGCTACTCTGACATTAAAAAGTTTTCAAACATTAAATGGTCATGTTTTGGAGCATGCATGTCAAATCAAAAAAACAACAAGGCCATTTTTCCCCCCACGTGTGTAATGTCCATCCCGAAAACTGCAGTCAAAAATATTCTCTCAAACTTCATTTAATGCGCACAAAGGGGAGTGGATGAGGGATAAGGAGAGGGGGCTAAATGGGGAAATTACTCTCATGCACAAAACCTGCGGTCTCATCCGCTTACACAAGCTAAATATGCTCGGCCGTATACCCTTGGCGATACATTGCAGCCTCCCACTTTTACATGAAAGTGAATTTGCACCAATTAACACCTGAACTTGCACATTGGCATTTCCAAAATTATCGCTGAAGTGGATGAAACATTACGTTCCCTTTTTTATCTTCGCAATACAAATCATCAAATCGTAACCATCCCACAACTGACTCTCAGGTACTTCTACACAATCCGCAATCTTCACTGCCTGGCATTACACCTTTCTGACTTACAATGACAATCGATAAATGATCAATGCTATGCTCAAGATATTCTCTGCATCATATGGACAACAAGAAAAAGAGCAATCAGAGATTGCAAACCATCGCCAGGATGTATTTTCAGTGTTTTTTTAAAGGCTTTTGTGTTAAAACAAATATGGCGGCCAAACCACGTGACCAATGACGTCATCATTTTTTTTTCTGAACTAATTTATTCCTAGATTATGCTCAAGATATTTCATCTTGATCAGATGAAGTTTTGTACTTGTCAAATTATGACGTCATAATGGAGGCACATATGACATCATTAACATATTTTATTCCCCCATGGAGAGTTCTTTACAATGAGCCATGTCTCAATTTTTTTTCTATTAAGTGCTTTCGGAGATATAGACGTGCAAAGTTTTTGGGGTTTTCCAAGATGGCGGCCGAACCACCTGACCGATGACATTATTTTTTTTTCTCCACCAGTTTATGCCGACATGGCGCTCAAGAAATTTCATCTCGATTGGATGAAGTTTTGTACTTGTCGAATTATGACATCATAACGGAGGCACATATGACATCATTAACGTATTTTATTCCCCATGGAGAGTTCTTTACAATGAGCCATGTCTCAATTTTTGCTGTTCAGCGCTTTCCGAGATATAGAGATGCAAAGTTTTTCGATTTTTCCAAGATGGCGGCCGAACCACGTGACCTATGACGTCATAATTATTTTTAAAAATTCTACTGGTGCAGTTGCACCTATGGTGAAAATTTCCTGTCAATCGGACCAATGGTTGCAGAGAAAATCCTATTTATTCTGTGCGGACAAACAAACAGACAGACAAACAGACGGACTCAAATACAATACCCTCTCCTCTGGCGAGGGTAATTATAGATAGCACAGTATCGGAAGGAATCACGGTACTGACTTAAGACGTGCAGTTATAGGCAAGGGTCTGGATGTGCCCTCTACACCTGGGGATCAGCTCATCTTAATACCACACCTGAGTTTGTACTTTTGAGTAGGAGTAGGTAATGCTGCTGTTATAAGAACTTTGTATAAATTTCTTGTTAAATTCTCATCTGATCCCATGAGATGTACATCGGTGACCTTTTGTCCGTTATTGGGATCCTAATAAAATAAACATTTATGCAATACGATATTATCATTGCACATACACGAGGGCCATTCAATACGTTCCATCAATTAAAAAAGTTCCATGAATTACACAAATAAGCAGTTAAAAAAATTATATACAAGTCGATATAATCAGTAATAAAATATACAAATTGATTTTTGTTGTTGTTGTTGTTTACAGATGCTTTGTTGTTATGTTTTCATCCCTGTCTGTCTGTCAATATCTCATATCTCAAAAGGTTGTGGACGGATATGACCGAAATTTGGTGGAGTGGTTGTGTGTGTAACACGGACGAAATGATTCCATTTTGGTGAAGATCTGAATACTGATCTGGACACGAGAATCGTTTATATTTTCTAAGTGAAGCTTCAGCATTGAATGATCGGGCCAAAACCGATATCGATATATAGCACGATATTTCAAAAAGTTGTGGACGGATTATGACAAAACTTGGTGGACGAGTTGGTTAGGCGACAAGAACAAGCTGATTCGATTTTGGTTTAGGTCCGAATCCAGATCCGGCCTATCAGTGGGATACAAAACATACACTGTGCAGCCTGGCGGAGGTATATGCTCTACTGAGTGCTGTTCTCGTTACCTCCGCCACCAAAGGTAGATGGAGGTTATGTTTATGTCTATTTGTTTGTGAACAAAATATCTCAAAAAGTTGTGGACGGATTCGGACGAAATTTGGCAGAGATTTTTTTTTTTTTGTATACAAGATCGAGGCTCGTGTAAGAGCTAAAAGATGTTGGCGTATGTCACAAGGACGAAATGATTAGGTTTTGGTAAAGATCCGGATTCGGCTACTAGAATTTTAAAAGTGATTCTTCACCAATGGGAGATTTGGCCAAAAACGATACATAGCAGGATATCTCAAAAAGTTGCGGACGGATTTTGACGAAACCTGGTGGACCGGTTGGGTGTCTGACAAGGACAAACAGATTCGATTTTGGTGAAGATCTCAATATTGATTCGAATATGAGAATTATTTAATATTTTAAGTGATTCTTCACCATTGGGAGATGGGCCAAAAACTATACATTGCAGGATATCTAAAAAAGTTATGGACGGATTTGGACGAAATTTGTTGGACAGGTTGTGTGTGTGACAAGGAAGAATCGATTCAATTTTGGTGAAGATCTGGATCCACCTTGTAGAATCTTTAAACTGATTCTTCACCATTGAGTGATATGGCCAACCAGGCGGAGGTTTGCTCTCTACCGAGTGCCGTTCTAGTTATGAGTGTTTTTATTTTAATTTCAATCTCCATTTGCTTTCATGTGATGTTCTTATATATTTTGCTATAATATAGACCGACTATTCAGAAAACATTATAGATCGGTGAAATGTTATGTAATCTGCTCTCGAAAATATCAGCACTACATACAAATGTAATAGTTTCAAAATCAATATCATAATATAAGAATAGCAAACCATTACCGAAAGCTTGCATCATTATAACCGCCCACGTGCCGGATGTGGTACGAATTACTCACTGCCAAATGGATTCAACGAGTTATGAGAAATTAAAATCGCATTGTGCCTTTTCATATCCATGTACCATATATATATATATATATACAGATTCATCCAGGACTTTAAGATAGCAGGTGTCAGCTGTGAGGACCACTCAGGGGTTAGAGCTCGTGTGCTTATGTACAGTGATGAAGCATGCAATGAGCCAATAAATCAAAGTATGCAATATTTTTGAGCTGGACTTTCAGCTGGACGTTCACGATGCTTTCAAATGTTATGCAAACTCACAATGGAAATTTGAAAATCGCTTCTGTAGGGTCGATAAGGATAGACCCTTCAGCGAGGTGGGCATACAGTGGTATACAATACCCAGCCAGGTGGGCGTACAGAGGTATACAGTACTCAGCTAGGTGGGCGTACAGAGGTATACAGTAACCAGCTAGGTGGACGCACAGTGGTATACAGTATCCGGCTAGGTGGGCATAGAGGTATACAGTACCCAGTTAGGTGGGCGTACAGTGGTATACAATACCCAGCTAGGTGGACGCACAGTGGTATACAGTACTCAGCTAGGTGGGCGTACAGAGGTATACAGTAACCAGCTAGGTGGGCGTACAGTGGTACAGTACCAAACTAGGTGGGTGTACAGAGGTATACAGTACACAGCTAGGTGGGCGTACAGTGGTATACAGTACCCAGCTAGGTGGACGTACAGTGGTACACAGTACCCAGCTAGGTGGACCTACAATGGTATACAGTACCCAGCTGGGTGGGCATACAGTATCCAGCTAGGTGGGCATAGAGGTATACAGTACCCAGTTAGGTGGGCGTACAGTCGTATACAGTACCCAGCTAGGTGGACACACAGTGGTATACAGTACTCAGCTCGGTGGACGTACAGTTGTATACAGTACTGAGCTAGATTGACGTACGATGGTATACAGTACCCAGCTGGGTGGGTGTGCAGTGGTATACAGTACCAATAATATTAAGAGTGGTCTTTGACCATTATTATGAACTATCATTCTGGTTTGACAAGGGCATTGTAACCATGTAACCAGTCTTCTTTCGTCAACAAATGTGGAAGAACAGATGTTGAAGTATTAAGGGAAGAAGCCAACATATTGTTACAGACGTGGCTTGGATGTTATTCACCGAGCGGTTTTGGGATGACCACGTCTGCACAAGATTATACTCGATATTATACCCGAACGTTGACTAGTCGCGCGATGCTAGGTCAATGAAGGAACAGACACACGGCTGGGATTAAAATGACGACACCAGGGATACGGTTCTCAAGACCTCCGGAGGAGATTATATTCGTGCGGAAGGTCAGATTACAGGGACGAGAGGTACAGCACAGAAAGGTGGGCACTTAGACACAACCTTATATTAACCCCAACAGACGACAGGCAAACGGGACAAGGCTGACTCACACGGGGATTGATAGCAGGAAAGCGGGTATCGATGGCTCCAGGTGCACCTGGGCTCAGGGCAGAATCGACCCGGTTCGGTCCGGTCCAAAGATGCGGGGAGGTATCGTCGCGCTGGGGGTGGCGGTGGCTTCCTCTGCTCTCCGTAGTTCAGGCGCATCTGACGTCACGTCCGCTACGTGGCCGCGTATATCCGGCGGGGAGTGACACGCCCTCAGCTCGTCAGCTCCGCCTCGTGGAATCGGCACGTTGCTTCTCATTGGGTGCGTGCGGGGGGGGTTACCGGCTCCGCCCCTGACGAGGAGCTGACAAGGAGCCCCTTCGTGGTAACCCCGTGGAGCGCATGGTCTGGAGCGCATCGTCTGGAGCGCATTGTCGATGGCGGCGAACCGAGCCGGTGGGAGGACGCACACTCCCCCCCGCGCAGCGCCCCTCTGTTGTTGTAGACGGGGAAGAAGATGGGAGGAGGTACGGGAAAGGTCCTAAACTCACTACTGGTGCCATATAATCACATTCTGGTGCAACGAAGAGTCATAATTAATGGAAACGAGTCCTTAACTGACATAGACTAAGAATAACTAGCAAGATGTCCGAAAGTTGTCTACGTGTGATGCGGTGGACCTGGGCACGACATTTAATGGGGGAAAAAGGGGAAGGTCGGCTCTACTGATTGTTGTTTACAGACAATGGGACTAGGGAATGGGGGATTGGGGATAGTTGGGGAGTATTGGGGAAAATAGGGGAATATTTACAAGCGGATATGGAGGCCAAATTCCATATTCGCAACATTGCACCCTTCTCTACCCTCGGGGCGTCCCGACCCGATAAATTTTTACCTACTTTAGTGTGGCACGCAATGTAGTTCCCTCTACTATTAACTCTACCCTGAGTGCGACAGTTTTACAGATATTCACAAATGAGTAAATATGTCCCCCTGCGACGTTGCACCCTTCTCCTCTCAGAAACACACCCACAGGATAACCGAATCCGGAAAGAATTCTCAAACTAAACATACAGCCGGTAGGGAGCATTATTTACACAAGACTACGCTGATATTTACACTACGATCCAGGACCTGTTTTTGGAGGAACACATGCAGATGTTATGCATAGAGAGAGCACGCTTGCCAGCATCGATACACCAACCCACGAGTGCTCTGTGGCCGACGGCCTTTAATAACGTGCAGAGCACCCCTTCCAAGCATCAAGCACCACCCCATCACACAGTGAGCACCATCCGGTGCACCAATAAAGTGTTTATAAATCATTGTGTGGTGTCGCAGCCGGCCGATGTTCTGCCGCTGGTCTTGCCTTCGTGTGGTGCACTTGGCCTTCTTACTTCTTTTCAAAAATAAAGAAAGGCGCCAACCGCGTCCATTTCTGTATTTTGGCCTTCAGTGGTGTCAACTATAAGTGGTTCACCTGTTTGGCATAGGTGCCACGTTGACCCATAGGTCCTTCCACGGGTGGTGCTTGGCCGCAAAAGAACTGCGGTCCATTGTGGGTGGCCACAAACATTGCGGTCCGTATGGTGTATCGATCCAAGCAGCAAGCAGCGAAAGTGCAGGCCCACAACTGCGTAGCCAGCACCGCTCTCTCCTCTCTCTCTACCCCAAAGCCAGATCCTCGGAGGTGGGAGACAAAAGAAGAAGACAAGTGAGTAAGGTGGTAAGGGCGCAAAAGTGCACGCAATATAAGATGATGCACACTGGGGGCACATGGGAACCAGGTGAGACAGGTACGTTCCTATCGTACGCCCCCCCCCACCAGGTAACCTACATGGCCCCTCCCTTACCCCTTACTGTATCCACAAAACTCAACACTACCCATAAACATCTATTTTACAAATCAACAAACATCCCTACTGTCTTCCCCGTTCCTCCCATAAACCAAATTCGTCTTCTCTCCCTCCTAACCAATCAAATTTGCCATTTTCAACTCAACATCAAAATTTGCCATTACCAATTCATCATCAGTCCCTCCTAGGGAGGGAGAGATGGAATCACCCCAATGTCTCATCCACGTCGTGATGCGTCTCACCAATCCACACAGCAATTCTCATTTCCTGCAACAAAACAAAGAAAACACAGGTGTGGAGTCATCATCATCACCACAGGTAAGTGGCTGCGTATGGTGCGACAGGTTCATCAATCCTAACTATTTCCTAAATGACTTTACAACTTTACACTACCCGGGGTCTTTCTCCGGCCAAACCATTGGCCCTCTTACACTATGGGTTCTAAAAACCAATTCCCATTGGCCAAACTGTGGTGCTTTTCAATTTGGGGTCTCACTCCCCCGATTCATCTCCCGGTGCCCTCGCACAATTTCTGGGCTGTGGCGTGTACCTCTCCCAGTGGGTCTACCCACCTGCACACCTCCACCACTGCAGTTGCCTCCGAGCTTACCTGCTCCTCACCCTAACCTAACTACCTGGGGAAGGTCCTCTGGCTCTCTCCCCACTCGGTGCCCTCTCTGGCACTGGGCTGCCCGATCCACACCCGGGATCCTCAGGCACCCACTCACAACTACCGGCTCCCAGAGCCCACCTGCGGCCTCACCTGGCCGACATCCTCACAGTGGTGGAGTGCCCAACCAACTACACACACTAACAGGCTACACGCCCAGCCATTTCCACAACACTAATGCACCCATTCACAACACCATTCTGCAACCGCACCACAAATGCCAATATCCAACCACAATTTACCTGTACCCTCTACCTAACACTTACACTACCCGCCCCGGGTATCCGTGATAGGGGTCCACTCTTCCCCCATCCACACCTTCGCACCATGCACACCACTCCGTACCACTTACTCCAACTCTCTCCACACACCTGTACTGGCACACCTGTGCTCTCACACCTGGTGCCACCTGCACCCTTCTCTCCCCAAGCGCATTCGCGCTGATCCACAACACTCATTACTCACACACTGCTCCACACACCTGTCCAGTTGCACACCTGTGCAATTACACCTGTTCAATTCTCACCTGTTCAATCCTCACACACACGGCATCATCTCAGCTAACTACTCCCCTCTGAAACTTGCGCTTCCCAGTCGTCCCTTTAAACTATTGCGCTCCCTCGTCATTATCATCCACACTAATCTACCTGCGTCCCCACTACAGGTATCAGTCACTATCTAACCTTAACGTTACCTAATGTCAATCTCTTCTAGATCCCTACAATATAACCTAACCCACCCGGGCTAGTTTTCACTGCCATACACCCCATAAGCTAGTGCTCCTTTGCCCCCCCATGGGAAGGGTGGCAGGGATGCCACCCTTACCCACCGGGCCTATCGCTCACTACCAATTTTGCACATCAAATTTCAATAAATCAAAATTTTTGCCAATCACTGCCCATCATCTGCCAATCACTACTGCCAATCCCTTGCCAATCATCAAATTTTGTTTTTCTCTAATTTTGGGTCCAAAACACTAACCTCATCACCCAGTCTACTGACGAATGCCTCTCGGTGCGCCAACTCCTATCCAAAGCCCGGCTTCGTAAAGCCAAGCCATGAATGCGGGTTGTTCTGTGCCAGCGGCTGGATACGTCCCGCATTCGGTGCAGGGAAGGAGGTTTACCCGGGCCGAGATCCCACGCACCATCTCGGCACGGAGCCATCCAATGCCCCGATCTAGACCTGCCGGCACGTCTCAACAAAAAGTGGTCGCCATGACGACCCTTTCTATCGGGCTGCCCGCTCCGCCTAGTGGAGCACGGACGCGGCCGTTCAAAGCGAGGCCCAGCACGCACCGAGGGCCCGATTCGGCTATAAGTCGACCTAACCTCTAACCTGGTTACCGTCGATGCTTCACCTGGATTCTTACACCCCGCAGCCCGTTCCTTGCTCACACATCCAGCCGTCTCCATGCTCCTCGTACCTTTCCTTACACACCTCGGTACTCTCATTCCACTCACAGCCTTGGTCACACACCTGACCACCGAACATTTTGGCACACATTCGTTGGTCGCACACCTCACCAATACACCTCTTCGCACCCCCTCCTCTGTGACAATCACAGGTGTGCTCTCATTCGCACACCCAACCACGTGCCTCACTACCAACTCCAGCGTGCATTCCCACTCACGCTCTACCATTCTAGGTGTGCATCCTTCCATCCCAGGTGTACATCCTCGCTCACCTGTCACAACCAACTCACTCTCCTTGTCACTCTCACTACTCTCACCTCCATTCTTGACAGCGCACTCACCCTTACTCTTGACAGCGCACTCTTTCCTCATGCACCTGTCCGTTACACACCTTTCTCGCGCACACTCTCCCGTTACGCCCTCTGTAACACTCACCACAGGTGGACACTCTTCCTTACTTCTGACAGCGCACTCTTTCCTCATGCGCCTGTCCGTCACACACCTTTCTCGCGCACACTCTCCCGTTACACCCTCTGTAACACTCACCACACCACGCTTCCATGTGCTCCCTCGCACATGTGCTACGACCGACTCACTCTCGCCAGCACCCTCACTCCTCGGCGTGCACTTTTTCCTCACACACCCCAGAGTCGGACTTTCTCGCACACCTCCTTTTTCGCACACCAGACCTGTCGCACACTTCACCAACAGCCTCTCACGAACACCCGGGTCTATCTCGACCCCCAAGCTTCTTAAATCCCCTGGCGCATCATACGCACGACCATATTGGTCACCACTTACACCGGGTCCTCTTCCTCTTCGCTTCTCCTCCATCACCTGCGAATCCCTCATCCGGTTACTGAGCACATCATCACGATCCAAACACAGACTTTGGACCAATTCTTTTATCTCCTCTTTTATCTCTTTCTTATCCCCTCTCCGTCGCTTCTTAATTTCGCTCATCCCTTCTTCCACTTCTTCTAGTTTCTGCTTCACCTCTTTCATTCCCCGGTACGTCTCCTCAAGCTCATCCTCTAAGGCTACCTTGACCGTTTCCAGGTGCGTCCTCACCTGCCGGTCCTTCGTCTCCATTACCTCTACCACCTCGTCCAACCTCGTTGTCAGTCCCTCACGTACCATCTGACATTCCCTCTTCGTCGCTATCAAGTCGTCTTTTAGTTCTTTCTGTGTCACTTTTAACCCTCCTAATACCGCAGTGTTCCTTTGAACCTGCTCCGTTAGTTCTTTTTGTCCCTCCGTCAGCTGTTCCACCTCCTGCGTCAGGACCTCTATGCCCCCTTGTAACTTTACCGTCCCCTTTCTCACCTCCTTCTCCATGTGCTCCTTACAGTGCCTCACCTCCTCGCGCACTCCTGGGACCCTTTCGCCCAACCCGCGGTCTCTGTCCCTCTGCTCCCTTGCCTCTCTATCGGCCCTCATTCCGTTCGTTGTTTCTTCAATTTGGTTTCCCAATCGCTCACCCTGAGCATCCATCCGGTTCCCCATTACCCCCATTTGGTCCTCCAATCGCTCACCCTGAGCATCCATCCGGTTCCCCATCCGCTCACTATCAGCCCTCATTCCCATCATTATTCTGCTTTCCATTTCTTCATTATTCTTGTCCATAAGGGCCTTCATTTGCATAAAAAACAAGTTCAAATCCACCGGGGGCGCTGCCACGGTCGCTGGCGCGGTGATCAGCGAGGCGCCATTTTGCGCGCCCGCTTCTTCGTGCGTGACGGCGCTATTTTGCGAACCTGCCGCCCTCACTGCTTCGCTCTCCTCCTGTCCCTCATTTTGGTCCTGGATCGACCCTACCTCTCTCTCCTCTACCGGACCCCAGCTGTCTTGATCCGCCATAGCGCGACTTTCAAAATTCGGTTTTTATTTTATTTTCGTAAAACAAATTCAAATTTCGGCCGTTATAATTTCGCGCGGGAAACGCGCTCCGAATCGATTCTAACTGTTACAAATTTGGGCCTAATAAATTTAGTCCCGGGTTCGAATTCCACTCCTCGACACCAATTGTTACCGACGTGGCTTGGATGTTATTCACCGAGCGGTTTTGGGATGACCACGTCTGCACAAGATTATACTCGATATTATACCCGAACGTTGACTAGTCGCGCGATGCTAGGTCAATGAAGGAACAGACACACGGCTGGGATTAAAATGACGACACCAGGGATACGGTTCTCAAGACCTCCGGAGGAGATTATATTCGTGCGGAAGGTCAGATTACAGGGACGAGAGGTACAGCACAGAAAGGTGGGCACTTAGACACAACCTTATATTAACCCCAACAGACGACAGGCAAACGGGACAAGGCTGACTCACACGGGGATTGATAGCAGGAAAGCGGGTATCGATGGCTCCAGGTGCACCTGGGCTCAGGGCAGAATCGACCCGGTTCGGTCCGGTCCAAAGATGCGGGGAGGTATCGTCGCGCTGGGGGTGGCGGTGGCTTCCTCTGCTCTCCGTAGTTCAGGCGCATCTGACGTCACGTCCGCTACGTGGCCGCGTATATCCGGCGGGGAGTGACACGCCCTCAGCTCGTCAGCTCCGCCTCGTGGAATCGGCACGTTGCTTCTCATTGGGTGCGTGCGGGGGGGGTTACCGGCTCCGCCCCTGACGAGGAGCTGACAAGGAGCCCCTTCGTGGTAACCCCGTGGAGCGCATGGTCTGGAGCGCATCGTCTGGAGCGCATTGTCGATGGCGGCGAACCGAGCCGGTGGGAGGACGCACACTCCCCCCCGCGCAGCGCCCCTCTGTTGTTGTAGACGGGGAAGAAGATGGGAGGAGGTACGGGAAAGGTCCTAAACTCACTACTGGTGCCATATAATCACATTCTGGTGCAACGAAGAGTCATAATTAATGGAAACGAGTCCTTAACTGACATAGACTAAGAATAACTAGCAAGATGTCCGAAAGTTGTCTACGTGTGATGCGGTGGACCTGGGCACGACATTTAATGGGGGAAAAAGGGGTAGGTCGGCTCTACTGATTGTTGTTTACAGACAATGGGACTAGGGAATGGGGGATTGGGGATAGTTGGGGAGTATTGGGGAAAATAGGGGAATATTTACAAGCGGATATGGAGGCCAAATTCCATATTCGCAACAATATATATATATATATATATATATATATATATATATATATATATATATATATATATATATATATATATATATATATATATATATATATATACACACAGTGCATTCAGAAAGTATTCAGACCCTTCACTTTTTCACATTTTGTTATGTTGCAGCCTTCTGCTGAAATCGTTTAAATTCATTTTTTCCCTCATCAATCTACACTCAATACCCCATTAATGACAAAGAGAAAACAGGATTTTAGAAAGTTTTGAAAAATTTATTAAAAAGAAAAAACTGAAATATCACATTTACATAAGTATTCAGACCCTTTGCTATGACACTTGAAATTTAGCTCAGGTGCCTCCCATTTCTCTATCATCTTGATCTTGATCACCTTGATTGGAGTGCACCTGTGGTAAATTCAATTGATTGGACATGATTTGGAAAGGCACACACCTGTCTATATGAGGTCTCACAGCTGACGATGCATATCAGAGCAAAAACCAAGCCATGAGGTCGAAGGAACTACCTGCAGAGCTCAGAGACAGGATTGTGTCGAGGCACAGATCTGGGGAAGCCTAAAAAATATATCTTCTGCATTGAAGGTTCCCAAGAGCACAGTGGCCTCCATAATTCTTAAATGGAAGAAGTTTGGAACAACCAGGACTCTTCCTAGAGCTGGCCGCCCGGCCAAACTGAGCAATCGGGGGAGAAGGGCCTTGGTAAGAGAGGTGACCAAGAACCCGATGGTCACTCTGGCTGAGCTCCAGAGATCCTGTGTGGAGAAGGGAGAAACTTCCAGAATGACAACCATCACTGCAACACTCCACCGATCTGGGCTTTGTGGCAGAGTGGCCAGACGGAAGCCTCTCCTCAGTGAAAGACACATGAAAGCCCGCTTGGAGTTTGCAAAAAAAGCACCTGAAGGACTCTCAGACTGTGAGAAACAAAGATTCTGTGGTCTGATGAAACCAAGATTGAACTGTTTGGCTTCCGTCTGGCCACATTTCTTCTCCTTCTTCCACACCGGTCACTCAACTACCCTCTCCCATTGTATCCAAGCGCTTTCTCTGCCTATTCCCCTTTTACCTCGTCAGTATGTAATGGTGTTTCCTCTGTTTAGCTCCTCCATGAGCCTCGACCTCTATAAATAAGCGTGTACAAAGACTCCGGTGTAAAAACCACCTTTAGAGGCCATTTTTCCCCGCAAGCGGGGGTTGGCCTTTTTCGGGAACCGTGGTAGTTGTTGTTTTTCGGTCCCCTTTTTGAAGCAATTTCCTCCGGTGTAATCTCCGGTGTATGAGGTCCGGTGTAATCCATCGTAAATCAATCATCGCGCTCTCTGGATTTTACACTCCATCCATTATTTTACCTCCGTCCATCTCATTATGTACCACACATTGAAATACATTTACGTGTGCATTTACCACACATTGAAATACTTTTTATTTATTTATATATATATATATTTTTTTGTATACTGAATCGAGGCTCTGGAAAGAGCTAACATTTATTTCACAAACAAATCAACCAGACAAACAAAATATATAAAAAGAGGGAGCGGAAGACAAGATGGGGAGAGCAGAGGAAGCACACAAACATAACATTTGAGAGCAGGGAGATGTGTGGGAGGGAGAGGGCTTGGGGGGAGGAGGCATGGGAAGGGGGGGAGGGGGGGGGGGGGAGAAGTATAAAATACAAGGACACCAAGGACTTCCAGGACAGAAGTTGGTATTTCGAAAAAGTGGATTTGGGGTGAAATTAGCAGGGGTAGAAAAGATCAAGGTTTTGGATGAGGGAAGATAAGAGATGGTGGTGAACAGCTGTTTTAAAGACCTGGAGGGTGGAGTGGGATTGAAGTGAGTGAGGGAGTTTGTTCCAGAGGTGGGAGAAAAGAGAAATGAAGGAGTGAAGGTAGCAGAGAGTCTTGATTTTGGCAGTTTAACCATAAGAGGGTTGCAGGCAGATCTTGTGCGACCTGTAGGAATATTTGGGGGACAGAGCCCAGAGAGAGCTGGGGGGGGGGCAAGGCCAGAGAGGAGTCGGGAGAAGACGGAAAGACCACCCACCTGCCTGCAGTGAGTGAGTGAAAGGCCCTTGGAGTTAGCTTCATCGCGGGAGATTCCAATGATTCTGAACGCTTTGGTTTCAACAGCGTGAAGACGAGCTAGGTGTGAGGCAGGAGCACCAGCCCAGAGGCGAGAACAGTATTCCATTGAGCTGCGGATGAAAGCCTTGTATGTGGTGAGGAGCTCAAGTGTGCTAAGGAAGGACTTCGCACGACGGAGGATGCCCAGTCGGCGACTGGCTTTGGAGGCCAGATTTGAAATGTGGTTTTCCCAGGACAGATCATGGCAGATAGTGAGACCCAAAAGCTTGAGTGACAGAACTTCTTGGAGAGGATTATTCAGAAATTGGATGGGAGGGTTGTCCAGTCTGTCTTTTCGGAGAGACATCGTAAGAGTGTGACATTTGTCAGGATTGAAAGACATGTTCCACTTGTTTCCCCTGTCTGTGATTTTATCCAGGTCTGCAGAGAGTGAGGAGGCTGCAGACTGCCGATGTGAGGGATGAGGAATGGAGTGACAGAGAGTAGAGTCATCAGCAAAGAGATAGAGAGGATTTCAAGAGAGTCAGAGAGATCATTGATGAAGACCAGAAAAAGCACAGGGCCCAGAACACTGCCTTGGGGAACTCCAGCCTGAACAGGAAGAGGAGATGAGAGAAACCCATTCAGGGCCACACGTTGACTACGACTAGAGAGGAAGTCCGCCAGCCATGCGTGGAGATTTCCATGGATACCAAAGGAGGAGAGTTTGGTGAGCAGAGCGGGGTGCCAGACCGTATCGAAGGTACGTGATATGTCAAGGGTGACAGCTCTAATTTCCTGTTTGGCATTGAGGACCTCCATCCATTGTTGAGAAAGCAGAAGCAGCATGTCCAGAGTAGAGTGACCAGGTCTGAAACCAAATTGATGATCAGAGATCAAGCCATTGGAGAAGAGGAAAGATTTCATATCTGAAGCAATGATGGATTTCATGACTTTGCTGATAATTGGGAGAAGGCTGATTGGTCTGGAGTTGCTAGGATCTGTTTTTGCACCATTTTTGTGCAAAGCGGTGATGTTGGCCGATTTCCAAGCAGATGGCAGATGACCTTGAGCAAAAGAGAGGGTGAAGAGAACAGAGAGAGTGAGTGAAAGAGCGGAAGAACAGGATTTTAGGACCCGTGGGCTGATGCCGTCAGGTCCAGTTGCAGAATCAGAGTCGAGGGTTGACAGAAACTTTTCCACCTTGTCAGGAGGAAAGGACACAGAGTCCAGGAGCAGCTGGGTATGACTGGGTACGGTGGGTACAGAGAGGGATGGGTTTGGGACACAAGATTTAGAGGCAAACACAGATTTGAGGCATTCAGCCTTTTCACGTGCGGAGTCAGCCGTGTAGCCGTTTGAGGTGAAGGAGGGGATGGAGGGGGAACAAACACCAGAAACAGATTTGACCAGACGCCACCAGGATTTGGAAGAGGGAGACAGATGAGAGAGATCAGTCTTGAGAACGGAGAGATAGTTTCCTGGCTCTCCTGAGGGTGGACACACACTTGTTTAGGGCTTTGTGAAAGGAAATGAGATTTCCTTCCATTGGATTTGCTTTCCAGGAGACGAAAGCAAGTTGTTTCTGGGCAACAGCCTCACCACAAGATTCCGTGTACCATGGACGGGAGGAAGGGTATGACAACTGAAGACGAGATGGGATAAATCTGTGCATGAGAGAGAGCAATTTACTTTGGAAGAATTCCCAGGATGAGTTGATGTCAGAGGCAGTAGATATGGGAGACCAGTCCAGATGATTGATGGCTGCTTGAAGACCGTGCCAGTTGGCCTGAGTGAAATGCCAGACTCGCCGACGCTGAGGAGGCTCTCTGAGAATGGTCAGAGATATGTCCACTTTAACAAGCACATGATCAGATGAGCCGATTGGAGCAGAAGAGCAGCAGACATTTTCAGGGAAGTTAGTCATAACCAAGTCCAGAAGAGAAGATGCTCCGTTGACTGAGATCCGGGTCGGGAAATTGACAGATTGTGTCAGTCTCAGTGAGTCGCAGAAGTCCTTTGCAATTAAATTTAATTTTAATAAATTTAAGAAATAATTTAAATTTAACACACAATGAAATACATTTACGTGTGCATTTACCACACATTGAAATACATATACGTGTGCATTTAACAACAACAACAACAAGAACAACAACAACAACATGCATTTTAAGGCCATTTTCCCTGCTAGAGCAGGGGTTAGCCTTGCGGGCCCCATGACAATCTCCATTTTGCCCCATTTTCTACATCTCCCATTAACCCCCTTGCTCGCATTTCTTCTTCCACCATCTTTAGCCAAGTCTTTCTCGGTCTTCCCCATCCTCTACTTCTTTCTCCATTCATTTCCATCACTCTTCTCAACCAGTCACTTTCATCCTTCCTCAACACATGACCAAACCATCTCAACCTGTTCCTCTTCACAGCATCAATCACAGGCTCTATTCCCATCATCTTTCGCAATCCATCATTTGTCTTCCTCTCTCTCAACGACACTCTGCACATCCACCGAACCATTCGCATTTCCACCCTTTCCAGCCTTCGTTGCTGCTCTACATTCATGACCCATTTCTCGCTCCCATAAATCATAACACTTCTCACACATGCAGCATACACCTTTCCCTTCAGCTTCAACGACACTCCCCTCCTCATCAGCACGCCACTCAGTTCCCGAAACTTCTTCCATGCACATCTCACTCGAGCAACCGTTGCCGAGTCTGATCCACCTTCTCCATTCAGCATGTCTCCGAGGTAGCAAAATGTTTTCACACCTTCCAGCTTCACGCCGTTTCAAAGATCCAACTCAACATTTCCTCCATCTGCACCTCCCTCTGTGCACACCTTACATTTGAATGTAGCTGCCACACTGGTTAGTGGTTAATGACCCTCTCAGACCACTACATTTTTGATGAACCCACTCAGCGCACATTGTACATTGAATGGAGTTCACTCCGACACCCTTCCTGCACACAGCACATGGCCACTTCCCAGTTCTTTCCACCTCACCACATACTTTACCACTTGTCATCACCTTCGTCTTTCCTATATTCACCTTCAGACCTTTTGTCTCCATACATTCCTTCCACTTGTTCATCTTTTCCTTCAGTCCATCCATACTTTCCGCAATCAACACCAGATCATCTGCATACAACAACTCCCACGGTAAACCCTCCTTTACGGTCTGAGCCAGCACCTCCATCACAGCTTCAAATAGTAGTGGACTTAGTACCGACCCCTGATGCGCTCCCACCTTCACCTCAAACTCACCACCATTCCCGTCCTTCGTCCTTACAGCTGTGCGCGCTCTTTTGTACATTGCCATCACAACTCTGATCAACCATTCCTCCACTTCTAACTTCCTCAATGCCCATGTCTATACTTCGCGTGGAACCCTATCGAATGCTTTCTCCAGATCAACAAACCCAAGAAACAACTTCTTCCTATTCTCCATGTACTTCTCCTGCAACTGCCTCACAATAAAGAGCGCGTCTGTCGTTCCTCTTCCTGGCATGAATCCAAACTGCATTTCGTCGATCTTCACCTTCTTTCTTATCCTCCTCTCCAACACCCTTTCCAATACCTTCATTCCATGCTCCAATAACTTTATCGCTCGGTACGAGCCACACTCCAGAGGGTCACCTTTCCCCTTGTATAGAGGGACGAGGGTACTCAGTTTCCAATCCACTGGAATGCGACCTTCTTTCACCACCAGATTACAGATCTCTGCCATTCTCTTCACACCCCAACTTCCTGCTGCCTTCAACATATCTCCCACAACTCCCGTCGGCCCTCCCGCTTTTCTACTCCATTGCTTTTATCGCTTCCTCAACTTCCTTCTCAGTTATCTTCTCTGTCGGTCCGAAAACTGGGTTACTCTCGATGTTGCCATCCCATTCATTCTCTGTATTCAACAGCATTTCCATCTTCCTTTAATTCCATCTGGGTCCACAACGATTTGTCCCACTTCATCCTTCAAGCAACTCACCCCCATCACATCACACCTCTCTTTTGCTATCTGCTTTGCAATCCTGAATACCGCTCTCTGACCCTCTTCCGAATCCAAGCGTTCTCCGAACATTTTCCTACATGTCTCCTGCGCCTTTGCTACCTCTTTCTTTGCAGCCTTATAACTTTCATACTCTGCTTTTTCTGCTCCCGTACCCTTTGCCTTCTGCCACTCCTTGAACTTCTTCCTCTTCTCGTCAATCCTCTTTCCAACTTCATCATCCCACCACCATGTTTCCGAGTGCCTCGGTGGTCCTTTTGTCCATCCACATACCTCACCAACGGCTCCCAACAGACTATCTTTCATTGACATCCAACCACGTTCAAGCTCAACCACATCATCCTCTACCCTACTCAGCCTCTCTTTTAATGCCTCCCTTACTGTCACCTCTTTCAACCTCCACACCTTCATTCTCGGTTGGTACTTCACCCGCCGAGCTCTCCTCGCGCCTTTCACCCTTATGTTGCAGACAACCAAGTGGTGCTGTGAAACAGCCTCCTCCCCCGGGATCACCTTTGTGTCCCGGAGGTGCCCCCTATCTCGCCTACGCACCATCAGGTAGTCAACAGTTGTCGTCGACCCACCTGACGTGTATGTAACAAGCTTATTATCCCCTTTCTGGAACTGAGTATTACAAATCAACAAATCAGCTCCATCAGCAAACTCCAAAATCCTTTGACCTTCTCCATTTCTCACACCATATCCGTAACCCCCATGAACTCCCTCAAAACCGTCCATACTCCTTCCCACATGTCCATTTTTAGGTCTCCTCCTACCACAACAACTTCCTCATCTTTCACGTTTTCCATCAGCTTCTCTATCGCACACCAGAACTTGTCCTTCTCTTCATCGCTCCGACCAACCTGCGGAGCATATCCCGAGATGACGTTCACCAAGAGCTTTCCAATCATCATTTTCACCATCAACCTATCACTCACTCTAGTCACACTCACCACACTGTCTACAAACTCCTCAGAAAACAGGACACCAACACCATTCACGCCCTCCGGGCACCCTTGCCACACAAACTTGTATTTCTGTCCCTGCCTACCCTTCACCATTCTCGCACCACTTCCCTTCCATCTCGTCACTCGTCACCATCTCGTCACACTTACGTGTGCATTTAACACATAATGAAATACATTTACGTGTGCATTTAACACACAATGAAATACATTTACGTGTGCATTTACCACACATTGAAATACATTTACCACACCATGAAATACATTTACGTGTGCATTTACCAAACAACGAAATACATTTACGTGTGCATGTACCACCCATCGAAATGCATTTGCGTGTGCATTTACCACACATCGAAATACAATGACATGTGCATTTACAACACAATGAAATACATTTACTTGTGCATTTACCACACATTGAAATACATTGACGTGTGCATTTACCACCCATTGAAATACATTGACGTGTATTTACCACACATTGGAATGCATTGACATGTGCATTTACCACACATTGAAATGCATTGACATGTGCATTTACCACACATTGGAATACATTGACATGTGCATTCACCGCACAATGAAATACATTTACCACACATCGGAATACATTGACATGCGCATTTACCACACATTGAAATACATTGGTATGTGCATTTACCACACATTGAAATACATTTACCACACGTCGGAATACAATTGACGTGCATTTACCACACATTGAAATACATTCACCACACATCGGAATACATTGACATGCGCATTTACCACACATTGAAATACATTCACCACACATCGGAATACATTGACATGCGCATTTACCACACATTGAAATGCATTCACCACACATCGGAATACATTGACATGCGCATTTACCACACATTGAAATACATTGACATGTGCATTTACCACAGTACACAATGAGAGGCTATTACTACGAACCAGAGAGATAAAGTTCTCATTTTATATTTCATTTTACTCCTTACACTAACGATGACTCCCTCCTCGTAATCGCAAGTAGCTGACGTCCAATCACGCCTGTTTTGCCTCCCATTGGTTGAGTACTGTAAATAAGGGCGTAGCATTTAAACGTTGTCGTCGCTTATTGGTTCTTTCCTCACGAGGCCTGGAGCAACGAGCAACGTTCCGATTGGATAACATTATCGGGGAAAGTCTAGGCTCTACGGAAGCCCCATGGGCCAAAAGCCAATACGTGCATGCGTGTCGTGCGTTTTAATTTTGGACGATCCAGACGCGTTCGTTCGAAGATCGCTTCTCGGATCGCAGTTCAGCTTGTGACAGGAGACGAAAAGAGTAGGAAAAACCTTCGCCGCCTCGGAAGCAAGTCCGTGACAGTTTTTAATGAATAACTGTTTGCTTCACATGAACATTGTATAAAGTTAACCTGTTAGCGTTAGCGAACCAGATATCCTGTCATTGAAACTTACTCTGTGGGTAGTGTGTTGTAGTCAAGGTGGTTCAGCCGCATTCCTCAACTGATATTTGTACTCTTTCTCGCTCTTTTGCTTCCCCGTTCTATACCGCAGGAGGAACCGAAGCGCTTCAATACCGGGCGCGGCTTCCCTCAGATCCGGTCCCCGTCCCAGTATTTGCCCCCCCCCCCCCCGGTCAACGTGTGTGGACCCTTCATCCCGCGTGCCGCAATTCTCCCACCGCAGCCTCCTCTGCTCCGCTTCCCGCGCTTCAGAGCGATGCGCGCGCCATGAGGCGCAAACACAAGCGCGCGCTGCAGGGCGTCGCGCTCTTCGCTCTCGCGGCGGTCTTCGCACCCAGCGTGGGGCTCTGGGCACTCTACCGGGACCGCAACGTGGGCAAGTGGGGTCTGCAGCAGGGGTTGCAGGTAAGATTCCGTGTCCGCGTGTGATCGACGGTTTGGGATCCTTTTCTGTGATGCTGCCGAGCGGAGGAGTGTACTCGTGATTCGTGTGGCGAGCACCGAGTGGTCTAGTCCTCGGGTCTCCTCGTAGTCGGCGACATATTGAAATGATGCGTTAGTGCCGCGTGTACTATGAGGTGCGCTCTCCGTCTGCGCGCACACTTCCATTATCGAGTGTACTGCGCTTACCTGCTGGCGTGCAGGTGTTCTCGCAATCGCTGTCGAGGTGACGCGGTGTGCTCACCGCGAAGCCGCTTTTTGCTTGTACAGCATCTCATGTAAGGAGGAGTCGCCGGGAGCACCTAAAGTATGGAGGAGGGGGTCTCGGATATGTTGTCATACCTTTACCTGCACCACCATCAAAAACCCCATGTAAAACACGTGGGAAATATATTACAAAAGCTTAAATCCTCAACCAGGCAATGACTTGTTTTGCCATGAGCTTTCTACAGCCTGTCACGTTCATAGTTTTCAAACAGTAACACTGCATGAGAAATACATCATTGTGTCAGTCCACGAGCCTTGCCTGGGTAAATACCTGTCCTGGTGTATGCACCTGTCATCACAGCTACAAAGGAATCTTGCCTTGCAGTTATCTGCCTTGTCCAAATGACCAAATGTGTTTGGAGTACAAAGAGAACATGGGAAGACGTGAACTGATGAAGAGTTTGGGAAGGTAACATCTCCAGGGAAACGACGTTGATGGCCAAGGATGGGCAGGTTATTTCTCGGGAGCAGTCTCATAAACAAGATGGTTTTTGTTTTGTTTTGTTTTTTTGTATACAAGATTGAGGCTCATGTAAGAGCTAACATTGATCACAAAAAGACAAACTGACACATAAAACATATGATAAGGGGAGCGGGAGACAAGATGGGGAGAGAGAGGGAAGCACACAAGTACAACATTTGAGAGTAGGGACATAGGGAGATCTGTGGGAGGGAGAGGGCTTTGGGGGAGAAGGCATGGGAAGGGGGAGGTAAAAACCTGGGTTACTGCTCCCACATATATACATGGACACTGCTCGGACTTCCAGGAAAGAAGTCGGTATTTCAAAAAAGTGGATCTGGGGTGAATTAGCGGGGGTAGAAAAGATCAAGGTTTTGGATGGGGGAAGATAAGAGATGGTGGTGAACAGCTGTTTTAAAGACCTGGAGGGAGGAGTGGGATTGAAGAGAGTGTGGGAGTTTGTTCCAGAGGCGGGAGAAAAGAGGAATGAAGGACTGAAGGTGAGCAGAGAGTCTTGATTTTGGCAATTTCATCAAAAGAGGGTTACTGGCAGATCTTGTGCGACTTGTAAGAATATTTGGGGGACAGAGCACAGACAGAGCTGGGGGAGCAAGGCCGGAGAGGAGTCGGTAGAAGACAGAAAGACCACCAACCTGCCTGCGGTGAGTGAGTGAACGGCCCTCAGAGTTGGCTTCATCGCGGGAGATTCCAATGATTCTAAAAGCTTTGATTTCAACAGCATTAAGCCGAGGTAGGTGTGTTGGATTGTAAAGACTAATGATTCATGGTGAGACCAGACTATGGAGTGACCGAAAGCCCTTAGATCATGGGTATTCTTTAACCCATTAAGCTGTGTCCAACTAGATAGTAATTGACTGCCATCCTCTCTTTAAAGCACTACTGTGAGACATCTGATCACTGTATAACGAATGCTCCGTGCATGTATTATAGTAGTGAGATCAAGCGATATGGGGGCATTTCAGGAACAAGTCGTAGCTTGTGATGGGAGCAATGTCAGTGTTGTACACGTAGGAAACGAGGTGGGGAAATCGAGCCGGGTTAAGCAATTGATTCTGTCTGTCTGTCGACAAATCCCATTTTATGATTGAGGAACAACTCAATTTTAATTCCATGTTATATATTGGACGCGATCGGAACATGAATCGGAAAACAAACCTGTATTTTAGCAGTACTTTGGCTCTGAATTTGTCCCAATTGCACTTGCGCAGAGGAGTGAGATAATTTTTTTTGGGCTGTCTGGCAGTCAAACAAAATTGAAAATCATTGACATTCAGGAAACACTGTTTTTAAGGAAGTAATAAACGATACAAACAACAGGCATGAAAAACTAATGTTTTGTGTTCAATAAGGTGGTGTAAAAGACAGCCGCATTAATGGCGGTAAACTTCTGATGTTTATTTTTTTTCTACAACCTTAAAAAAAAATTTAAATTTCATTTCAATTGAATTATATATTTGAACACTGTAGAACGCAAATCGCCCTTTTGTCACTTTCATAAACCTTCCAGATTTACTGTACTTGGACAAATATGCATGCCCTAAGGGCAGAATAACTATGAGAAAAACAAGTAAAGCTACGTTCAAAGTACACCGCCCCCCCCCCCCCTAAAGTACACTGCCAAATAAATAACACTCTCCAGCGCACAACATTGCCATGGCATCCGGCGATGCCGCCGTGCAACACATGGACA
The DNA here is from genome assembly GCF_964187855.1 of Myxine glutinosa. Lineage (NCBI taxonomy): Eukaryota > Metazoa > Chordata > Myxini > Myxiniformes > Myxinidae > Myxine > Myxine glutinosa. Next base: position 104,955,014 of record NC_136272.1, read on the forward strand.
CGGAATTGGGTGGAAGCGGTGTACAATAATATATATATATATATATTTTTTTTTTAATGAGACCGCCCGCCACAAAGCCTTTGAGGCCACTTGAGGTGGGAATTAATTGCATAATTAAAATTAAGAAATGATTGTAAAGTAATTAATTTTTTTAATCAATTGGCTAATAGCATACCTAAACCACCACTGTTTCATCTGCAGCTGTAACTTTTTGAAAATTAAGTAATGAATTGAAAAAAAATAAAAATGTTTTGATTAATTGATTGATCAATAAATCAAAAATGCTCTTTATAGCTAAATCACTTGGTCACTATATACCACCTTTAGAGGCCATTTTTCCCCGCAAGCGGGGGTTGGCCTTTTTCGGGGACCGTGGTTGTTGTTGTTTTTTGGTCCCCTTTTTGAAGCAATGTTTTTCGGCCGGATGCCCTTCCTGCCGCCAACCCTTTTTGTCACCTTTTTACGACAAACAGGGAATTACCAGTGAACTGGTACTCAATTTGCCGACCTCGGAAGGATGATAGGCTGAGTCAACCCCCCTGGTGTTAATTCAGCGATCGACCGGGATTCAAACCCAGGATCCTAGGATCCTAAGCTGGCACCCTAGCCGCTAGCCCAACACCAGGCTCACTATCATATCCAAATATCCGCTTCCGAACTCAAGAGGTGCCTGAGATATTGCTCAGATGAGAAAATAAATAAATAAGTACTTAATGAAGGGATAATAATTAATTAATTAATTATTTAATGGATGAATCAAAAAAAATATATATCGTTTTTTGTCAAAGCGCTTGTTCACAATTGTGGTCAAATTTCAGCTTCCTAGCTCAAAGGATGGCTCTTATATCGCCCGGCCAAACAAGAAAACAAACAAATAAACAAAAAAGAAAACAAGAAAGCAAGCGCAGTGAGAGCTGAGTACGCCTTTCGGCACGCATCATCACCGGGCACCGAAGGCCTTTCATTTCTGGCGATGATGTCGTGCAGCGCCTGGATAAGGAGGGGTGGAGTACAGCTATGATTATCCGTATTGCTGCCATCTCATTCCCTGGGGGCAGAATAACTTTGAGATTCTGCATTCTGAGAATTCTGGTGGCACACAGCATTCTGTGGCTTCCATCATACCTCCTATGCAAGGTTCAAGGACAAAACAAATGTAGATCATGCTCGGAAACTCAAAGCAAGAGTTTAAAAGATTCTTCCCATGCCCTTTTCTCAAGACTGAATGGGGTAAGGTGTTCTATGAACTCTGTTGTTTATTATGACCTTTGAGATAATCCAATGCACATATAATCAAATTCATAGGAATATGCTTCTGCTTGTACAAATTTTAATATACGTTTTCATACTAAAACAAGTCTGCATTCAAATGTGTATCTTTGATTATTACATCTTTGATTTTACAATGAATTTTACAATGTGTATCTTTGATTTTACAATGAATAAATTAATTCATCATGTCAAAAGTTTCATCAAGGGCAGCAGACAATGGATATGGGTTTAAATTTGCACTTCCTTTGGAACTTGCAGCAAACCAACACTTAGAGCTTCGTGTGCGACACGATTTTTTTCATTATCTATGCAGTTATCACATCATAGTCATTATAATGTGCCTTGGCTATTATACTCGTATATAGTTGGAAATGCCTCAGTGTGCAAAAGCTGAGCAAATTGTCAGGAGGTCAATGTGACATCACATCTGAGGTGCAAGACCGTCTGCTGTTGTTGCGAGGCAGATATATTTTTCATTATCTACAGTTATCACATAATAGTCATCATAGTACTCCTTGGCTATTATAGTTGGAAATGCCTCATTGTACAAAAGCTGAGGAAGTTGTCAGGAGGTCACCGTGACGTCATATTTTAGGTGCAAGACCGTCTGCTGTTGGTGCATTAGACTGAACAGGTGCACATCTGATGGTCCGAGTTGCGGAGCCTCGATTAAAGGTGTGTCAGTGGATGAACCTGCATCTTGCATTTACCCAATTTTGTTATATCCTTCTCTTGTTAGATGGGGTTGCTGGTTGTACCAGGAAAATGGGAAAATCGAGGAAAATCAAAGGCAGGAAAATCCGTCCTGCACTATAGGACGTTTGGGCACAATTGACTTGGAATAATCACCCATCAGCATGTGCAGAACAGCTTAGTTATGCAGATCCATGCAAATGTGACATTCTTTTTAGGTGAAGTGCTGGTGATTAAAGAAGAAGATTTTCCAGCCTAAGAATTACCTCATGAAGCTTGATAATAGACATTTGGGGTGATTGCTTTGACAGATGGCAGAGAATGAAATGAAGAAGGAAGTTTGGGCCAGCAGCAGAGACTGTAGGTTTGCAGTGGACCTTTCAACCTGATTTCCGTGCCATTTGCTTTGACTGGCATTTCCGGCACCGAGCACCCTGTTGCTTTTCAGGCCTGTGGTTTGCTGACCACATCTTCCTATACAGCAACCAGGAGCAAATTTGAAATAACACTGTAAATGCAGGCAGCACACTCCCAATAGGGTATATAATTGGAGTGATGGCAGGGCATATGGAGGTAAAGAGGATAAGAAGTTGAATTATTGATTGTGAAGAAGATTGAAGGATTTGGACAGGATGCTTATTGCATTGCGAGTTGCTGGCACACAGGCCTTGTGAGCAGCATACAGCAGGATGATCCTTGCACATTAACAAAACTCATTAGCTCTTAACTTCTTTCAATAACACATAAAAGATAGGTACCATCAATGCACTTAAAGGCAAGGCTACCCCAATTAATTTCTCTTGGTGGTTCTGGTCGTAGTGCTACCACAGCATGAATACCTTAGGAAAATGATACAAGCCACAAAAGAGAGGGCCGTACGAATTCCATAAGTTTTGTAAATTATCTCACAGGGCTGTCCTCCACTCCATGGAAAATGTGAAGCTCTTGCTGCGCGTGATGGTCTCAAGCTGTTCCGTTCCCTTTTGTACTAGTCTGCTTGTGACCTCGGCTGCCTCGAGCTGTCAGCCTTGGATCAACGGGCTTGGGAAGTTTGAAAGTCCTGATTCTCCTATATAACAAGGTTACCGGCTCGTCACGGCTATTTATCTACAAACCAATGCTCAGACCTGTGATTTGTGACATCGAAACCTGGATTATACAGCCCCCTATTGGCCAATTTTGTTTGGCAAAATTACAGCAGAACATTTTCGGCAAAACTAAATATTCTCCTGTTGTTTGTTTCTTATCCCATACCACCCCATACGTGATGATTTCTCCACCAATTATTACAGGTCGTGCGTAAGGCAGTTAAATAAACCATCTTATCTCGAGAGCTCCCCTTTCCGGTGCTTGCAATCGTAACTTTCATCTCCGAGTTACGTTGTGCGAATGTAAAAAAAAAACCACTGCAAATAATGAGTGTCGTACTCTGCGAAGTAAGGATGTTTCACTTTCATGGATCGTTTGTGATAGAGCGCAGCAGGTGCTTTTTTTTTGCTCACAATGATTGAGACATTTCACGCCCGGACAGCAGAGCCCGTGTTCACCGGAACGCCGGTTCATTCGAGCTAAAACTCCACCTGAAACGGTGAGAGAGAGAGGAGAGGGAGAGGGAGAGGGAGAGGGAGAGGGAGAGGGAGAGGGAGAGGGAGAGGGAGAGGGAGAGAGAGAGAGAGAGAGAGAGAGAGAGAGAGGTTTCCATCGCGGACTCGCTATTAATTGGGCCGGAGTCGACTTGATTTGCCGCGGCCGACAGTGATGTAGTGCAGCCTTGTTCAAGAAAGGATTTTTTTTTTTGCTGACACCACCGTACAGCATGTACAACATAAGTAATTGCCTAGACCGACAAACAGGCAGACAGAGTGCTGTGAGCGAGGGAGACCATGGCAGAAATATAGCTGCAGCCGATCAAGGCGTACTTGCTCCCTGTGCTCCTGCCAATAAGGGTCCATCAAAAGTAAGAGATTTAGGCCATCATCACAACTCGAAGGTGCATTGAAACCACCATAGGTGTGGGTGGATTCCAATCAGGATCCACAATACCAAGAGATTTAGGCTATTACCATGTCTGAGGATGCGTGGGATCCGAGTTCTTAGCCATAGACATGACCTGAAGGTGCATGGGATCCGAGGTCTGAGCCATAACCACGACCTGAAGGTGCATGGGATCCACCATCGGTGTGGGTGGATTCCAATCAGGATCCACAATATCAAGAAGTTGAGGCTATTACCACGGTCTGAAGATGTGTGGGATCCACTGCAGATCGGGTGGATGCCAATATGGGTCAGCTATCGCAACAACCTGAGCGTGCGTTGGATCCACCGCACGTGCGGGTGGGTGACTCCAACTCAGTGTGACTGACGTGCCCAGTGGTTTTTTGATTTCAAATTGTCTGTGCATGGAATTAAGGTGAAGTAAACAAATGCAATATTGGAATGTTCCACACTAGGCACTGCACATGCGAGATACAAGTGCAAATTTATAGGAAAAGACGAAAGGAATAATGTCAAATATTTGGAGCAATTATGTTTGATTTGTGGCGCTGCATTCCCACAAACAGCACGTATCATGTGTTGATTATTCTGCGTGTGTGCGTCGCGTTATCTGGTACCTCATTCTGCAAACCCTTTGCTTCATGTTAAGTGTGAATCGTTCGTTTTCACTCCGTTTCTTGCCCTTCAAGTCAAAGTGCTACACTGTATCGGAAAGTCCGCATACCTGCGGTGGTATTCCAGAATGGTACATTTTGCGTGTTTCGGGGGGATTTAATGGGAGCAGTTAAAAGTGCATCTCATTCTGATGAGATCAGCTGAAATAATTTCATAACCCGTAATGTTAAGATGGGGATCTGTGCTGGGGAGATTTAAAATAGGCTGATTGTGGCTCCAAGTGCAGCAAAAATGATTAGATAGAATATCCAGCAAAGAGATTTTATCGATATTATCAGAGGGAATCATTTTTCAGTGTTATTATTATTATTTTCATGTTGTAATGCTCATAGGGGAGCTTATAAAATAGACATGCATCCCATACAGGAGAAAGACCCCATTAGATATGAATCGGTGTACACTTCCATGAATTGCAAGGACGTTTGTTGCTTTGTGGGCTATGAAGAGCAGGTGGGATTTGAACCAGGTGTTCACAGCAATATGACTGAGCCTTGGATTCAGAATCGCGAGCGACAGGACAAATTCCATTTAATTTGATGAAGCGTTCCCTTCTTCCTGTATGGTCCACAATGCCTGTATTTTATTTTTATGCCTCTCCAGCTGAGGTCCGGAGGCATTATGCTTTTGGTTTGTTCACCCGTGCATGCTTCCGTTATCTTTTTTTGTTACCACGAAAACTTGTGAACCACTTAAGTGATTTCAACCAAACTTGGCACAAATATGGACTGTAACAAAAGATGAGCTCATTCAATTTTCAGCTTCAACAGGTCAAAGGTAAAGGATCACGTGCCCTTTAAGAATCATTCTGCAGATCATAACTCAAGTTAGAATCATCTGATGTTGTCTCTCTTCCACTTATTTCTCTTTTGTGTCTCAAGCTTTCTCTCGTCTGAACTTTAATTTTTCATGCGACCTTCAATTGAGATGAAACGTAATGGTGAGTTGGCATCAAACATGAGCTGAGGCATATCCATCTACTCATTTGCATCAAATTATTTTTTCTAGTTTTCGGTCTTTGTTCTGCCCGTATAAGTGCACAAGCCGCACGATAAACCCTTTCGCTGAAAGTCACCTTGAGCATCGACAATTTAAGCATGCCAAGAGTTTGTTGTTTTGTTGTTATGTAAACCGACGTCCTTTTGTTTTACCCTTAATGTGTAGTCTTAATTTGACAAAATTATTATTATCTTTTATCTTTTTATTATTATCTTTTTTATGTATTTTATTATTATTTTATTATTATCTATTATTATCTTAGACGTATGCTTTTATTATTATCTATTATTATCTTTTAAATTTTATATTAAATTATCTTTTCATCTTTCATTTATCTCTGTTTTATTAATTGTTTTTAACTTTGATCACGTGATCGCTCATCTTTTAACCACGCATCAGTGTGCTAGCTGGAACTGCTCACATGTATAGGAATATCGATAGGTTGTGTGGCCTCTGCAATTATTTTTATTTTATTATTTGTTTAGTTCTGCTATGAATCGAGCAAGCAATGTACAACTAATGGAAAGAATTTTACCCTTTGGGGGCCTCATTATCCATAATTATGGTGTTTTGTTTTTATTATTTCTCTTCCTGCTTGGTGAGGTTCAATAATCCTTTGTTCCTTGGGAGATAAAATGATTAGTTTGTACCAGAACTCCGAGTAAGCGGTTATTACATTGTCCACATATATACATGGCCAATAATTTATATGTTTAATCCGCTTAGACGTATGCTGTAATCATTCATTGTGATCATTTGGACCAACATACCTCAATATTGCCACTTAATTTGTTGTTGTGGTTGCTGTTGATTTCTCCATTCCCTAAATTGTCAACGCATGTGATTGTCTGTACATGTGATGCGCATTATATATATATGTATATGTATGTATATATATATATATATGTTGTATGTATATATATACACAACATATATATATATATATATATATATATATATATATATATATATATATATATATATATATATATGTGTGTATGCTGATGATGAGGGGAGTGTCGTTGAAGCTGAAGGGAAAGGTGTATGCTGCATGTGTGAGAAGTGTTATGATTTATGGGAGCGAGACATGGGTAATGAACGTAGAGCAGCAACGAAGGTTGGAAAGGGTGGAAATGCGAATGGTTCGAGGGATGTGCGGAGTATCGTTGAGAGAGAGGAAGACAAATGATGAATTGCGAAAGATGATGGGAATAGAGCCTGTGATTGATGCTGTGAAGAGGAACAGGTTGAGATGGTTTGGTCATGTGTTGAGGAAGGATGAAAGTGACTGGTTGAGAAGAGTGATGGACATGAATGTAGAAGGAAGTAGAAGACGGGGAAGACCGAGAAAGACTTGGCTAAAGATGGTGGAGGAAGAAATGCGGGCAAGGGGGTTAACAAGGAGAGATGCAGAAAATAGGGCAAAATGGAGAAGATTGTCATGGGGACCGCAAGGCTAACCCCCGCTCTAGCAGGGAAAATGGCCTTTAAAATGCATGTTGTTTTGTTGTATATATATATATATATATATATATATGTATATGTTGTTGCAGGAGGAGAGATGTTATTTGTGTGGAGGTGTGGGAACGGTGCAGCATGCACTGAGTGCATGCTCAGTAGCATTGGCAGCAGGAAGATACAGGTGGCGACATGATCAGGTGCTGGCGGTGGTGGTGCAGATGGTGCAACAAGAGGTGCTGAGATCGAGAGAGAGAAGAGTGGAGAAGGAGACTGATGGGGGAGAGGTGTGGTTTGTCAAAGAGGTGGAAAGAGGAGGAGGTGGAAAGCAAGAGGGCTGTCAGATGCTTGTGATTGGCAGGTGGTGGCAGACCTAAAGCCACAATTGGTATTCCCAGAGGAGATCTGTGTGACAAGGTTGTGGCCTGACATTGTCATTTGGTCAAGTGCAACAAGACAGGTCATCTTAGGGGAGTTTGTCGGTACCTTGGGAAGAGAACATGGAGGAGGTGCACGAGAGGAAGAGAGGAAAGTACAGTGAGCTGGAGGCAGAGTGCCGGGAGAAGGGTTGGCGAGTTTCGTGTCAGCCATTTGAGGTGGGGTGTAGAGGGTATATTGGCAATTCCTTTTCTGCATTTCTTGCTAGGCTGGGAGTGTGTGGGATAGAAAAAAGGAGGATGTGTGACAAGGTGGCCCAGGTTGCCTTGAAAGGCTCATTTTGGATATGGAGGAAGCTTATGGAGGCACGTCGAACGGTGTAGGTTGGTTGTTTTTTTTTTTTGTTTTTTTTGTTAAACCATTATTATTTCTTATTTTGTGTATATGAGTGAGTGGGTGGGGGTGTGTGTTTTTGCATGAATTAATTTTTGCATGAGTGTGTTTTTTGTGTGTTGAGTGGTGTATGATGTAAGGGTAGGTGGTTGGTTCGTTGGTGTTGTGTGTGTATGGGTGTGTATGTGTGTGTATGAATGATCTGGTGTGTTTTGTTGGTGAGTGGTGAAGGGTATAAAGGTGGGTGTTTGAGTGTTCCACCATGTTTGTTTGGTGCTGTGGATTCTGGATGTGGAGGTGTTGTTGTTGTTGTTCGCACTGGCTGGGGGTGGGGGTATGTATGCATCCAGGTGCAGTTGCTGCATGTGGATGTGTATGTGCCCCTGCTGGCCCACCTTAGCTGACCGTATCGAGGTTGAAGGGCCGAAACGGGATGATGCTGAGGACCTCGACTGAGGACCCGGTCAGTGCGGCACACTTGTGACCAGGTGTGTTTTGAACTTATGTATACATAACTGTGAGAAATAGCAGAAAATCCACAATATGAGCAGGGTGCCTCATTTGCATTAAATAAATAATCGGAAGAAATTAAATAAGTTACGGACGTAGCGAGAAGACGATCAATATTTTATTTTCGTCAAGCTTTCGGCCAAATAGGCCTTCTTCTCAGTCTTCCTTTTGTTGAACTCGAGGCCTATTTGGTCTATTTGGCCAATTTGCCAAAATAGACTGCGAATAAGGCTTATTTGGCCGAAAGCTTGTCGAAAATAATAGATCGATCGTCCTGAAGCTACGTCCGTAACCTATTTAATTTCTTCCGATTATAAATAAATATATCGGAAGATTTGCAGCTCAAGATTAACATTTGTAAAAGGTAGCACACTGTCTCACGGTCGTGTCCATGCTGTGCCGTGTCTGTGTTGTGTCGATGTCCGCCCCAGTGGAGGTGTTTGATTCCCAGCACAAATCGCCGGTGTTCAAATATTCTGGTAGTTGGGTAGAGATGGTCTTAGTTTTGAGTGATGGCTGTTTCTTCCGCTTAATCTTGGGGGTTGCATCCTCTCTCTATTGTGGAGGATAACCACAAGATCTATAGCCACTTCTGTTGTTTCACAACATTGATCTGAAAAATGTTCTGAGTACAAAAGCAAACATTTTGAAGGCCTGGTCTACAGTCGGGTATTTCACACAAACCTCGTCCAATTCCTGGCAACCCTTGGGTCTTTTGGCCATTGGTATATCATGAAACCATGTCTGTTTGTATTTCTACAACCACCAAGGACTCATTGAAGCAGCATATTTGTATAAATTCGAAAATTATTCGCCATTTGAGTTAAATTGTTCATTTGAGTTAAATTCGCTTTACGTACGGATATAGCGGTCGACTTCCTGGTGCAACGTCACGGCTAATCAGGTATAAGAAAAGCATATATATGTATGCATGTACGTTTGTATGTAGCCCAAACTCCAGGGATTGCTTTTTTCATAAATTAAAACGAGTACATGACTTTGTTTGGGAAAACTTAAGCTAGAATTCATTTGTAAAGGTATATGTGAACACAACATAATTAAATTTTAAACTATTTTAATAATGCAACAACACAGAACTTGGTTAGAAGATGCAAGATAATATTTACTGTACTTACCGGGACTTCCTGTCTAATTTTCTACCACGATGATCGTCGAGAAAGGAATGATAATTACAAACCTGAGTTTCCATTAATATATCAAGCTTGAGAAGAACTGTACTTAAGTGTTCTTACTGCTCGTCATAGATGGGCAATTAGCAAATAGTATTAATGCTGCGGCTCACTTTTTCATTTGGTTTTGGGGGAGGGTGTTGGTAATGCTGCTGCCTTCATCAATAGCATTTTGGTGCCCATTCCAAGTTTTCCCTCAGAGCATCGACTCTGAACCCCAGCATGGATGTCTATGTTACACAGAGACTACACCATACCACCCCACCCCAATCTCTGATGATCATTAGTGACCCATTTGGGCTTATATTGACAATCCATTAGTGATGCAGTAATTGTTCTGAACCACTTTGATTTCCAGAAGCTTAGAGTCCTAATCCTGATTAGTGTAGCCTACAGCCGGATTTGAATCCACAACCATTGGATACCAGTCCACTGTCCAGTCTCTTCGCCACGAGACCACCACTGAACCAATGCTAGCTTTGGTACAATTTGGTGGAGTATTTGAACACTTTTCTTGAAGTTCTAATGATTTCCTCTCAAAATGTGGGTCGAACTTTCATTTTCTGTTCTCTGCAATAATAACCGTTTTATTTGTTTACTCGAAAAAAACAAATCACATTTGTTCCTACAAGCGCAATTTCTCTTCCTCCCTTTACGATTATCGAGTTAAAGGAACTCTGATACTTTTTTTTTGTTTTTGTGCATTCGGTCTATAATGATTCATTTTAAATCTTGCACCTCGAAGATACTGCGAGGCCTAATGATTGCCATTGCCTGCACATCATTGTCGGCAGCAACTTTGACCCTCGATCATTATACACTCTCCAGCCAGAAAGCTATTGCATAGTATACTCCAGATTCCATGGATATATTTAGTTGCCGGTCGCTGGTCTTTTTACCCACCAGGTTTTCATATTAGACCGGCAATTTTTCAATGAAAAGAAAATTATATGCAGAAGTGCTCACAATTTACTTGGAAGCCCCGTCAAAATGTAATTGACAATAATCCTTAACTTCCCCTTTCACAATTGTCGAGCCCGACATTCCCATTCATTATTATTACGACTAGTCCCGAACGCCAATTTGGCCAACCGGAAGCCTTTGTCAAGTCAACCCGGATGTTCCGGGCATCACCAGAATTTTCCGTGCTGCTGGCAAGTGAAAGATACGCAAGATGAAGTGATTCCATTCAGTCAGTCTCATGGAGGCTTTTGTCTTCCAGGAGAACCGTGATACAGACAAAAGTATGGTTTTATTTACATATGAAATGTACTCCAAGGTTTCAGTGCTACTGTCCTGATGATCTGTTCCATTTTCACTTTCTTGTCCCATCTGTCCTTCATTTATTAAACAACTAGCGAGGTACCCATGCTATGCACAGGTGGAAACACAAAATCTCAATTGTATTAAGATATTAGGAAGAGTACCCATCCCAAGTGATAGGAAAGGCTAGCAAAAGTATCCCCCCTCCTTACTCTCCCAAATCCCCTGTCTTTCCCCCCTCCTCCCTGTTTATCCTCCTCTCCCTGTCTCTCCCCCACTCCCCTCTCCCTCCCCTCACATCCCGCTCCCTCCCCCACTCCCCTGTCTCTTCCCCACTCCCCTCTCCCTCCCCTCACATCCCGCTCCCTCCCCCACTCCCCTGTCTCTCCCCCACTCCCCTCTCCCTCCCCTCACATCCCGCTCCCTCCCCCACTCCCCTGTCTCTCCCCCACTCCCCTCTCCCTCCCCTCACATCCCGCTCCCTCCCCCACTCCCCTGTCTCTTCCCCACTCCCCTCTCCCTCCCCTCACATCCCGCTCCCTCCTCCACTCCCCTGTCTCTCCCCCACTCCCCTCTCCCTAGCCTCACATCCCTCTCACTGCCCCACTCCCTGTCTCCCCAGCTCCCCTCACATCCCACTCCCTCCCCAACTCCCCTCTCCTTTTTAAATGGCTTAATTTTCCCTTTCAGTTTTTTTTCACTTTCACCTTTCAGTTGTGACATTTTATATCTGATGTACCATACTCCTTACAGAGTGTCTGTGCTGCCAAAACAGCTCCCTGAGTGAGTGTTATACTGGGTGGTTTGCCATTGCCTTCCCAGCAGTAGTTCAGGCAGGAATTTGTAATTTGATCTGGGTGCTAGAGATAGCTCGCCCACTCTTCGTGAAGAACACCGTGGGGATCTTTAACGTCCACCAACTAATGTCGGAAGACGGGATGCCCAGTTTAACGTCCATCGGAGGGACGGCATACTGATGATTTACCTAGTCTGTGAAACACCAGGATGATGGTTTATAGCTGTGTCGGGATTCAAACCCAGGCTAGACAACTTCGAGGAGTGTGTGGGTACCTCGGTGGTCATCCTGTCTGCCTAGGTCGCACCTTAGCACACTGTTAATAAAGAAACTGCGATTCCATGTTGTACTGGTGTGTATTACTATACAGTAAAAATGGATAACAACAGTAGAATCCGAATCCAAAGAGATCGCTACTGATGTCCCTGGACGGTGTAAAATAAAATCAGACCTTCAATAATTACCTTTAAAAGAGTGAAAAAAATAAATTTGGAGCCATTTTACATCACATCTTGCAGATCCTATTATTACTTGCAAAATGGAAGATTTTCAAGTATATTGGTTGGTCTTGTGCATTATTCTGTCTGTTTGTCTGTCTGGCTTGTCTGTCTGTCTGTCAATCGCCTGCAGGTCACATTTTAAACCGATCTTCACGAAACTTCACCAGATGGTAGAGTTGGTCAAAAGGAAGAAGCCTATTGATTTTGAGGTCAAAATTCATCTTGAGGTCATATTTCAAAAATTGACATTTTTCATCCGATTGATTTGAAAATTGAACAGCATTTGCATATTGAGTCACTACATTTGGAAACCAACTATTTTTGAGGTCAAAAGGTCAAAGGTCAACTCAATGTCAAACTTCCAAAATTGTCAATTTTCATCGGATTGACTTGAAAATTAAACAGCAGTTACAGAGTGCCTCACTGATTTGGGAAACCAACGATTACAAGGTCAAAGGTCAACTCAAGGTTAAACTTCTAAAATCATCTATTTTCATCTGAAAAATAATCTATTTTAATCCGTTTGACCCAAGCCTTGATTAAGATCATCAATTTTAATGTTAATGAAATGGACAATTTGATGCATCTATGGCAACATTTGGGGGGGGGGGGGGGAGGGGTGGATTTTTCAAGCATAGTGCTCTGCATAGCACCTTTCTTGTTTAATTATTTTATTAAAAACCGCTTTTTCCTAACTTTGTTCCGATTTCACTCGAGATTTCAACATAATTATTTAGGCCATGAGTTCCGATCGTGAAATATGGAATCAGATTTGAATGTCAGCTTTTAATAAGCCGATACGATACATTATTCAATCTTGCCAGGAGCCAATCACATTGCACCTAGCCTCACACCAACCAATCAGCTTAATCACTAATGGACGAACGGACAGCCATCTCTGTTTTATATACGGTATATAGATTACCGAAACAGCGAATGCTTCCACATGCAGTAAATGGCGAAACTGTTAATGCTGAACCCGTGAATTAGTTTAGATGCGGAGAGAGCAGCTTCGTATAGACCAATAAATTACCACTCAAAATATTCATTTCCGAAGGTCACCAAGCCATACTACCTCTTTTTCAAATGTAAATATTGATAATAATGTTTTGAAACAGATGAGACTTGTTGCCACGCATACTTCTTGCACTTGATGTCAAAATATTTTAAACCTTGCCAAAATTGCTTTAAAATAATTAAAGAATTTTTTTTAAAAAGGACCTGCAAGTCTCCCACATAAAGAAGGATAATGAACATGTACAAGCTGTCTGTGACACTATTGAGAGCATGATTACCCCATTCAAAGAAACCAGCCAGCTTCTCCTACACATTTATTTCCTCTGGTGTAATTGTGACTCAGAAGGTAACCAAGGACATGACTGAGGCAAAGTCACGTGGCCAAGCATTAACTGAGCTGTACATCAGAGAGAGACTGCAAGAAGGCTCCATTGTTCTGCACTCTACAATCAAGCAGCAGAAGCTCAAGACATTCTCCCACATGACAAAAAGGCATCCACAGGAAAATGTAAGAAGGAAGGCCTACTCAAGCACTACTGAAGCCTATTTGCTACATTGCTAATAGTTTCCAAAGACAGAAAGGTGGACCTCAGTGAGCTTATGAAGTACAACCTCAACACAAGTCCATTTGTGTTAGCAAATGAGAATGGCAGCATCGTGAAAACAAACAAAGCAAGCCTAATGCGACACCTGGAGTCTGTTGTGGAGCCATCATCAGTCATAGGCTACATTCCAAGAATGGGTATCTGGATATTAGATGGAATGGCGCTTATTCAAGAGCTCAGCAGTAGGGTCTACTCACTTTCCCATTTGGTGATTTGGCAGCCTGTATTCTAAACAAAGTGGAGACCATTGCTGCAAATATCTATGCTGATTCAATCCACCTAGTCACTGATCGCTATCCGGCAGTCTCCATAAAGAATGCAGAAAGGGGAATGAGAGATGCAGGATGAATGAAGAGGATTATGATCTACAGTGCGGACCAAGCCATTCCTTCCCAGTGGAAATGTTCATGACAAATAGCACCAATAATAAAGAACTAGTGCAGTTCCTGTTTGATACATGGTCAAATACTGACCCTGGGAAGTTCAAGATGTGTCAAGGTGTACGTAGCACATAGACTACGGTGCCATGCTTTCTACAGTGTATCTGGTAAGCTGGAAGTTGATGAAGTGCCGGAGCTCAAGACAGATCATGAAGAATCTGACACCAGACTCCTTTCACACTGTGCCTTTGCAGCAAAAAATCAGCAATTAACCTATGAAACAAAGAGTCCTGTCATTATTTGAAGCCCGGATGCAGGCGCATTCATATTAGCAGTAGGCCTTGCAGTATGGATAGACAGCAAAGCGTTCTTTCACACTGGAAAGGGGAACTTAGCCTGAACAATTGATATCACTGAAATATGCAATAATTTTGGTGATGCTGTATCCGAAGCTTTGATAGGACTACATTGCTTCACTGGTTGTGACTCCGTCAGTGCCTTCTATGGCAAATGGAAAACAAAGGCACTCAAGTTGATGCTGTCTAAGGAGAACTGTCAAAGCATGTTGAAAGACTTGGGCCAATCTTTTGACGTGTCCCCACAATCTAATCAAGAACTTGAACAGTCTGTACATGGCAGGGGATGGATGATGTCACTGTGCGAAGGTGCAACATGTTCAGGATGGACTGTAAATTTGAAAGCTCACTGCCACCAAACCAAGACTAGTTTAAGCAGCACATCAGCAGAGCAAACTATCAAGCTGCAATTCATAAGAGAGCTCTCCAGCAGTTTGTGAACGTACCAAGCCCAACCCAGCATGGCTGGGAGATGGAAGATAAAGAGCTTGTTATCAAGTGGGGGCACTCTGCCACCAGCTCCAGACAATGTAATTGCAGCACCCAAATGTAAATGTAGAAAGGGTAAATGTAATACAGCCAGTGTGAGTGTGCTAAAAGTAAGATGCCCTGCACAGATCTGTGCAAATATCTGGAATGCAATAATCATCACGTGATTGAGGCAGAAAATGAAGTTGAAGACTAAGATCTTCTCGACTCTGATTTGGAGTATAATTTTATGTTTTGTTATATAGCTGCAATTCATAGGAGATCGACACAAACAACTCCATAACACACTTTGCAAACAAATTGTTTTAGTTTCCTTCTGATGTTCTATTGATACTTGAATATGCCTGCAGTATAATTTTGCATGTCACCAAATTGCTTTACTAAACTGTTACACTGTTACTTTAATAATGCAAGTGGTACACAGCCACATGAGGAAAAAGCAAATTCCTATTTTTGGGGGTCAAACCTGGATGCACTTTGACCCCCTTAGACCCCAAATTTTTTTTAATGCCGTGAACATACTTTAGTCACAACACAACAAATATCATTTGTGCCAAATATGGTCGCAATCCCATCAGCGGTTTTGGAGAAGAAGTTTCAAGTGTTTACGGACGGACGGACGGAATGACTGACAGACGGACGACGCGCCATCACATAAGCTCCCCTGAACTTTGTTCCATGTGAGCTAACAAGGCAAAACAACAATAGAATACATAAACAATTAGGTTTTAAAAAGTAAAGTATGCAATGTTAAGGCTTGGCAACAATTCATATTTACATTCAGTACCCTGATATACCAATAAAAGTATTTCCATATTGTTTCTGTGGATATTCTACACATTTGAAAAAGCGAGGCTCAAAAACAATGTGATAAAATATAAAAGCAATATAAAACAATATCATATATAATGAAAAGGTGCAATTTTCAGGCATGGCAACATTTGTATTTGGATTCAGCACTCTCAAATACTCAACAAGTCAATTTTCATGTGGTTTGAGAGGATGTCCCACAAAAATGAAAAACAAGCACATTTTCCCATTCCATCCCATGGTCTAGTATGACTAGAAACTCAAAATCACAATTGTATTGAGAAATTTATGAAACCTCCCACCAACCTTAGGATGGATAAAAGCGGCGTTGTTCGGGTGTAAACTCAAAATCACAATTGAATTGAGATATTATCAAACCAGTGGATGTTTCTGCCAAGCCCGTGAATGTGTTATTTGGAGGCAGTTTCGCAAAGATCGAAAGTCAAAATCATAATTGTATTGAGGAATCTGTCAAACCTCCCGCCCACCTTAGGATGCTCCCTGGGACCCCAAAACGTTCCATATAAGGGTTGGCGGGGATAGCCCCAAAACTGAGGGAGTAGTTCGGGGATGGAGGGACGGACACACAGACACTCCTGTTTTATAATATAGATTACTCCCAAAGGAGAGCGTGTCCATCTGCCTGCTTTCCAGCGCTTTATTTGAGTATCACTGATTAAGGTCAAATGAAATGTTTTTCTTTATGACCGGTGTGGTTTTAGACTGCATTCGGAACTTGGATTTCTTAATAATCTTAATTTAATAATCCCTACGTTTTAAAGAAAAAAAAACGAGAGGGGGGGGGGGGGGGTAGGGGAGTTATTGTAATCGGCTCAGTCTGTCTGTCCATCCATCAATTACGACATCTTCCTCAAACGGTGATACAGAAATTCACCATACTTGGTAGTTATGATCACCGCATGACAAGAAGGTGTGAGAGCAGTTGCATTTTTCCCTCCCCTTTCCTGGGAGCAGGGTCAAAAGGCCATACCGAAAAATGCAATCACGGGCACATTTTAAAAACATTTAAACAAAACATTTCTGATTGAAACTTTGTTTATGCAATCAACATTAGTGGATGCATGAAATATATAACGATATTTTGGATTTTTAAAACTCAATATTTGATATTGGGTCATTGCTGGTGGAACTTCGCTCTAGTTTCAATTATGAACTCCTTGATATATGTCAAGTTCAAAGGCAAAATATAGATGGAGACGGACCGTAACAAATGTACAAATGAGCAAAAAAATAAATAAAATGCAGTTTCTGGAATGCCATACCCAATTTTTGCACTATTTTCTTTGTTTTAATGTTGTATTCCAGGGCATGCTGTTAATGAAAGTGTTGGTTAAACAAATTTTGATTAGAAAAAAATACATTATGCTTAAAAAGTAACGACATGATTGGCATGATTCAAAGTCATTTTTATGGTCATAAATGGCTGAGAATGCAGAAGATTCCCTCTGGGGCCCGCTCCAGGACCTCAGAACCCTGGCCTGTAGCCGTGGGACTCCATACCGACAATATTTAATTTGGACCTGCACCTGGAAATATTTAATACATCACTGGATTTTTGGAAACTGAATGCCACGGCTGAATCATGTTGAGGAGGGCGGGGGTTGGGGTGTTTAGGTTCTCAGTTGTGATGAACAACATGTAAACTGTAAGGAGCTTACTCTTGTATATTACAATCTATCTATAATTCCAGTAATCTCTGTGTGTATGTATGTATGTATGTATGTATGTATGTATGTATGTCTGTGACCGCTGTTTCTCGACAACCACGGGTCCGATATACTTTAAACTTGCCAGGTATATTGCTGGGGACCCGAGGATGTGCCTTTTCAAGGTTTGAAATTAATCGGACAAGTAGTTACCGAGCTATGTCCAAAAAACGATTCAACCAATCGGAGAGCAGCGAGCTATCACGTGTGCCGAACGTGGCGAACAGACTCTGCCTCGGACGGCACATTTGAGAGCGTATTCATTTATTTCACGTTGGCAAACTATGTTGGCGTTAAACTATGTTTTAAAACTAATTAAAACTAATTTGCGATTCATCGTAACTGCGATTTGCGACCTTCCGGACAGTGAAGACTTCACTTCCGGCAGCCAATCACAGAACGAGCCGAGCCGAGCGCGTGCGCCATTACGGTTCGTAATTCGATTTCTTCCGGAGAAAATAATAATTTCTCGATTTCTTATGCGCATTATTTCTCCCAATTCAGTCAGAGCGAAGGGCGGAAGCGAAGAGCGTTGTTTTTTTTGTTTACGGGCGTACGGGCGGGGTAGAGCGTACGGGTAGCGTTTTTTTTTTTTTTTGGCAAGGAACGGGCACCCACGTACGGGCATGCCCTAGTATTACAAATGCACATAGTATTTGTTGTATGATTTCCACCACCCCCTCCATTTTAACTGCCTCATGCATTCCTCTCTCTCTTCCACTGTGCACATATATGTCAGATCTAAGGTGCAATTATGCTCTGAATTAGTCTCTTCCTCATTGGTGTACTTTGATTTTTTAAAACTCAACTGGACTATGTCCAGCTGAGTTTTTGTCGATACCTAGTGTCCGTCGTCCGTCTGTTGTCTGTCTGTCTGTGTCTGTCGTCTGTAAACAATTCGACGTCTACGCTCTAAAAGTCACAAATATTGATCAAATTTGATGAAACTTGTTATGCAGCATCTTTAAGACATAAACTAGTTTGGGATTGCATTTGGGCGTTTCACCCCCAAAAATGGTCGCGGCAGGGCGGCCATATTGAAAAATCAATTTTTGTCAATCTGGTACTTCCTAATGTAGCTAGAAGGCTGAAACTTGGTGTGTAGACAGTATCTAACAAACCTCAACACATATAATACATTCAAGTCTGAAATCTGAGAAAAGTAATTGTAGTTTTACTTTTCATGCCTCACTTAAAACTCAATTTTTTCTAGTTTCCTGTTTAAACATGAGATACCTTCAACGTTACTGTACCTCTTTCGCACATGTAAACTATATAGTTTGTGGTTCTATTATGCATATTCTAACCATATTGATATAGACCAGTTGAGTTCAGGTTCCCTGGAACCTCTAGTTTAAAGTGGGTACAGCCTACAAAATGAAGCCGAATGAGTATTTCCTGTCATCTTTGCGTATCAAGCAAATTCCCCTTTTTGCACTCACGCATTTCCATTTGATAAAGATAAATTGTGTTCTCGGCATTCCATGGACCTTTCCTGCCAGTGCATCATGAGTGATACCACAAGCTGAAATACAGCATGTCTGTTATCTGCTGAGAACCTCAACCCCCCCCCCCCCCCTCACAGGCCCATCTGCATTCCCCTATTCCCTTCTCACACCAACATTGAGACTTGAAATTTTCACACAATGAACATGGATGGTGGTGCATGGCATCTAGCCCGGTCGAATTTGAACGTGTGTCAAACGTTCATTAATCTTGTGAATTGTAAAACTATTATTATTATGAGCGAATGCATATTGCAGTGGGATTTGATTGTGAATTTAGCCGGCTGGTTGCATAATTACTCGGGTGTGCGGCTGCGCTGCCGATGCGATGGCTCCTGTAGGACAGTGCTGGAACTTGCAATTTGTTCAGGGTGCCGGCGACTCGGTCATCTTACTATAATTCACCAAATGTCCGTCTGTCCGTCCGTTCCCAGGTACCGCAAAAACGGCTGAACCGATCGCAACGATATTTTGGGTGGGTAATCCTGGGACCCCCTGGAGTAAAATAGGCTATATTGATTTTCAATTTTTTTTCAATTTTTCCAATTTTCTAATTTTCCAGTTTTTCCAAACATGATGGAATAATATTTACCGATATGAACAGTGATGTGGCTTTTATTGAAATTCCACAAATACTGCTTAGATTTTGATGATTTGCATGTGATATGATTTAACGGATGTTTATATAAATTGTTTAAAAAAAAAAAGCCTTCAATTTCTGATATTTTGCCTTTTCATTTGGGCCTCCCAATTGAAGCCCCGCCCGTAGGGCATGTACCGTTGCTATTTCTTTGTGAATAACACCGTGGGATTTTGATGTCCCTCACCAACCATCACTGGCAGATGAGTACCCGGCCTCATGTCCCGTACGAGGGACGGCGTATTTGTGGTGAAACTCCAGTTTGACAGTTTTTATCGTTGGGCCGCGAATCTATGAGAATCAAGTGCGCTATCTTTGCACGACCCTGTCTGACAGCTTTGATGTGATGGATACGGAATGGGATTTGAGGAGAAGATGATGAAGAAAATGCGAGGAAGATTATTTTTTGAAGCAGTTTGTCGGAGACGCTGCATTGAGGAAGCAGAGGGGAATATGGATGGACTGACACATTCTTGTTTGGGAACAGCGTGAGCAAATATTTCTGGCCAGATGGGCAATTCGTAGTTAAGATAAATAATACAGTGAATCAAATTTCCCTTTGCATGTTACATCCACACACGGGAATTGTTTTTATTGGTTTTATGTCCAATCTTCTGCAGTTTGCGCAACTTGTTTCCTTGTGTTTTTCAATTAACTCAAGTTTTCTTGTTTATTTGTTGTTTATCCTCCCATTCTCTATGTGGAATTGTTTTGAGATCAAAATCAGCTTGGCAGTCCGTTTTGTGTTTGCAATAATAAAATATGATACGTTGGAGTCTTCTTGATAAGCACAGTCATTGAGATTGATTTGCCTAATATGATGTACCTCGCTAATTCGGATAGGTACATTTTGGAGATGGTTCGAATTGGCCTGTTACCCTGACAGAATAGCTCGGATGTAGCACACTTGCCTGTGTGTGTGTGTGTGTGTGTGTGTGTGTGTGTGTGTGTGTGTGTGTGTGTGTGTGTGTGTGTGTGTGTGTGTGTGTTGGTTGTTATCTCCATATGCGGGTTTCGGAAGTTGGAACAGAGCCCTCCCAGGTCTCAAGGTATGTGTGTGTGTGTGTGTGTGTGTGTTACATATCCTTCACAAGTTTGATTAAATTAGACTGCGGTGTTCGTCATGAGTCAGAGGCTGTGGGAGAAGTCTTTATTAAATAATATTTTACATTGGTTTTGTGCAATATTGCATTTGTGCGTGACATTTGCTAAAGAAAGATTAAACTGAGAGGATGTAGAAAATAGTTTGGGAGCAAGGGGAGTATGAGAGGGAGGATAAAGGGATTGCTTGGGGATGTAGAATCAGGTGGGTGCAAGATGACCCCCAACCGTAAACCTCCTTGGTCCAAGTTATTTGTTCTGTCGATCCTGAATGTCCGCAACGCAGCAGGCAATAATACACATGAAAAATGTTCAGTATACTGAAAGAAAGGGCCGAGCAGAACACACGTGTACGTATGTAACAATTGCAAGATTTGAGTAGGAAATGGGTGGCAGTGAGGGGCTGTGTCCAGATTTGTATTTTTTGCTTTGATTTTTTTTTTTTTTTTTTTTGTATACAAAGTCGAGGCTTGTGAAAGAGCTAACATTTATCATGAACAAACAAATCAAACAAACAAGTAAACAAAGTATATAAAAATGGGAGCGGTCGACAAATTGGGGAGAGAAGGGGAGGAAGCACACAAACACAACATTTGAGGGCAGGGACATCGGGAGATGTGTTGGAGGCAGAGGGCCTGGGGGTAGGCAGGATAGGTATAAAACGCAAGGACACCAAGGACTTCCAGGAAAGAAGACAAAAGTCACCTCAAAAAAGTGGATTTGGGGTGAAATTAGCGGGGGTAGAAAAGATCAAGGTTTTGGATGGGGGAAGATAAGAGATGGTGGTGAACAGCCGTTTTAAAGACCTGGAGGGAGGAGTGGGATTGAAGAGAGTGAGGGAGTTTGTTCCAGAGGCGGGAGAAAAGAGGAATGAAGGAGTGAAGGTGAGCAGAGAGTCTTGATTTTGGCAGTTTAACCATAAGAGGGTTGCAGGCAGATCTTGTGCGACCTGCAGGAATATTTGGGGGACAGCCCAGAGAGAGCTGGGGGAGCAAGGCCGGAGAGGAGTCGGTAGAAGACGGAAAGACCACCAACCTGCCTGCGGGGTGAGTGAGTGAAAGGCCCTCGGAGATAGCGTCATTGCAGGAGATTCCAATGATTCTGAACGCTTTGGTTTCCACAGCGTGAAGACGAGCTAGGTGTGAGGCAGGAGCACCAGCCCAGAGGGGAGAGCAGTATTCCATTGAGCTGCGGATGAAAGCCTTGTATGTGGTGAGGAGCTCAGATAGACAGACAAATGAGAGGTTCCATGTTGTAAAATGCAAAAATATGATGAACCAAAGTTTCCCATTTCCTTGCCAATGAAATGCAACTGCCAAAAATAATTTGTCATCATTTCAATCGGGCAGTCAATTTATGGTCGAAAATTATTAACCATCGACAATGACATTGATATTATTGATCACTTTGATAAATATTATAAAATGCTTTTTTTCAAGCAATGTTCAAAATGAGCTATCAGTGGGATTGTGTGCCAGATGGTATCTGCAGCCGAACCACGGTGGTTAGAATAGAAACAGTTATGCTGTGTCATAACGAATGGTACCAGAAGACCAAATGTCTGAAGATGGCTTGATAATGCCGTGTAGCCATGCTCATAGCAAGTGGGTTTTTATTACGAAGGATGGCTTGGCAAGCACGCTTTCTTCCTCGGTTAGCTTGTGCTCGGCCTTTGTGAATACACAGACAATGGCTGCCCTCGTATCAATTTGTGAAATGATTGAACAGATTTCAATCTACACATTTTCACATTTAAGACTCATTGTTCGCTGTTGAAACGACCAACTAGTGAATAAAATTGACAGCAAGCTCTTCCTCACCACTACGCAATGTCTCGGGCCTCCTTGCCACCTCCCTGACCAAAGTTCCCTTCCAGTCTGCAATATTTATCATGGACCTTTTAGTCAGGTTCACTGACTATGTTAACAACACGAACTATGTTAACAAATATAATTTCGTTCAAAAATTTGGGAGATTAGCAAACCTGTACATTTTTGGAATCATCAGAGCATGGAGAATCCGAAAATCAATGTTGGCATTTGCACAGACAGCTGCATGGCCGCCATTTTGGAATTTCAAAATGGCCGCCATAAAATACATATTTTGCGCTATCTCGGCTTCTCGTCAACCTAGAAACTTAATCAAATATGCTAATCCTATGTTTTCTGGGTCAAGGAATCCAATAAAGGCCTCAAAATAGTGCTCAGGATTATAGAAAAGCAACAAACAAAGGTAATTGAAAACCATTGTCTCTATATTTGTGATATAACTGTATTACATAATACATGATATTGCAAGTCATTTGAAGTTATAGGTATGGGTTTATAAAGCAAGAAAGCAGCCTTGTTGGTATCAGATTGAGCTCTAAGTCCTATACACAGGATCTACTCGGTCTATACCGTTCAGGAATATGCTTTTACACATCTTCATCCCTGTCCTGAGGGTCATTTTCGCAAAGGTGTCTACGCAAATGCCAACA
Organism: Myxine glutinosa; assembly: GCF_964187855.1. NCBI lineage: Eukaryota > Metazoa > Chordata > Myxini > Myxiniformes > Myxinidae > Myxine > Myxine glutinosa. Next base: position 104,978,242 of record NC_136272.1, read on the forward strand.
TTAATTTTTAGATTCCTCATGCTCTGAATATTCCAAAAATGTATAGTTTTGCTAATCTCCAAAAATTTTGAATGAAAAAACATAGAGAACCTGACTATTTAGCCTGCAGCCCTGCTCTTTGCTTTTTTCTTTTCTTTTATCTCCGACACCTTTTCTTTTCTTTCCGAGTCTTTTTTTAAAATTATTTATTTATTTTTCTGAAGGTGGGCAGATGCTATTTTTCACCCCTGTCTGTTTGTATATTTGTTTGTTTTTCTGTGTGCCTGTGAACAGGATATCTCAAAAAGGTGTGGACGGATTCTGGCGCAACTTGGTAGACAGGTTGGGTGTGAGATGGCCGAATCGATTCAATTTTGTCGAAGATCCGAAGATCCAGATACAATAATTTTTTTCAATTTCTTAAGTGATTCTTCACCATTGAGATATGGAGCCAAAAACGAAATGCAGCATGATATTTCTAAAAGTTGTGGATGAGTTTAACAGAACTTGGTGTATGACTTGGTTAGGTGACAAGAACAAGCCGATTAGATTTTGGTTCAGGTCCAGATCCACATCCGGCCTGTCAGTAGGATACAAAACGTAAACGGTTCGTCCTGGTGGAGATATGCGCTCTTCCGATTGCGTTTCGAGTTTACATATGCTTTTCTTACATATCTTAGGTGCTTTTAATTGACACGTATTTTCTTCCCCACGATATCGGCAGTATATAAATTTTGCCTTGCCCATAGTTTGGAGGGATTTGAAGCCAAATCTTTTTGGATACTGTTTGAGAAGGAGGGATCGATTCGCAAATTGACAAACTTATCATGTTGTAATTTTTGATGAACCTGTTTACTCTCTTCCATAGGGTGCCCATAGGGCAAAGCCGTCGAGAACAGTGTTTGTCCGTCTGTCTGTCTGTCTGTATGTATGTATGTATGTATATGTATGTATGTATGTATGTAAGCATGTATGTCCCCTCAAACGTATACCAATCAGAGCTGAGGATCTGGTCACATGACAGGGTGTATGGCGGCAGTATGGCGGTATGGCGGGTGACTCTCCACACACCACCATTTTGATTTATATGCCGAACATATCGTCGAACCTGTCATATATTACAATCGCCATGCTCTACCTTGACGTTTTTCAGTCAGTGTGAAACACAAACAAACCGATTGTTAAAATGACCATCAAATATCGAAAGCATTGGCGTTACGTTTCTTCCAACAAAACGGTACGTACCCAACCCTTCTGGGATATAATATAGACAAGTCAGGAGACGACGATGGTTCACGAGCGAGCGGTATTCAATGACAAAGGACGGACTATAACCGAAACAGGCCCGGACAGGCCAGGCCCGGAAATGTCAAAACGAAGGTTACTGACCTTGAAATGAGATAGAAAATAATGTATAATCAGTTATGAGGTCAGTTAGCTACACAATACCGAAAATTCGGTGAAAAATGAAATGAAAAAAAAAAAAATGAAAAGAAAAAAAAGAGAAATGAAAAATCGAGCTCCGTGGGGCTCGACACATGACATTGGCCTAACCAAATATCGAAACCCCTGTCAGATTCCACCAAACCCCTCGGAAAAGATGGAGCTTGAAATCGAATACCCCCTAAAAAGACATCTTTTTCGGGCGTGGCTCCACCCACAATGGGCGCAATACGCCCACTCTAGGCAGGACACAACTAGATCATGATATCAACCGCCCACCCAAGTTTCATCAAGATTGGATGATATCATCGGGTAGTTATGCTGCGGACAGACAGACAGACAGACACACAGAAAGACGCACACACATGATGAATATAGTGGTCACTTGATAACTCGTGAACCAATTACAGTAGATCTTCCCTTAGTTCTGCAAGTAAAACTTACCTCACGGATGTCTGGATTCCTCCAAATATCTTTGTTCAATGTTATAAACAGCATTTGTGACTGTTTAGAAAGCTAATCATGTGTGTTTGTGGTTTATAATAATTTACAAGCCCGGCGACGCCGCTGTTAGACTTTCGGTCTTGTTTTATATTTATTTAGCGACACACCACCTTTCTCACAAACAAATTTAAATAATCCCACTCGGGCAGCTCTTTGTACAGAGCTGCCCGAGTGGGGTAATTTTTGGCTGCCCGGGCCTTAGAAGACATTCCCACAACTACATATATATGGGGTGCATATAATGTATAGCCGCTTGTTATACATGTGTGTGTATGTATATATATATATATATATATATATATATATATATATATATATATATATTAGGGTGGTCCTCAAATGTACACCAAAAAATAAAATTGGACTTTTTTCAGGTGCTTGTTGCTAAAACTGTTCCTTATTGTGAAAAAATGAAATGTGCCAAAGATGGTTTCTATACGACTTTATTTAATACTGTCACACTTGGGTTGAAAATTACAATGTTTCAGTATCGACACACAAAATTGTTTTTAATAACCAAACACTCAGATGTAATTCCAAATCAGTAAGAATGTATGACAATCATAGTAAACACACAGAGTAAGAGTCCTCCAGACCATTGATTCCTCATTAATAAGTTCTGTGGTAAATTATTTCCTCCTTATCTTCTTTGCGTTGGGGAACTGATGGCGATGCCACTCAACAACTCGTAGTTGGCCCGATTCCAGTTTCTGGATGCAGAATGAAACGACATCTTCTTTGCAACTTAAAAATACACCTGAAACTCCAGAGTCCAGGTCATCAGGCATCATTGGCTTAAACTTGCTTTGGTCAATGGAATTCCAGTTTGACTGGAAACGCTTGAAGACGGCTATCTCAGGTCCTTTGATGGACCAAGAAATGGTTTGAATGCTGCCATTGCTGCCTCTACCACTAGTTCCAGAATGTGATGCCGGCATGCAAAATGTAGTAGTGGTCGTCCAAGCTTTTGCTGCAAAATAGTGCACGCACCAAGTGCTGAACCAGTGTTGCTGGCTGTCGTGTCAAAGCTCATACCTGCCATCCCCCATCCAGCCATTCTTCGAGGCATTGCATAACAGCAGCAGCTGTTGCTAGTCCAGTTCCTGCTGGTAGCTTTGGCACACCCAGAAGCTTTCCAGTTCCTTGTGGGTCACTGACAATGACAGGAAGGCGATCAACTTTTTTAGTCCCATCGTCTGGAAGGAGCTTGCCGTCCGAATGAACTACCAGACTTGTGTTTGGAGCATAGGATGCCTGGATGTCACCTGCAATTGTCTTCCGTTGGATCCGCCTGGATTTCCTGATCGATGTGCGGTTGATGGCCAACTCTGAAGGGTCGTGTCCCAGAGCAGAGGCTGCTGCTGACAAGATGTGAACAGCTGATCGATCGCTAACCTTGGTGCGGTCGAGAGCTGCTGTTAGGTCCGGTATAACAATGCTTCTTGCACGCTTTCGGCTCTGCCTCTTTGAAGCAGATAGAACAGCAGAGTCGTCATGATCACTGGCTTCAGCACTGCTGTCTGTTGATGATGCTAGCTTAAGAGTCTCCTCTCAGGCTGCGTGCTTCTCTTTTTCATGCTGCTCTCTTTCAGTCAACACCTTGTCGCGTTGATGTGTCCGCTCCTCTTTTCCTGCTAGCACCTTGTCAACACCAACCATAAAGCCCCGTCGACCTGGCTCCCGTTGTGCCTTAAGGAATTCACGGTCCTCTGGTATTTTGATCAGATCAAGGACATCAACATGAGCAATGTCAAATAAGTCACGTAGACCGGTTTGAAACTGCTCTTCTTTCTTTATCTGAGGGACAGATCGCCAGCTCTTTCCTTTCAGGATGGATCTGTATTGTTCTACTTTTCTCTCTAGTTTTGCAATGATATTCTGCTCATCTGCAGTGGGGATCCGTGCTTTCTCCCAGATGCATAATGTCTCACGAACAACAGTTGTTGCGGCACTGCTTATGTCCAATTTCTCAGCATGATGTAGCTTAAAGTATCGCTGCAGAATCTCTTGCCAAGATGGGAGCCGAGTTTCTGGTAGTTTTTCAATATGGCAGCCTATCAGCCACACATGGTTCTTTTTTCTGGTTGCTCTTCTTGAAGTACTTGCACTCGCCATCATAACTGAAACAAACCGAAATAATTTCTGTATAGTGCTGATTAGCAGATTAGCAGGGGCCATGTGACAGTGGTAAAAGTTTTCAAAATGAAATGAAATTTTACCCAATTTGTTCTCTCTACAGGTGTAATAAAAAAATGGAAAAGCACTTTAGAAAAGTTAATGTTTACATTTGAAGACCACCCTAATATATATATATATATATATATATATATATATATATATATATATATATATATATTGTTACAGATCGCGGTTTAAGATGTTAGTTACCGAGCGGTTTGGTATTGCCGCGACCGTTACAGGATCCCTGATTCACCCGATTCACCCAGAACTTTGGCCGGATCGCACCACAACTAGTCAATAGGGAAAAGACAAAGGCGACACGGATGTGAAGAAGAAGAAGCAGAAGACAAAAAGGTTGGAAATCCCACTAAATTTATTCCTACTATTTACATGCTCAAAGTAACCAAGGAGAAGGAAAGATAATAAAATAATATACAGAAGGATTAGAGACACAGTGCAATTATTAACTTATACAGCTTAATTAACCCAGGACAGAACAAACTCACGTATACAAGAAGGATGGAATGGAATGAATGTTGGAAGGAGGAATGGGAAGGTTCAGCTGGGGCAGATGGTTCGGGCTTGATCCCGCACGGGACGTCGGCTGGACCTCGACGGCCACCGATGCCACCGCTATCTGGTCCCCGCGGGGTAATGGGTTTAAGCTGCTTGGTGGAGTTAACGCTGCTTGTCTGGCTCAGCTCAGGGCACGTCTGCCGTCTCTGGCGCAACCGCTGGTAATGGCCCTTGGCTCTTCTCTCTCCTGGCCCTGGTGTCTCCTCACCATTGACAACCCAACGCAACCAACGCAACCACTGACCCCTCGACGCCACCACTTCTCACCACCGACTTCTTACCACCGCAACCAACGCAACCACTGACCCTCCTCTGGCAACCGACTCAGACCAACTCAGAGAGCATCTCTGACCAACTCCTCGTGACAACTTCCGTTTTGCGCCTTTTATAGCGCCTCCAGCGATTACGCCCCCGGCGTTTTGGACACGCCCATCGGGGTGCTCACCTCGGCCCTGGTTGGTCGCGCGACCCTCGGGCTCCGCCTTGGATGACGACGGGCGGGCACGCCCCTCCTCCCCTCTGACGAGGTGGAGACACGCCTTTCTTCTCCGACTCAAAGCACATGGTCAATGGCGGTTATTGGAGGGGAGGTGATTGGGAATCGAGGGTTCAGCAGTGACGAGAGGGGATGTAATATGGAAATGGAGGTTTTGGGGATGGGAAGGAAAGGGAATCTATTCTCTTTCACTGGTGCAATGGAGTATTTCAATTAATGGAAGACACAGCCTTACACTAATACACATAATAAGGATATAACTGTCAAAAAAAAGATATATCGTGTCCTGCATGTATGTTTTATGGACTAACTACGGGAACGCCCTTTGACCTTTTATACAACCACAACGGAGGGAGGAGGGGTGATATTTTACAACAACCTTTTACAACAACCTTTTACAACAACCTTTTACAACAACCTTTTACAACAACGTTTTACCACAACAATAAAATTAAAAAAACATTCTCATATCCACAACAATATATATATATATATATATATATATATATATATATATATATATATATATATTGTTACGGATCTCGAGCCCGTCAACCTACAGAGGGGGGTTAAATCCTTTTCCCCCTCGGGCCTTCGAGTCCACGAGGCCGCGACCCCACTTTACACTCGTGGGACGGATTGCGGAGCAATTCGAGCTGCCACCCCGGTAGCGAGCGTGCGGAAGGGTATCCGGTCGAATCCCCAAGTACCTTCTATACACACGCCGCCACGAGAACGGGGACTGGACCTCGCACGGGTCACGCTAGTCTGATACACCCGAGCGGTTTGCGTGTCACGTGACTCGTGCCGTTAATTCTTATTGAATTATTAGATTATCGTCCTTAACTTAATCCCCGGACAAGGGCCCTTTCACTCACACGGGGAAAGGAAGGAAGAAGAAGCACGCGCTCACAGCGCGGTCGTTGGCGCCGTTCGCCCCGGTCACCTCGCTGGGCGTGTCCCTGGGATGTTTGCGGCACGTGCAGGGAGCTCAGGCAAGGAGATCGTTGGCGTCTGTGGCCCCGGGAGAGTCGTCCTCGCAAGCGCTATTAACAGGCAGAACGCAGACTACAAAGAAAGTTCCTGCTTTCGATCCCACACCCAGTCCTTCAGAATCCCGGGACAGAGAGCTCAGAGACAGACAGCGTGCTGGGAGCTTGGCCACGGATGAGGGCGTTACCACCGAGAGACTCGATCACAGAGAGAGTTCCAACCACACCTCTTGTTCGGGGGGCCTGGGGCAGGGTTTTATAGCCCCTCCCCAGAGTCTTACCCGAATGTTCCAAGCCCCTCTCCTGGCTGTCGTTGTTAGCCACTCCCCTTGAGCTTCCATTGGCTGCTTGCCGCTTACCGGCCACTCCCCTTCAGCTCCTCCCTCGGGCCTCCCAGACTTGTTCTGGGCAAAGCACATGGCATTCCAGCCCAATGATCATCTGGCATTCCAGCCCAATGAGCACCTGGCATTCCAGCCCAAGGAACAATGAAGCCTACACTTACTTGCCTGCTCCAATGCAAACTAACACAGGAAAGGAGACTATGCTTACATTTAATAGGAAATAACTGAACTAAAGCGAGGCTACATGTTGTGGTGCAACTAACTAAGAGGGGGGGGGGGGGGGGGTTACCTTTATTCCCAAAACTGCAACAATATATATATACAGTGCGTATCAAAAAAAAGGTAATCCAAATTCAAGGGGTTAATATGCAAAGGTTATTTACAGACTTGGCATTTAATATGGATTTTTTTTTTTTGACTTGGGTTTACTTTCTTAACTCAGTATATCAATCTGGTGAGTTTATTTTACACTTTGGTGATTTATTTGTTAAAAGAACCATGTCACTGATTGTCTGTCGCAGCAAGAAGTCAACAACAGGATTATATCACAGGTGGCGTGACAAAATGTGCGGACAGGTACATTTGATGATTGGCTTCACAGTCGGGTATATAAGGGTTGTTGCGTTCTGTATTAGTGGAAAACAACTGCTATACGTCTCCAAAAGGTATTTCCGCTTCCTCTGGAGATGGTCCGTCAACTCGACAATGCTGTTTGTCATGGAGTGGTGGCTTTACGAAATTCCGGCATGAAACAGCGTGCTATTGCTCGGCAGTATGGCATCACTCAAGGTCAGGTGTCAAAGATCCTGAAACGAAATGCTCAGAGGGGTGTCCCTACTCCAATACCGAGGCCAGGACGTCCCCGTAGAACCACAAGGAGGGATGATCGCCAGCTGCACCGGTTAGTCCGCAATGGCCGTACCAAGTCAGGTAATCGGATTTGGGCTGAGTGGCAGCAACTGACAAATGTGCCTGTATCCAGAAGGCTAGTCGACCAATGACTGGTTCAAGCAGGCTATCATGCCAGGCGTCCCCTGAGAAAGCCACGCCTGACCAGACAAGACCGCCAGCGCCGATTTCAGTGGGCCAGAGAGCACCGTCAATGGCAGCCAGGACACTGGAATCACGTGATCTTCAGTGACGAGTCTAGATTTCTGGTCTATCGTCAAGATGGCCACGTCAGAGTGCGCAGACAAGTGCATGAAGCCTACAACAAAGATTGTACAGTGCCAAGAGTCCAAGCTGGAGGTGGTGGGGTGACCGTTTGGGCTGCTTTTCATGCAGGGGGCAAAACTGACCTGGTTGTTCTGAATGGAAACCTGAACCAATTCAAGTATAGGGCCATTCTGGAAGAAACATTGCTTCCATTTGCTCGTGCAGCCTTTCGAGGAAACTTTGTGTTCCAAGATGACAATGCACGGCCTCATCGTGCTCGCATTAGTCCAGCAGAACTTTGAGGTAACCTTGCACTAAAGGTCCCACAATGGTTTTTTCTTGATTTTGCATCTTCAGACCATGTAGAATCAGAAACTCGAGGGTGCCAAGCTGGCACCCTTGAGCGTTTTGCAGAAATCGCAGGTTGCCAAGGTAACCATACCCATCGATTTGAGTGTAAATAATAAACACGAAATCTGCATATATTAGCAACTATAGCTTCCCTGATATTGATTAATATGTCAATGTGCATGTTTTCTGACACGAGGAATCCGTTGGACACATTATTCTGATGATTGAAGGTCAAGGTCATATTACAATGTCAAGGTCACACCAAAAATATGATAATTCGAACATTGTTTTATTGTTAAAACTAAATATTTCACCACACTGAGTAGTGTTATGGTGTTCTAAAGTGTACATAAAATGTCACCAGTTGTAGATACAACTTAAACACTAGATATTTAAACGAAAACTTAATAATGTTGACACGAAAATAAGTGTGTATAAGTCCGACCATAAGGGCAACATATTGTTGCGGATATGAGGATTGCATTTTTTTGATTGTGTTGTATTATATTGGAAATGGTGATGAACATTGTTGGATATGGCCCCTCCTGCCTCCAGAGTTGTGTAAAGGTAAAAAGGGCGTCTCGGTAGTTAATTCCATGAAACACCACATTGAAGGACCCGATAAAACCCTTGTTCAGTAGCTTATATCTTATTATGTGTTTTAGGGTAAGGCCTTGTCTTCCATTAAAATAATACTCCATCGCACCGAATCAATTAAGAATAGCTCCCCTTCTATAATTCCATTTCCCAGCCAAACTCTCCATCTGTGGGTAAAGCAGTTCACAAGCGTGGGGTGCACGCCCTCTCATTTCGCTGCTATAGTGAATATGTGCTCCGTGCTCTGTTTGAACAGGAGGGGCGGGGTCGCCCGGGAGAGGCAAGCCCAGGGCGCGCCACGAAGGGCGGGGCTGTTCAGCCCCATGCCCAAATAAGGAAACAAGCCCGTGGCTCGCCACGAGGGGCGTGCCGTCGGCGCCATGCCCAAATAAGGAAACAAGCCCGTGGCTCGCCACGAGGGGCGTGCCGTCGGCGCCATGCCCAAATAAGGAGACAAGCCCGTGGGATTACCATACAAGGTCACGAAACAGAGCACGGGGGAGGAGGGCGGTACCGAAACCGAAGGGGGCGTGACAGACCCGCGCTGAAAGGTAGGACAGAAGGGTGCGACGATCGTGGGACAAGCTACACCAGAGATACGGCAGATGAGTCCAGGTGCGTGAGAGGGTTGGCAGTCCACCGGGAGAGAGTTCAGAGTTGCACCGGAGTTGCGTGAGAGATACGAAAAGCCTTTGACAAAGAGCCGCTTCAACCAGCCCCGTTTCAACCAGCCGAGTGACCCTGCCGGCGTGCGCTGTGAAGCCGAATACAAGGAGCTGCCGGCTCCTCGCTTCCCGCCCGGAGTGGACCTGCTCGCTGTGCCCTGTGATCCCACCTGCTCATCCCTCCAAACGATTCCTACCCTTCCATCCATTTGCGTACGTGAGTTTGTTCTGTTCGTGCTGTCCTGGGTAGTAAACTAAGTCAGTATAAGCTAGTAATTTTCACTGTGTCACCTGCGTTTTCATGTCACCTGTAAATAATCGTGACTGCTCTTTTTGCTTATGTGTGTGTAAATAATAAACCCCGTTACTCTTCTGTACGTCTTCTTCTTCTTCCTCTTTGCATTCGTCGTCTTAGTCTTTTCCCCATTGAATATCTGTGGTGCGATACGGCCAACGTTTGGGTGAATCGGGTTTAGTCGGGGAACAACTGTTCGGTCGCGGAGCCTACGCTCGGCAAATATAACATCCTTAACCGGCTAACCGCGTACCGTAACAATATTATTACGAAGCTAAATATGAGTCTAAAGCACGGAAAAGTTCAGCGGTCAGCCCAACACAATTTGCTCAAATATGATAAAGCTCTTAATTGTTATTACAATATGAGCATCAACGGTTTTATATACATGTATATTATATGTGCAGTCGGTACTGTTTATTACCCCCCCCCCCTCCCCTGGGATTTCAGCAAAATGTGAGATAGGCGATGCCGTAATAAGCAGCACAAATAAGGTATTTGTGCTGTGTATGATAATGTTTTTCAGCGCCCTAGTTTAATCAGTTTATCACGTTAATTGTTTATAATTCTGCATTTACATCTTCCTCATCAGGTACGTCCGGCACTACCATTTTAGTACGTTCATTACAACAGTCCAATCCACCTTCACAATGACAGAATATTGTGCAGGGCAACATTGAAGATGAACATGAACACCTTGATGACTTGCAGTTTTCGCAAGTGCACTTGATCAGTTTGAGTATGTCATCCGGTGCAGATGCTGTGTCCTGTGGAACCATCACAGGTTGCAAAGTTTTGTTCTCTGTATCTCGTGTCCATCCATACATGGTAGGGTCCATGTCTGGCGGACTAGCTTCTGCGGCATGTTTCCAGAGGCAGGCTTGTAAGTGGCCCCTCATTACATTAAGTTGAAAAGATTCATTGGTAGGGGGCAGAGATATGAGCTTTGGTAGTGACTTCTTTTGATGCAATGGCTGCAGACTTGCGGAACCTCAACACTTCATCGTATGAGCACACGACACCGAACTTATATAACTTTTGAATTAGTTCTTTTTCTTTTATCAGTCCACCAATTGTAACTTGCAATGGTGTGGGGGTTTTGGTTAGGAGATTCGTAATCATATTGCAAATCATTATCACCGGTAGTTTCTGAGTAGTGCCAGGTAGCAGTTTGGTGAGAAGATCCATCATAGTTTTGCTTGTGTATTCATCTGCTAAATCAGTGTTCATTCGACAATGATATATTTCTTTGTGGTGCGGAATCGTCTTAGTATCGCTTTTCACGTGCTTCACCACTTTTCTAATAGCTTGTTCTAAGTCATCATCGTCATCATCAGGAACCATATTGAAGACATATTTGGCTTTATCACGGAACACAAGTATACTTGCAATGCCTGTTGCTGTAAAAACGAGGAGATCGTCTGTGAAACGCGTAGACACTGCACTCAGTAATGTTCGTTTTGACATGACGGTGCCTCCAAAGCTTTGGTAAAGTTTGTATATTTCTGTTGAATTTCTTATGCGCGATCGATCCGCACCTATATCTGAAACCAGTTTGCCATAAGCTGCATCTACTATTAATGGTCCATGAACTTCAGTAGCACGTGTCGCTGCAAGCTGTACCGATTTGGGTGCCATAAATTTAGTCTTGCAGTCATAGTGATACATAGCGTCTGCTGCATGCAGATCACTGACAGCTCCTTCTATTCTCACTAATACTTCATTAGCCCATTGATCTGCACGCGCGTGACAATTGTCCAGTATTGCTGTCTTGAATGGTTTATGATGGATACGATCAGCAGTTCTACACAAGACTACCCGCCGCTTCTGGCGATTCGGATTTTTCTTATCTTGTTCACATGGCGTTCCACAAAAGATGCAGTCTCTCCTGAATTCAAAACTACGAAGGTCAGAGCGACATTGACGTTTTCCGTGAGGTAGTGGGGAAACGGAGCGAGATTCTGATTTCCGTAATCTATTTAGATGAGATTTTGAAGTATATGAAGAAACGCAGTTTTTGTGATAGTGCATTGTGAAATTGGAATCATCGGAGAAGTTATTCGCGATGTCGACATGCAAACCATCGTCTCTAAGTTTGCTTGCATCGATAATACTTGATATCCGTCGTTCTGTGCAAACTGATAGCGGCTGATTGGGATGACTGCAGGCATCAACTCTGCTGAATACACACTCCATGCTTCTTATCTGAAAATACAGGAAAGCACGAATTAACAATGTGAAGACCGCTGTTATTATTTTTGGCATGACTTTGACATTGTAATATGACCTTGACCTTCAATCATCAACATAATGTGTCCAATTTATGTACACTTTAGAACACGATAACACTACTCAGTGTGGTGAAATATTTAGTTTTAACAATAAAACAGTGTTCGAATTATCATATTTTTGGTGTGACCTTGACATTGCAATATGACCTTGACCTTCAATCATCAACATACTGTGTCCAACGGATTCCTCGTGTTAGAAAACATACAAATTGACATATTAATCAATATCAGGGCAGCTATAGTTGCTAATATATGCAGATTTCGTTGTTATTATTTACACCCAAATCGATGGGTATGGTTACCTTGGCAACCTGCGATTTCTGCAAAACGCTCAAGGGTGCCAGCTTGGCACCCTCGAGTTTCTGATTCTACATGGTCTGAAGATGCAAAATCAAGAAAAAACCATTGTGGGACCTTTAGTGCAAGGTTCAGCTAAAAATCCCTATTTAGCTGCCGGACTACATGATCCAACACTTTCTTGCTGACCGTGGTGTAGAGCATATGGAGTGGCCTGCCATGTCCCCGGATATGAATCCGATAGAGAACTTGTGGGCAGAATTAACGCGTCAAATCGACCACTTGGACCAGCAGCCTGCCTCTGTGCGTGAATTGCAGCAGGGTGTCACTGCATGGCAAGCGATTCTTGTCCAAACCTTGGCAAATCTCGTGAACAGCAGGCCTCGACGTGTACGTGCTCTCCTGAATGCTCGTGGGGGTTACACGAAGTACTGAACTGTAATTTTACTGTCCGTAAGCCCAGTCGTAATTTAACTTTTGTTTTTGTTAAAAATATTTTTGGCTAATGTGCAAAATAAAGAGATACTTCTGGAAAACGCACAGAAGTTTAACACAGTACTGTCCGTGAATTGAGTTCGATATCAGTTTACATCACTTTCAAGGATCAATTTATTTGCTTCGAAATGTCAAATGTGGTTTTTGTTTCTTTTAAAGGTCACATTAACAAAATCTAGAATAATTTCAACATAATTCCAATGAACTTTTGGTTCAAAGTCATCTTGAAAAGTAAATTCACCCCCACAAAAAAAATATTCCATATTAAATGCCAAGTCTGTAGTTTGACAATATGCATGTGGTTTACCAATTATGAGGAGATCCTCAGCTTTCCATTGATGCCTTTCATGCATCATTGCTGTCACACATGACCGAGTACATGTTCATTGAAAACGACAAGTTCAAATCACATTTTTACAAGTTTGGCTAATCAGTGCAATTGCATATTGACAGATAAAGGTGATATAATATAACAAATATCATGAAACATTTACATTTTGTAGTCCATTGTATAATTTAAATATACATCAATGCAAATTTCGCATGTGGAAAAAGTAAGTACACTCTTGACTCTAATAGGTGGTATTGCCCCCTTTGGCAGAAACAAACTCAAGTAGGCGTTTCTTACAACTGTCTACCAGTCTCTGACATCGACTGGGAGAAATTTTTGCCCACTCCTCCATGCAGAATTCTTTCAGCTGTCTGATGTTTGAGGGGTTTCTTGCATGCACAGCTCGTTTCAAATCCCCCACAACATCTCGATGGGATTTAGATCCGGGCTTTGACTTGGCCATTCCAGAACCCTCCATTTCTTTATTTTCAGCCATACCTTGGTGGATTTACTGGTATGTTTAGGGTCATTGTCATGTTGCAAGGTCCACCTTCGGTTGAGCTTCAACTTTCCGACAGATGGCCTCACATTATCCTCAAGCACCCTCTGGTACAATGAAGAATTCATAGTGGATTCTATGATGGTGAGCTGCCCAGGCCCTGATGCAGCAAAGCTGCCCCAAACCATAATATTTCCACCACCATGCTTTACAGTTGGTATCAGGTTCTTGTGGTCAAATGCTGTCTTTGGTTTTTGCCAGACATGTCTTCTGGTACTGTGGCCAAATAGCTCGACCTTTGACTCATCTGTCCAGAGCACATTGCTCCAGAAGTGCTGGTCTTTGCCTCGGTGTTCATTGGCAAACTTTAGTCTTGGCCTGATGTTCTTTCTGGACAGCAAAGGTTGCCTCTTGGCACACCTCCCATGTACATAAAATTTGTGCAGCCTCTTTCTCATGGTAGACTCGTGCACTTTGACATCAACAGTGGCTAGAGCTACCTGTAGGTCCCGTGATGACATTCTGGGGTTCTTAGAGACTTCCTTCAGCATCTAGAGGTCTGCTCTCGGGCTGAACTTGCTGGGGCGGCCTGGCCTGAACAAGTTGGCAGTTGTTTGGAATCTTCTCCACTTGTAGATGATCTTCCGGACAGTCGAATGATTGATTCCAAATTGTTTGGAGATCTTTTTAAATCCCTTACCAGACTCATAGGCACCTATAACCTTTTTTCTGAAGGCCTCAGAGAGCTCTTTTGATCTTGGCATGGTGACGCCGCACACATCAACAACAAAGAGCAAACCAAACGAAATGTCTGAGGTTTAAATAAGACAGGTTCCTCCAAGATCCTCTCTAACGATGTTCTAATCATTTGCACCTGAGATGGTGCACCTGATTCTAATTTTAGGTGTTTGAAATAGTGATAAATGTAGGGTACTTACTTTTTCCACATGCGAAATTTGCATTTATGTGTATTTGAATTATACAATGGACTACAAAATGTAAATGTTTCATGATATTTTAAATATTATATCACCTTTATCTATCAATATTGTTGAAATGAAGATCTAATAGGTGTATGTTGGAATATGTTGAAAAAGTCAAATTTACGTGGGGTGTACTTACCTTTTCACGTGACTGTATATATATATATATATATATATATATATATATATATATATATATATATATATATATATATATATATATATATATATATCTATATATATATATATATATATATATATATATATCTATATATATATATATATATATATATATATATATATATATATATATATATATATATATATATATATATATATTGTTGCGGATCTCGGTTTCGGCACTCCCCTTACCGAGGGGGGTTTAATCCCCTCGTCTATCACACTGGCAGTCCGAGTCCTAGAAGTTATCGCGCTCCTTTGCGGGGGTTGAGGTTGACCAGGGTGACTGGTCAATGGAGTCCCAGATACCTTCGCCAACCTCGCCGCAAAGCAGGGCGCTACTTCTGCCCGAACCACGGACAAGATGGAATTTTGCCGAGCGGTTTAGCAATCCGCAGCTCGAGCCGTCAACAAAGTGACTAAACCCGATTTAAAGCGGTTCGCCAAATCGTGCCACAGCTACTCAATGGGGAAAAGACTAAGACGATCGGACGAGAGGAAGCAAAGAATACGAAGGGTAAAGGAAGAACAAATATGATTTATTACTATCTACAAGAGGAAACGAAAGAAGGGAATATACAAGGAGAGGAAATAAAAGGACATAGGGCAACCTTAGACACTCTTATATAACACGCCCCTGGACAATACAGACAGACTTACATGAATAGGGAATGGCTGGAAGGAATGGCTGGAAGGGGGAGAGGGTCCAAGCAGATGGCAGGGCAGGAAGGTCCGGGCAGAGGGCACAGCGTCGAGGTCCGCTCCATGTCGCGCTCCGGTCCACGCTCTGGGCTTGAGGCGAAACCCGGCGGCAGCTGCACGTATCGGTTTCACGCAGTCGGACAATGCGTATATACTGCGGTATTGTCGTCGTCAACGGACCCACTCTCCTGCCTTATGATTCAGCTGAATGCTCATCTGGTACTTCGTATATTGGACCTTCGCACTCATCTAGTGAAGCAGTGTCCTCCCAGCCGCTTTTTTTGGGTGTTCTTGTATCCAGCCGCCGGCTCCGAGGACACGCCTACCTACCGGTCGGCTCACCTCGGCCCTGGTTGGCCGGGGAGGGCTCGCTGGCTCCACCTCTTGAGGAGACATTGACAGGCCACGCCTCGTTCATGGCGCTCGAACCCACTCCTCCCTTTTTTCCTCCCACTCTGACCGCGTGCGTAATGGCGGCTTGGGTGCCAGCAAACAACCAAAAGGGCAGCGAACGCTGCAATACCGCTACTGGCACTTTGAAGAGATGATTGGGGATAATTGAAGGGGCCTATCTTATTTGATTAATGCAACGCAGATTCAACTATTGGAAACAGATCCTTAACTGAAACACATACTAATGAAGTAACTAAAGAAGAATCTATGGTGTCCTACGTGTTGCAATATGACCTAACTAGGGTGCGACCTTTGAACTTTACACCAAAAATCAGGACAGAACTCTCTTAGCTGTCTCCCTCTTCCAAATCCTGGTGGCGTCTGGTCAAATCTGTTTCTGGTGTTTGTTCCCCCTCCATCCCCTCCCTCACCTCAAACGGCCACACGGCTGATTCCGCACGTGAAAAAGCTGAATGCCTCAACTCTGTGTTTGCCTCTAAATCTTGTGTCCCAAACCCATCCCTCTCTGTACCCACCGTACCCAGTCATACCCAGCTGCTCCTGGACTCTGTGTCCTTTCCTTCTGAGAAGGTGGAAAAGTTTCTGTCAACCCTGGACTCTGATTCTGCAACTGGACCTGACGGCATCAGCCCACGGGTCCTAAAATCCTGTTCTTCCGCTCTTTCACTCCCTCTCTCTGTTCTCCTCGCCCTCTCTTTTGCTCAAGGTCATCTGCCATCTGCTTGGAAATCTGCCAACATCACCGCTTTGCACAAAAAAGGTGCAAAAACAGATCCCAGCAACTACAGACCAATCAGCCTTCTCCCAATTATCAGCAAAGTCACGGAATCCATCATTGCTTCAGATATGAAATCTTTCCTCTTCTCCAATGGCTTGATCTCTGATCATCTATTTGGTTTCAGACCTGGTCACTCTACTCTGGACATGCTGCTTCTGCTTTCTCAACAATGGATGGAGGTCCTCAATGCCAAACAGGAAATTAGAGCTGTCTCCCTTGACATATCACGTGCCTTCAATACGGTCTGGCACCCCGCTCTGCTCACCAAACTCTCCTCTTTTGGTATCCATGGAAATCTCCACGCATGACTGGCGGACTTCCTCTCTAGTCGTAGTCAACGTGTGGCCCTGAATGGGTTTCTCTCATCTCCTCTTCCTGTTCAGGCTGGAGTTCCCCAAGGCAGTGTTCTGGGCCCTGTGCTTTTTCTGGTCTTCATCAATGATCTCTCTGACTCTCTTGAAAATCCTCTCTATTTCTTTGCTGATGACTCTACTCTCTGTCGCTCCATTCTTCATCCCTCAGATCGGCAGTCTGCAGCCTCCTCACTCTCTGCAGACCTGGACAAAATCACAGGCTGGGCATACAAGTGGAACATGTCTTTCAATCCTGACAAATCTCACACTCTTACGATGTCTCTCCGAAAAGACCGACTGGACAACCCTCCCATCCACTTTCTGAATAATCCTCTCCAAGAAGTTCTGTCACTCAAGCTTTTGGGTCTCACTATCTGCCATGATCTTTCCTGAGAAAACCACATTTCAAATCTGGCCTCCAAAGCCAGTCGCCGACTGGGCATCCTTCGTCGTGCGAAGTCCTTCCTTGGCACACCTGAGCTCCTCACCACATACAAGGCTTTCATCCGCAGCTCAATGGAATACTGGTCTTCCCTCGGGGCTGGTGCACCTGCCTCACACCTAGCTCGTCTTCACGCTGTTGAAACCAAAGCATTCAGAATCATTGGAATCTCCCGCGATGAAGCTAACTCCAAGGGCCTCTCACTCACTCACCGCAGGCAGGTTGGTGGTCTTTCCGTCTTCTACCGACTCCTGTCTGGCCTTGCCCCCCCAGCTCTCTCTGGGCTGTGTCCTGCAAATATTCCTACAGGTCGCACAAGATCTGCCTGCAACCCTCTTATGGTTAAACTGCCAAAATCAAGACTCTCTGCTCACCTTCACTCCTTAATTCCTCTTTTCTCCCGCCTCTGGAACAAACTCCCTCACTCTCTTCAATCCCACTCCACCCTCCAGGTCTTTAAAACAGCTGTTCACCACCATCTCTTATCTTCCCCCATCCAAAACATTGATCTTTTCTATCCCCGCTAATTTCACCCCAATTCCACTTTCTTGAAATACCAACTTCTGTCCTGGAAGTCCTTGGTGTCCTTGCGTTTGATACTTTTGCCACCCCCCCCCCCCCCAACCCCGTTCCCACGCGTCCTCCCCCCAAGCCCTCTCCCTCCCACACATCTCCCTGCTCTTCAATGTTGTGTGCCCTCAAGTGTTTGTGTGCTTCCCCTTCTCTTGTCTTCCGCTCCCTCTTTTTATATATTTTGTTTGTCTGGTTGATTTGTTTGTGAAGTAAATGTCAGCTCTTTCACGAGCCTCGATTCAGTATACAAAAAAAAAGAAGAAAAAAAAAGGGATTATTTATAAGGGGACATTTACCAAAATTTACAAAGTGAAGGCTCTAAAAACCGTAACACAGCACCCGTCTCTCCTCCAGGGCCGTCCCGGCCCGAAAGTACTTTAACTTAATGTGACACTCAGGTGTAGTAACCCTCTACTATTAACCTTACCCTGAGTGCGACAGTTAAGTCATCCCCCGGGTTATGTCCCCCTGCTTTTTATGTTATGGGTATGTCCCCCTATGTCCCCCTACTTAAAACAATTAAGTATGTCCCCCTGCTGCGTTGCATCCTACCTAACAGATTCACGCCCACAGGATAACCGGATCACGGAATTATTTCCAAAGCTACACATTGACGGTGGGGAGCATTATTTACAAAGACACACTATTTGGTATTTACAAAACAAAACCCAGGACCTGTTCTTTTGGGAAACAAAAGCAGTGTTTTTGCGAAGAGGAAAGGCATACACTGCAATGCGCCGGTACACCACACCCACGGGCGCTCCGAGATGCACAATTGATATTGCAGTGCAATCTCAGAGCACCAAAAGCACCACCATAAAGCACCCAATAAAAAACACAAAGCACCATCCAGTGCACAGTCATACAGTTCAAATAATAAGCAATGATGACGTCTTCTTCTTCTGTGCTGGGCCGCTGTCTCTGGACGTCTTCTTGATGTTCTGTGCTTGCGGCCGATTTGATAATAATAAGAAGGCACAAAATGCGTCCATTTCTTAATTATGGCCAGCAGGGGCCAACTAAGGGTGGTCCACCTGCTTGGCATAGGTGCCACCTTTACCGTGGTCCGCAAGCAAGATTCCCAGCAGCGATGCCAGGCCCCAAAACGTGGGGTCCATGAGGGGTGCTCAGCCACAGACATGTGGTCCATATGGTGGTGCTCGGCCACAACAACGTGTGGTCCATAAGTGTGGTACCGGTCCAGGCAGGCAGCAGCGAGGGTGCGGGCACACAACTGCGGTGCCTGCACGCTTTCCCCTCAGTGCCCAGAGAGCACGGTCCATAGGTGGGGAAGGAAGACAAAGCAGAGTCAGCGGGGTGCAAGGGCGCAAGGGTACACATCATCACAAGGCAATGCAGAGGTGAGGTGTGCAGGAGAGCGAGTGGAGAAAGCTCGTCCCTACCGTACGCCCCCCCCCTCCCCCCATCACCTAATCTACCCTTGCCCCTTACCCCGTATTTACACAATTTACAAATTCGTCGCTACGTCTTGTCTTCCCCATATCTCCCCTAATTCCAAATTCGTCCACAATCCCACTAACCAAATTTGCCATAAATCAATTTATCACCAATCCCTCCTAAGGAGGAAGAGATGGAACACAAGCACAATGTCACCCCCACGTCATGATGCGTCTCCCATTCCAAACATTTGCACAAACCGGTGGTGTGGAGTCTTGTCACCTTGGTGAGTGGATGCAGATGGTGCGAAGAGATTCCAATCCTAACTATACTCTAAATGACTTTAACACACTTAGTCTACCCGGGGTCTTTCCCTGCCAAACCATTGGCCATCTTACACTATGTGGTTCGAAGAACCGAACTCCCATTGACCAAACTGTGGTGCTCATCTATTTGGGTCTCACTCCCCCGATTCTTAACCCTGTGCCTTCGCACAATTTCCGGGCTGGGTCGTGTGGCGCTCCCAGCAGGTCCGCTCACCTGCACACCTCCGCCACTGCAGTTGCCTCCCGAGCTTACCTGCTCCTTACCCTAACCTACCTGGGGAAGGCCCTCTGGCGCTCTCACCCCCTACCGCCCTCTCTGGCATCGGGCTACCCGGGTCCGTCCTCCGGATCCTCGGGCCCCATTGAACAACTCTACTGGCTCCCAGAGCCTACCTGCGGCCTCACCTGGCCGACATACTAACAGTGGCGGAGTGCCCATTTAATTACACTCACTAACAGGCCACACGCCCAGCCAATTGACTCCACTAATGCACCCAACACAACACTTCCGTGCAACTACCCGCACCACAGATGCCAATATCCAACCACAATTTACCTACTCCCTCTACCTACTTTTAAACTACCCTCCCTGGGTACTCGTGAAGGGGTCCATCTTCCCCATTCACTCCTTTCGCACCAACCACTCCACTCCACATATTCCACACTACTCACTCCACACCATACATTCCGTACTCCATTCCATCTATTCCATACGCCATTTATTCCATGCTATTTATTCCATTCAACCATTCTCCATGCACCTGTGCTTCATCTGTACTTGCACACTCACCTGGTGCTCACACACACCTGGTGGCACTTGCACCCTCCTTTCCTCCCAGGCTCATTCATTCAATACAACTCACAATCGTACTTTTCACAATACTCTGCTCAATACACTTTCTGCACACACACTGCATCATCTGATCTGACTACTCCCTTCTAAGATTCATGCTCCCCAGTCTTCCCTTATACTAAGCGCTCCCTCGTCATTATAATCCAACTACCCTACTCTATGTCCCCTCTACAGGTATGATGTCGCTGCTTAAATCTACAGTTACCTATTGTCATCTTTCTAAATTCTATCATTTTATCCTAACCCTCCCAGGCTAGGTTTTCACAGCCATACCCCATAAAACCTATTTCTCCTTTGCCCCCATGAGGTGATACGATGTGAGGGATGGTAAATTTACCATCCCTCTACACCATATACCATTTACCATCAATTCTCAATCACACTATCACTATCGCCATCAGTCCACTTCACTCAGAGCCTCTCGGTACGTCGTTACATTCTTTACAGCTCGGCTTCGCAAAGCCAAGCAATGCATACGGGTGGTTTGGTCTACTGTGGGTTGGGTCCGTCCGGAATTCAGTTCAGGGGAGGAGGTTTCGTCGGGCTAAGGCTCAAAGCACCATCCCGGCACGGGGCCTTGCGCTCCCAAGCGCGATGGCCTAGCCTTGCCCGGGTGGAGTGCCGCCACCACAAGGGGGCGCCGTTCCGACCCCTCCTACCTCCCCTCGAACCGGGCCGCCCGCTTTGCCTAGCAAAGTGCGACCGTGCAGGGCGGGGCCTGGCCCGAATCGTGCACGACGCTCCGAACAGGAGCGACACGACACCGATCCCCGCCGGCTCCCGCAGCCCACACCGCCCGGCACGGACCGGGAGCTCGCGTCGGCTATACGTCGGCCTAACCGCTGCCCCGGTCAACGTCGATGCCTTACTCGCATGCTCACATCCACACACGACTCTTCCCATATTCACACATTCAGGTGTCTCCATACACTTTGTTACTGCACTTGCTCGTGCATTCTCTTTCGCTCCATACTCAGGTCTACTCATAACGCTCACCACACAATCTCTCCGTGCACACCACCCAGGCACACTCATTTCGCTCACAGACTTCGTTACACACCTGACCACCGCACACCCCCTCGCACACTCGTCGTTCGCACACTCCGCTCCACACCTCTCCTCCGTTACGTCCCCCGTAACACTCGTGGGTGTGCACTCTTGCACATACCCACTCGCGCGCTCCGATGTGCCCTCCCGCACACGTGCCACAACCAGCTCAGGTGTGCGTTCTCGCACACTCTCTCCATCCATCTCACTCTCCGTGTCACTCTCATCACACATACACTCCGACGTGCATTCTCGCTCGCACTCGGTTTCACTTCCATACTCTGTAACACACTCACTCTCTGTGTCGCATTCATCACACCGACACCCCGACGTGCGTTCGCCCTCGCACTCGGTATCACCCTCGCGCTCCGACGCCATTCACACACGCGCGCCGTTCACCTTCACACACCTTTTCCTCACACGCGTGCCATTGCCATCCATAACGCGCACCACGGAGCTTTTACGAGCGCCCGGGTTACGCCTGCATCCCAAGCGTGCGAAAATTCTTTTTGCACCAAACACAGCCCGACTCACCTGGGCGCTTCCTCCTCTTCGTTCCTCCACCACCTGCAAACTTTTCATCTGGTTAATAAGCACAGCATCACGATGCAAATCCAGACTTTGTGCATTATCCATCTTTTCCTCCAACGAGTGGTTTTCTAAGTCCGGCGTCTGCTTAATCCCAATTTCCACTATAACCATTTCATTCTGAATTAATTCTTTTTCCGCCGCTGCACCTGAATTTGCCCTGTCCAATTCGGCGGCCGTCGGGTTTTTCACACCCCGTGTCGCGATTTCTATCCCGGTCCACCCGGCTGTGCTTTGCTCCACCTCGCTTTCTCCGCGCTTCTCTAGCCGCGTTACCTCGTCGTGTACAAATGCGCTTTTCCCGCCCGACCTGCGGTTAACCTCCCTTTCCAATTCTTTTGACTCATACGTGGCTTTGTCCCTCGCTAGCCCCTCATTAATTTCTCGGGCTTGGCCATTTATGCCCTCCAATTTGCTTCCGAGTCCCTCCAATTTGCTTCCTAATCCCCCCAATTTGGTTTTCCAATCATTTCCCATTTCCTCAATTTGGCTTCTCAATCGCTCCTTGTTCCTCTCCAGGTCTTCGCCCGTCATGACCATAAAGGGCCTCATTTCAGCCATAAATGATTGCATGTCTTTTAACGTTGGTACAGTGGGCGCGGCTGCCGCGACCACGTGCGAGGCGCCGCCATTTTGTGCACCTGCAACCCCCACTGTTACACCTTCTCCAACCCCCTCTTCCATCACTCCCACTGTCTCCCTGGTGTCCTGGGTTGCCTCGAACTCTTCCTCTATCTACCCCACCGGCATCCGATCGCCTTGACCATCCATGGCACGACTCAATTTGGATGTTAAACAAAATTTCGGCCGCTCGTAATTTTGACCAAATTTCTCAGATGTTTTAAAAATTTGGTTCGTGTCCAAATCCCACTCCTGACACCAATTGTTGCGGATCTCGGTTTCGGCACTCCCCTTACCGAGGGGGTTTAATCCCCTCGTCTATCACACTGGCCGTCCGAGTCCTAGAAGGTATCGCGCTCCTTTGCGGGGTTGAGGTTGACCAGGGTGACTGGTCAATGGAGTCCCAGATACCTTCGCCAACCTCGCCGCAAAGCAGGGCGCTACTTCTGCCCGAGCCACGGACAAGATGACATTTTGCCGAGCGGTTTAGCAATCCGCAGCTCGAACCGTTAACAAAGGGACTAAACCCGATTTAAAGCGGTTGGCCAAATCGTGCCACAGGTACTCAATGGGGAAAAGACTAAGACAATCGGACGAGAGGAAGCAAAGAATACGAAGGGTAAAGGAAGAACAAATATGATTTATTACTATCTACAAGAGGAAACGAAAGAAGGGAATATACAAGGAGAGGAAATAAAAGGACATAGGGCAACCTTAGACATTCTTATATAACACGCCCCTGTACAATACAGACAGACTTACACGAATAGGGAATGGCAGGAAGGAATGGCTGGAAGGGGGAGAAGGTCCAAGCAGATGGCAGGGCAGGAAGGTCCGGGCAGAGGGCACAGCGTCGAGGTCCGCTCCGGTCCACACTCCGGGCTTGAGGCGAAACCCGGCGGCAGCTGCACCTATCGTCGTATCGGTTTCACGCGGTCGGACAATGCGTATATACTGCGGTATTGTCGTTGTCAACGGACCCACTCTCCTGCCTTACGATTCAGCTGTATGCTCATCTGGTACTTCGTATCTCGGACCTTCGCACTCATCTGGTGAAGCAGTCCCCTCCCAGCCGCTTTTATTGGGCGTTCTTGTATCCAGTCGCCGGCTCCTAGGACACGCCTACCGGTCGGCTCACCTCGGCCCTGGTTGGCCGGCGAGGGCTCGCTGGCTCCACCTCTTGAGTAGACATTGACAGGCCACGCCTCGTTCCTGGCGCTCGAACCCACTCCTCCCTTTTTTCCTCCCACTCTGACCGCGTGCGTAATGGCGGCTTGGGTGCCAGCAAACAACCAAAAGGGCAGCGAACGCTGCAATACCGCTACTGGCACTTTGAAGAGATGATTGGGGATAATTGAAGGGGCCTATCTTATTTGATTAATACAACGCAGATTCAACTATTGGAAACAGATCCTTAACTGAAACACATACTAATGAAATAACTAAAGAAGAATCTATGGTGTCCGACGTGTTGCAATATGACCTAACTAGGGTGCGACCTTTGAACTTTACACCAAAAATGGGAGTATTTACAGGAGATTATTTATAAGGGAACATTTACCAAAATTTACAAAGTGAAGGTTCTAAAAACCGTAACAATATATATATATATATATATATATATATATATGTATACACACTAAATGGCCAAAAGTATGCGTACACCCCTTCTAATTTGTGGATTTGGCTGTTTCAGCCACACCCATTGCTGACTATATACGCATATACGCATATATAATCGCATATATACGCATATACGCATATATACGCATATATATATACGCATATACGCATATATGATACGCATATATAATCAAGCACACAGCCATGCAATCTCCATAGACAAACATTGGCAGTAGAATGGGCCGTACTGAAGAGCTCAGTGACTTTCAATGTGGCACCGTCATAGCATGCCACCTTTCCAACAAGTCATTTCGACAACAGTCAGTTTCCAACAACAACGTCAGTTTATGCCCTTCTCGAGCTGCCCCAGTCAACTGTAACTTCAACGTCGGTTTATGCCCTGCTCGAGGCAACAATATATGGTGCATAATTAAGATATGGTGATTTATGATATATCTTTAATATATATATATGTTTATGATAAGATATGGTGATCTAAGTGGTGATTTGACAGTACTTGGCCTCCCGCTCTGAACTTAAATTGCTTTTAAGTGTTGCATTATGTATATATATATATATGGCATTCAAGTGCAAGCTTTTATTTGCACAAGAATGCACACAGTTATGTAACCAAAAGCTTTGCTCAAGGATACATGATGCAGCAAACCAACAAGTTATTACATGAATCATCATACGAGCGGAAGGTGATGGATTTATATAATCTGCTTTGTGTACTCATTCTTTCCTTCTGATGACCTTGCTTGACCTTGACATATAAGCACTTTGTTTGACGCATGTTGCCATTCGGTGGATGCTGGGTATTGAGTTAGCATCAACCTTGGAATTCAGATATAACTAGTAATACCAGAACGGCACACCACCAGGCTGAACAGTTTACGTTTTGTACGATAGGTCAGATCTGCATTCTGATCTGAACTAAAGTCTAATCGGCTTGTTTGTGTTGTATAACCAACTCATCCACCTAGTTTTGTCAAAAGTCCTGCACAACTTTTTGGGATGTCATGCTTTATATCGTTTTTGGTTCCATCCACCCTGATGAATATAATCACTTAAAATAAAATAAAATGATCGTATCCAGATCCGTATTCAGATCTTCACCAAAATCTAATCGATTCGTCCTTGTCACACACCCAACCTGTCCACCAGGTTTCATCCGAATCCGTCCGTAACATTTTGAGAAATCGTTTCCTATTTATCGGTTTTAGCCCTATCATCAAATGGTGAAGAATTACTTTCAAAAATTTTACTGATCCGGCTCCGTATTCTGATCTTCACCAAAACTGAATCAATTCGTACTTGTCACATACCCAGTACAACAACAACAACAACAACATGCATTTTAAGGCCATTTTCCCTGCTAGAGCGGGGGTTAGCCTTGCGTCCCCATGACAATCTTCTCCATTTTGCCCTATTTTCTGCATCTCTCCTTGTTAACCCCCTTGCCCGCATTTCTTCTTCCACCATCTTAAGCCAAGTCTTTCTTAGTCTTCCCCGTCCTCTACTTCCTTCTACATTCATTTCCATCACTCTTCTCATCCAGTGACTTTCATCCTTCCTCAACACATGACCAAACCATCTCAACCTGTTCCTCTTCACAGCATCAATCACAGGCTCTATTCCCATCATCTTTCGCAATTCATCATTTGTCTTCCTCTCTCTCAACGATACTCCGCACATCCATCGAACCATTCGCATTTCCACCCTTTCCAGCCTTCGTTGCTGCTCTACGTTCATTACCCATGTCTCGCTCCCATAAATCATAACACTTCTCACACGTGCAGCATACACCTTTCCCTTCAGCTTCAACGACACTCCCCTCCTCATCAGCACGCCACTCAGTTCCCGAAACTTCTTCCATGCACATCTCACTCGAGCAACCGTTGCCGAGTCTGATCCACCTTCTCCATTCAGCATGTCTCCGAGGTAGCAAAATGTTTTCACACCTTCCAGCTTCACGCCGTCTCCAAGATCCAACTCAACATTTCCTCCATCTGCAGCTCCCTCTGTGCACACCGTATATTTGAATGTAGCTGCCACACTGGTTAATGACCCTCTCAATCCACTACATTTTTGATGAACCCACTCAGCGCACATTGTACATTGAATGGAGTTCACTCCGACACCCTTCCTGCACACAGCACAGGGCCACTTCCCAGTTCTTTCCACCTCACCACGTGCTTTACCACTTGCTATCACCTTCGTCTTTCCGATATTCACCTTCAGACCTTTTGTCTCCATACATTCCTTCCACTTGTTCATCTTTTCCTTCAGTCCATCCATACTTTCCGCAATCAACACCAGATCATCTGCATACAACAACTCCCACGGTATACCCTCCTTTACGTTCTGAGCCAGCACCTCCATCACAGCTACAAATAGTAGTGGACTTAGTACCGACCCCGGATGCACTCCCACCTTCACCTCAACCTCAACACTGTTCCCGTCCTTCGTCCTTACAGCTGTGCGCGCTCTTTTGTACATTGCCATCACTACTCTGATCAACCATTCCTCCACTCCTAACTTCCTCAATGCCCATGTCAATACTTTGCGTGGAACCCTATCGAATGCTTTCTCCAGATCAACAAACCCAAGAAACAATTTCTTCCTCTTCTCCATGTACTTCTCCTGCAACTGCCTCACAATGAAAAGCACGTCTGTCGTTCCTCTTCCTGGCATAAATCCAAACTGCATTTCGTCGATCTTCACTTTCTTCCTTATCCTCCTCTCAAACACCCTTTATAATACCTTCATGCCATGCTCCAATAACTCTATCGCTCGGTACGAGCCACACTCCAGAGGGTCACCTTTCCCCTTGTATAGAGGGACAAGGGTACTCAGTTCCCAATCCACTGGAATGCGGCCTTCTTTCACCACCAGATTACAGATCTCTGTCATTCTCTTCACACCCGAACTTCCTGCTGCCTTCAACATATCTCCCACAACTCCCGTCGGCCCTCCCGCTTTTCTACTCTTCATTGCTTTTATCGCTTCCTCAACTTACTTCTCAGTTATCTTCTCTGCCGGTCCTAAAACTGGGTTACTCTCTATGTTGCCACCCCATTCATTCTCTGTATTCAACAGCATTTCCATATATCTTTTCCATCTTCCTTTAATTCCATCTGGGTCCACAACGATTTGTCCCACTTCATCCTTCAAGCAACTCACCCCCATCACATCACACCTCTCTTTCGCTATCTGCTTTGCAATCCTGAATACCGCTCTCTGACCCTCTTCCAAATCCAAACGTTCTCCGAACATTTTCCTACATGCCCCCTGTGCCTTTGCTACCTCTTTTTTTGCAGCCTTCTTGGCTGTCTTGTAACTTTCATGCTCTGCCTTTTCTGCCCCCATACCCTTCGCCTTCTGCCACTCCTTGAACTTCGTCCTCTTCTCGTCAATCTTCTTTCCAACTTCATCATCCCACCACTATGTTTCCGAGTGCCTCGGTGGTCCTTTTGTCCATCCACATACCTCACCCACGGCTCCCAACAGACTAGCTTTCATTGACATCCAACCACTTTCAAGCTCAACCACATCATCCTCTACCCTACTCAGCATCTCTTTTAATGCCTCCCTTACTGTCACCTCTTTCAACCTCCACACCTTCATTCTCGGTTGGTACTTCACCTGCCGAGCTCTCCTCGCACCTTTCACCCTTATGTCGCAGACAACCAAGTGGTGCTGTGAAACAGCCTCCTCCCCCGGGATCACCTTTGTGTCCCGGAGGTGCCCCCTATCTCGCCTACGCACCATCAGATAGTCAACGGTTGTCGTCGACCCACCTGACGAGTATGTAACAGGCTTATTATCTTCTTTCTGGAACTGAGTATTACAAATCAACAAATCAGCTCCATCAGCAAACTCCAAATCCTTTCACCTTCTCCATTTCTCACACCATATCTATAACCCCCATGAACTCCCTCAAACACACCCATACTCCTTCCCACATGTCCATTTTGGTCTCCTCCTACCACAACAACTTCCTCATCTTTCACGTTTTCCATCAGCTTCTCTATCGCACACCAGAACTTGTCCTTCTCTTCATCGCTCCGACCAACCTGCGGCGCATATCCCGAGATGACGTTCACCAAGAGCTTTCCAATCATCATTTTCACCATCATCAACCTATCACTCACTCTAGTCTCACTCACCACACTGTCTACAAACTCCTCAGAAAACAGGACACCATCACCATTCATGCCCTCCAGGCACCCTTGCCACACAAACTTGTATTTCTGTCCCTGCCTACCCTTCACCATTCTCACACCACTTCCCTTCCATCTCGTCTCTTGCACACAACATATGTCCACTCTTCTTCTGGCCAATACTTCCACCACTTCTCCTGATCTCCCTGTCATTGTCCCTACATTCCATGTCCCAAACCTCAGAAACCGATCTCCACTTCGGGCTGCACTCTGCCCATATGTAGTTGTAATTGTCATGGTTCTCTTTTTGAGGCAATGTTTTTATGGCCGGATGCCCTTCCTGACGCCAACCCTCTTAGTCACCTCTTACGACATGCAGGGATACGGTGTACCTATTCTAATCCAGGGTACACACTGGGACTGTCACATACCCAATCTCTCCACAAAATCTCTTCCGAATCCGTCCACCACTTTTCGAGATGTACTTTTTACAAAAAGACAGATAGGGGTGAAAACATAACCTCCATACACCTTTGGTGGTGGAGGTAATCACACCTCAAGGTGTAACTATTGGCAACAATTAGCTGAACTTTGTTTGACATAAACTCAAATCTTGCTGGTTTATATGAAATGTAAATCCCTTCACTGTTGTGGGACCAGAAACCACATGCCCTGTCTGCTATTTCTGCATGCTTACTGACCAAGTGGGTGTGTCCTTTCTTTAGTCCACATAAGCAGATCTCGAAAGGTAGCTTGGCCAATTGCATGTTGAAAATGTGCACGCTCTTCCTGTTTTGTGCAGGTTTTAAACACAGGTCCTCCTCTGTATTATAGCCCCTTGTATAACAACTTGTATTTCGCCTAATGGTTGGAGCATACTTTTTGGATCATGGAGGTCAGTAGTTTGATGCTCGCTCTGGCCAAGTCCGACCAAAACCTTTTAAAACAGTGCTTCCTCGCTTGATGCTCAGCATTTAGAGGATAGAGCGCAGATAGACACTGTACGATGGTTTCTCATAGGAGGAGGAGGAGGAGGAGGAGGGTTCATTTCGCCATAAAAATGGCCCACTGTGTGTGAAGAGAAAAGCATCTAAAATATTGTGTGGTACCCAGAGACTTCGGAAGTTGCTTCAATTTCCCCAAGCTTGGAGGTTGTTTGTCTGAAGTCAAGTGCAGTGTTGTCTTATGTCTCGTGTATTTGTCTGCATGTATGCGCGTGATTTGCATTGCAGCTCGTCCATGATCCTTAGCTTCTGTAAAGAAATGTTAATGATGGAGGTGAAACTAAAAATGTATGTGTAGCCACAGAGGCACTTAGATTTGGCTTGAACTTGGTATCTTGATGCCTTGGTATCTCTCCCAGGTTACTCCCTCCTCCGGTATGATAGACCTGAGCCTCGTCCTGGAGGTGGGGTTGCTATCTTTATAAAAAACTCTCTTCCTCACTCGCCCTCCACTGCCCTCTCTCCACCTCACACCCAGGAATACCTTTGGCTACGACTTCCCCTTCGCTCCCACCTTTTGTTCATATGTGTGTTGTACCGTCCACCAAACAGCGATGACTCCATCTACATCTCACTGTCTGATAATATGGACCAACTTCTATCTACCCATCCCAACTCTCTCTTCCTCATATGTGGTGATTTCAGTTGTCACCATCCCATTTGGCTGGGTGTGGGTACCTCTCTCACCAGCCATGGCTCTTCAGCAAAGGACTTCTGCGACTCACTGGGACTGACACAATCTGTCAATTTCCCGACCCGGATCTCAGTCAACAGAGCATCTTCTCTTCTGGATTTGGTTATGACAAACTTCCCTGAAAATGTCTGCTGCTCTTCTTCTGCTCCAATCGGCTCATCTGATCATGTGCTTGTCAAAGTGGACATCTCTCTGACCATTCTCAGAGAGCCTCCTCAGCGTCGACGAGTCTGGCATTTCACTCAGGCCAACTGGCACGGTCTTCAAGCAGCCATCAATCATCTGGACTGGTCTCCCATCTCTACTGCCTCTGACATCAACTCATCCTGGGAATTCTTTCAAAGTAAATTGCCCTCTCTCATGCACAGATTTATCCCATCTCGTCTTCAGTTGTCATACCCTTCCTCCCGTCCATGGTACACGGAATCTTGTGGTGAGGCTGTTGCCCTGAAACAACTTGCTTTAGTCTCCTGGAAAGCACATCCAACGGAAGGAAATCTCATTTCCTTTCACAAAGCCCGAAACAAGTGTGTGTCCACCCTCAGGAGAGCCAGGAAACAATATCTCACCGTTCTCAAGACCGAACTCTCTTATCTGTCTCCCTCTTCCAAATCCTGGTGGCGTTTGGTCAAATCTGTTTCTGGTGTTTGTTCCCCCTCCATCCCCTCCCTCACCTCAAACGGCTTAACGGCTGACTCCGCACGTGAAAAAGCTGAATGCCTCAACTCTGTGTTTGCCTCTAAATCTTGTGTCCCAACCCCATCCCTCTCTGTACCCACCGTACCCAGTCGTACCCAGCTGCTTCTGGACTCTGTGTCCTTTCCTCCTGACAAGGTGGAAAAGTTTCTGTCTACCCTCGACTCTGATTCTGCAACTGGTCCTGACGGCATCAGCCCACGGGTCCTAAAATCATGTTCTTCTGCTCTTTCACTCCCTCTTTCTGTTCTCTTCACCCTCTCTTTTGCTCAAGGTCATCTGCCATCTGCTTGGAAATCAGCCAACATCACCGCTTTGCACAAAAAAGGTGCAAAAACAGATCCCAGCAACTACAGACCAATCAGCCTTCTCCCAATTATCAGAAAGGTCATGGAATCCATCATTGCTTCAGATATGAAATCTTTCCTCTTCTCCAATGGCTTGATCTCTGATCATCAATTTGGTTTCAGACCTGGTCACTCTACTCTGGACATGCTGCTTCTGCTTTCTCAACAATGGATGGAGGTCCTCAACGCCAAACAGGAAATTAGAGCTGTCTCCCTTGACATTTCACGTGCCTTCGATACGGTCTGGCACCCTGCTCTGCTCACCAAACTCTCCTCCTTTGGTATCCATGGAAATCTCCACGCATGGCTGGCGGACTTCCTCTCTGGTCGTAGTCAACGTGTGGCCCTGAATGGGTTTCTCTCATCTCCTCTTCCTGTTCAGGCTGGAGTTCCCCCAGGTAGTGTTCTGGCCCCTGTGCTTTTTCTGGTCTTCATCAATGATCTCTCTGACTCTCTTGAAAATCCTCTCTATCGCTCCATTCCTCATCCCTCAGATCGGCAGTCTGCAGCCTCCTCACTCTCTGCAGACCTGGACAAAATCACAGACTGGGCAAACAAATGGAACATGTCTTTCAATCCTGATAAATCTCACACTCTTACGATGTCTCTCCGAAAAGACCGACTGGAAAACCCTCCCATCCACTTTCTGAATAATTCTCTCCAAGAAGTTCTGTCACTCAAGCTTTTGGGTCTCACTATTTGCCATGATCTTTCCTGGGAAAACCACATTTCAAATCTGGCCTCCAAAGCCAGTCGCCGACTGGGCATCCTCCGTCGTGCGAAGTCCTTCCTTGGCACACCTGAGCTCCTCACCACATACAAGGCTTTCATCCGCAGCTCTATGGAATACTGCTCTCCCCTCTGGTCTGGTGCTCCTGCCTCACACCTAGCCCGTCTTCACGCTGTTGAAACCAAAGCGTTCAGAATCATTGGAATCTCCCGCGATGAAGCTAACTCCAAGGGCCTTTCACTCACTCACCGCAGGCAGGTTGGTGGTCTTCCCGTCTCTACCGACTCCTCTCTGGCCTTGCCCCCCCCAGCCCTCTCTGGGCTCTGTCCCCCAAATATTCCTACAGGTCGCACAAGATCTGCCTGCAACCCTCTTATGGTTAAACTGCCAAAATTAAGACTTCTGCTCACCTTCACTCCTTCATTCCTCTTTTCTCCCGCCTCTGGAACAAACTCCCTCACTCTCTTCAATCCCACTGCACCCTCCAGGTCTTTAAAACAGCTGTTCACCACCATCTCTTATCCTCCCCCATCCAAAACCTTGATCTTTTCTACCCCCGCTAATTTCGGTCCCCTTGTGTTTTATACCTCTCCCCCCCGCCCTCCCCCTCCCACGCCTCCTGCCCCCAAGCCCTCTCCCTCCCACACTTCTCCCTGCTCTCAAATGTTGTGGTTGTGTGCTTCCCCTTCTCTCCCATCTTGTCTTCCGCTCCCTCTTTTTGTGTGTTTTGTTTGTCTGCTTGATTTGTTTGTGAAGTAAATGTCAGCTCTTTCACGAGCCTCGATTCAGTATACAAAAAAAAAAAAAAAAAAAAAAAAAAAATACTTAGATTTGGCTTGATTTGATTACAAGACTTTCACGAACCGGCTGTGACCAGGTCTGATTTTGGACTGAAGGCAATTTGGGCAGGAGTTGGTAATTTGTTCAGGGTGCCGGTGATAACTCGCCTACTCCACCAAAATCACCGTGACATTTGTCCACCAATGACGGTGCTGCCAGATGGCTTGATGTCTTTTCGGTGGATGACGCACACATTGATGCCTCGCCCTGTCTGACAAACATCATGGTGATAAATAATAGCTGGGTGGAGATTGGAACCTCGACTGGACAGCGAAGAGAGGAGTTGATATGCCTCTCAGCTATGCTGCCAGTTCATTGATGATTCATTGATGTATTGGCCTTTGGACTAGGCTACATCTCAACAACAACAAACAACAGGTATTTTAAGGCCATTTTCCCTGCAAGAGCGGGGGTTAGCCTCGGCTACATCTCGGCACAATACAAACAAAAAACCAATCACTTGCTTGTGCAGCTTTATGACATTCAACACCCAATGATCACAATGCATTTTGAAAATACCATTTGAAGTTATGCATTATATAAATTCCTCATTTTTACTTTGCTTTGAAATAACTATCAGTGAAGAGATGAATGCTTTGGGCAGTCCTGTTTTTTCTTCGTTTCATCTTGTCTTGTTTGTTCAGCAGCGCTGTGAGTTATAGTTGGAAGAACAAATTCTGAAAAGATCTTCAACAATAAATTGGTGTCCTCTATGCTTTGCCCATGTCCAGATTTTTCTCCAATTTGATTGTGTCTCTGCAGCCTTCTGCTCGGGCTTTTCGTATGTTGTGATGGTTTGTTTTTTATTTGCCAGTTTCCCCATAGGATCGAGGCTCGTGAAAGAGCTAACATTTATCACACAAAAAAAAAATCAACCAGACACATAAAACATATAATAAGGGGAGCGGTAGACTAGATGGGGAGAGAAGGGGAAGCACACAAACACAACATTTGAGAGCAGGGACATCGAGAGATCTGTGGGAGGGAGAGGGCTTGGGGGGAGGAGGCATGGGAAGGGGGGGGGGGGTGGGAGAAGTATAAAACACATGGACACTGCTCGGACTTCCAGGAAAGGAGTTGGTATTTCAAAAAAGTGGATCTGGGGTGAAATTAGTTGGGGTAGAAAAGATCAAGGTTTTGGATGGGGGAAGATAAGAGATGGTTGTGAACAGCTGTTTTAAAGACCTGGAGGGAGGAGTGGGATTGAAGAGAGTGAGGGAGTTTGTTCCAGGGTTGGGAGAAAAGAGGAATGAAGGAGTGAAGGTGAGCAGAGAGTCTTGATTTTGGCAGTTTAACCATAAGTGGGTTGCATTATACAACATTGTATTGTGATTATACAACATAAAAGTGAGGCGAACATACTATCTCCAATTCGTATCGTACTTAGGAGGAAAAAGGAAGTATCATTATATTCAGGAATACAAAAAAAACCTTGGCAGGTGGAGAAGCGTGCAGGCACTTGCAGAGTTTCGGGAGGGTGGAATGGCATGGGGAGTGTATGGGAGACGATGCGGAGGGGAGCTTCAAAATTCTGCTGTTTTTGCATAATTAATACAGAGATGGCCGCTAATTCCACACATTGCCACACTCTCCCAACATTATTTTCCTTGGTTTGCGGGAGATCGATTTGTACGCCATGCAGCACAACACGTCTGCTTTGCCGACGTCCACTGGGAATAATTTGAGACAAACACTTTATGCTACAAGATTCTGGTGCTATGTTTTGATACTTCAAACTGTTTCTATGCCACAAGTTTACGTCCGTTCCAGGTCTTGGCTTATTGACATTTCTGCCATTGCCTTGGCTGTATATTGACGCGACTTGAATGGCTCAGTCTGCCTATCACGTACTGATTCTCATGGCGAGCGTGTTGCATTGGCTTTCCTAGCAGTTTGCATTTTGACGCTGACCTGCCTGCCCCGTTGGCTCGCTACTCGAGTCGGAGAAACTACCTGCAGATGCCCATGTTGGCTATTCTTTGTTCGATGAGGTTTGCAATATGAAACTTTCACAAAGGTGAGCAAGATGAGAAGGAATGTTGTCTACCACTTACATATTTCTTTAATTTATCTTTCCATTAAAGCTGGAAATGTTTCTCAGCTGTGAAGGCAGGTACAGGTAACATTGATGTGTTTTAGCCTCTCTCTCTCTCTCTCTCTCATGCCCTTTCACCTCTCTGCCAAACCCCTGCCTCCCCAGGTCACACGTGTTCAACCAGAAATCCTTATCTTATGCCACTCTCCCCAAGTCTTGCTTAATGTTCATGCTATTCATTCAACCCCCTTTCCTCTCAATTGTTGAACCGTCTTCCTGACTGTTCTCTCCTGCTTTTCCGTCTATGATTCAACTTTGCCACCCACTGCTACCAAATGGTCTTTTTCATGTCTGCCTCTGAGCTTTACAACATCCGCTCAGCCCCTGTGTCCCTTTCACCTGCAACTCATCACCTCGTGTTGTGATGCATGTGTATTCTTGTCCTTCTGCTTCGCTTCTGCCTCACTTACTCTTTGTTGAAACTCAATGCTCTACTATTTTGCTCTTCATTGGCCTTGACATCTGTATTAAAAGCGGGGTTGAGAGAATCCACTATAAATGGATGAGGTGTGTGTGTCTGTTTTTTGTGGAGTTCTACTGGAGTTTTCTGATGTGGAGTGTGATACACCAAAATCATCTTCATGACCTCCAGAGTTGATGATGTGAATTAACTTCAAAGAATTCCCATGTTTTAAACACACGCCATGTTAAGGTATGTAGAGCAACTTAATACGTCCTTCCATGGCATGGCATTCCAATGACAAAATAAGCTGGAACAGCACTCCGAAGAGTGCATACCTCCGCTAGGCTGAACAGTTTGTGTTTTGCATCCCAACCAAAATCGAACTGGCTTGTTCTTGTCACACACTCAACCTGTCCACCAAGTTTTGTCTGAATATGTCCATAACGTTTTCAGATATCGTGATTTTTTTCATCATTTTCCCCCCCTATCTCTCAATGGTGAAGAATTACATAAAATATTCTTGGATCCAGGTCCCGATCCGGACCGTCACCAAAATCTAATAATTTTGTCCTTACACATACCCAATCTCTCCACCAAATTTCGTATGAATCAGTCCACAATTCTTGAGATATCCTGTTCACAAACAGACAGACAGGGATGAAAACACAACCTTCATCCCCCTTTGGTGGTGGAGGCAAATCAAAAACAACTAGAATGGCACTCAGTAGAGAGCATACATCCGCCAGGTGAACAGTTTACGTTTTTTTTATCCCAGAGTAGACCAGAAAATCAGAATATACCGAATCATATTTAATCAAAATTATCCGTCCACAACGTTTTTGAGATATCCTGCTATATATAGTTTTTGGCCCCATCTCCCAATGTCCAAGAATCACTTCAACAAATTCTACTATCCTGATCCGGTTCCGGTTCTTCACCAAAATTGAATCGATTCTTCCTTGTCAGACACCCAATTCTTCCTTGTCAGACACCCAATTCTTCCTTGTCAGACAAGGGGGTTAACAAGGAGAGATGCAGAAAATAGGGCAAAATGGAGAAGATTGTCATGGGGACCGCAAGGCTAACCCCCGCTCTAGCAGGGAAAATGGCCTTAAAATGCATGTTGTTGTTGTTGTTGTTGTTGTCTTGTCAGACACCCAACCCGTCCACCAAGTTTCGTCCAAATCCGTCCACAACTTTTTGAGATATGCTGCTATGTATCGTTTTTGGCTCAATCTCCCAATGGTGAAGAATCATTTTAAAATTTCTACTAGCCGGATCCGAATCAGGATCTTCACTAAAATCTAATCATTTCGTCCTTGTCACATACGCTACATCTCTGCCAAATTTCGTCCGAATTCGTCCACAACTTTTTGAGACATCTTGTTCACAAACGGACAGACAGACAAACAAACAAACAGACAGACAGGGGTGAAAGCATAACCTCCATCCTCCTTTGGTGGCGGAGGTAATGACGTATCTGCCTTTGTCTTTGCTATCAAATTCATTGCCACAATTGGTTGATTCTCTCACTTCCTATTGTTCAGCTTTTTAAACAACTTCACATGGTGCAAAACTTCCCACACCAGGAACGGTAAAAGTTTATGATGCTGTTGTCAATGTGGAGAAATTGAAGGGCATCCATAAACATCACTGCAAAGGGAAACATTGTTGAATTTGCTTGCCTTTATCAACGCTGTCAAGCAAATGGTGTTGTTTAATCGAACAAGTGTTGCATGTGCAAGTTTTCCCACCGTGTTGTATATCCCTTGCCCCTTTTTTTAACCCTTGGCATTTCCCTGAGAGAGCAGTGTATTGCCTGGAACAGCTGCTTACCTGGACCCTTTAACACCACAATTGGTTCATGTCTTCCTTAGGTTAGGCCAAATTGGGGATCAAATATAATTATAAATTCACAATCTTCAAGTTAATGAGCAATTGCAAAATTATCAACCGAGACCTTGGTGTGTTTGGAATGTTTTTTGACCCCTAAAATTATCTTGGTGAACTCGTAGTTGGATTTCCAACCTCACTTTAATACAGATTACTGTATGTGCAAATATTTCCAGCATGCTCAAATGGGCTGGAAACGGCTATTTCTTCTGTGGTTAATCAAATGAATTTCTTAAGAAGAGCTAAACAAGAGAGATAAATGTGATGAAGCTCCAGGATAGATACTAAATGGTACAACAGGTAAGATGTGGAGTAAAATGACAGGTGAGCAGTAAATAAAACGAGGAAGATGGAGATAAAAAAAAAAAAGAATCCATTTTTCACCAACATTATGTTTCGCCTGGTGTTGGGCTAGTGGCTAGGGTGCCGGCTTAGGATCCTAGGATCCTGGGTTCGAATCCCGGTCAATCGCTGAATTAACGCCAGGGGGGTTGACTCAGCCTGTCATCCTTCCGAGGTCGGCTAATTGAGTACCAGTTCACTGGTAATTCCCTGTTTGTCGTTAAAGGCGACAAAAAGGATTGGCGTCAGGAAGGGCATCCGGCCGTAAAACATTGCTTCAAAAAGGGGACCCAAAAAAACAACAACAACCACGGTGCCCGAAAAAGGCCAACCCCCGCTTTGCGGGGAAAAATGGCCTCTAAAGGTGGTTTATTATGTTTCGCCTATTGAAGTCAGTCTTGAAATACACCTTATGGTTGGGGCTAGCCACCCCCACACACTCCACATCAACCCCTTCTACACAGAGAGGAACTTATACATTACACTTATCAGCTGCAGGCTAAATGCATTATGAGACACGAACTGCGAGAACATTACAAGATGTACAAGTTAATGGATTTTGGGAGTTTAACTTGAAGGGAGAAGAACATGAGCATCCTGGAGGAGCTGGGCAGGGTCAAAGGGCAGAGAGAATAGGGAGCGAGATCGGAGGAGAGGTGGTTTAAAAAAAAAGAAGAGGCACCCCGACATGCATGTGATGCGAGAGCAAGTGGCCTTGCCAGTCGGTCTTTTTGCAGGCGATTTGAATAATGTTTAGAGGTTTAGTCTCGAGGAGAGATGGACGACCTCCTCTGAAACTTGTTTGTTGGACTTACAGGGATATATGTATATATATATATACACACAGGACCGGTCAAAAGTTTTAGAACGCCTCAATTTTTCCAGTTTTTATTGAAATTTATGCAGTTTAATGTCTCAATGTACTCTGAAATTAAGCATAGAACAAATAAACAATTGGAGTTAAAAAAGAAATCATAGAATCATTTTGTTTAACAAAATTTAAGTTAAGTTTTTGACTCAGCAAAGTAGCCCCCTTTTGCAGATATAACCGACGAACACACACGTGGCATTCTTTCTACAATGGAAATCAAATATTGTTCGGGAAGTTCTTCCCAACACTGTTGCAGAAGTTCCCACAAATGTGTTGCACTTGTAGGTTGCTTTGCTTTCACCCTTCTGTCCAGTTAATCCCAAACCAGCTCGATGGGGTTTAAGTCTGGAGACTGTGCTGGCCATTCCATGATTTGAAGCCCACCGTCTTGTTCTTTTCCTCTAAGGTAGTTTTGACATAATGAAAGCCCACTCGAAGTTTAATGAAAGACCACAGAATCGTGTTTCTCACAGTCTGAGAGTCCTTTAGGTGCTTTTTTGCAAACTCCAAGCGGGCTTTCATGTCTCTTTCACTGAGGAGAGGCTTCCGTCTGGCCACTTTACCATAAAGCCCAGATCGGTGGAGTGTTGCAGTGATGGTTGTCCTTCTGGAAGTTTCTCTCATCTCCACACAGGATCTTTGGCGCTCAGCCAGAGTGACCATCGGGTTCTTGGTCACCTCGATTACCAAGGCCCTTCTCCCCCGATTGCTCAGTTTGGCCGGGCGGCCAGCTCTCGGAAGAGTCCTGGTTGTTCCAAACTTCTTCCATTTAAGAATTATGGAGGCCACTGTGCTCTTGGGAAACTTCAATGCAGCAGATTTTTTAGGCTTCCCCAGATCTGTGCCTCGACACAATCCTGTCTCTGAGCTCTGCAGGTAGTTCCTTCGACCTCATGGCTTGGTTTTTTCTCTGATATGCATTGTCAGCTGTGAGACCTCATATAGACAGGTGTGCGACTGTGCGCCTTTCCAAATCATGTCCAATCAATTGAATTTACCACAGGTGGACTCCAATCAAGGTGTAGAAACATCTCAAACATGATCAAGAGAAATGGGAGGCACCTGAGCTAAATTTCAAGTGTCATAGCAAAGGGTCTGAATACTTATGTAAATGTGATATTTCAGTTTTTTATTTTTAATAAATTTGCAAAACTTTCTAAAATCCTGTTTTCTCTTTGCCATTATGGGGTATTGAGTGCAGATTGATGAGGGAAAAAATGAATTTAAACGATTTCAGCATAAGGCTGCAACATAACAAAATGTGAAAAAAGTGAAGGGGTCTGAATACTTTCTGAATGCACTCTATGTATATACAAAAAAGATAAATATCCTTGATAAATATCCAGTCAGAGCCCCGACCTA
The DNA here is from genome assembly GCF_964187855.1 of Myxine glutinosa. NCBI lineage: Eukaryota > Metazoa > Chordata > Myxini > Myxiniformes > Myxinidae > Myxine > Myxine glutinosa. Next base: position 105,018,057 of record NC_136272.1, read on the forward strand.
AATCCAATCAAAAATCTGTGGCATGACTTGAAGATTGCTGTCCATCAATGCTCCCCATGCAACTTGACTGAGCTGGAACCGTTTTGTACAGAAAAATGGGCAAATATTGCCCAATCAATGTGTGCAAAGTTGGTAGAGTCCTATCCCAACAGACTCACAGCTGTAATTGCTGTCAAAGGTACTTCCATCCACCAAGTATTAACTCAGGGGGGTGGACACTTATCCAACCAAGTTATTCTAGTTTTGTATATTTAATGAATTTTCTGAAATTTGTAGAATTTGTTTTTCACTTGGAAGTTGTGGGTTACGATGTGTAAATAAAGGTGGAACATACAGATAGATGTGGCCAGTGCCACAGACAGATAGATGTGGCCATCTTTGTGTAATATATATTCTAGCAGGTAGGTCTACCTGCAGATCACCCGTGCAATGTGGAATGTGACTTCAAGTCCTCAACTTCTCCCCGTTCCCCATCACAAACCCCACGTCCTCAACCTCCCTCTCCCAACCTGAAGGCTTCAATCCTCTCCCACTCAAAGCCTTCAAACACCTCCCTCGCCATCACAATTCCTCAATCCTCACCCCTCCTTCCCTGATGTATCTGCCTCCCAACTCTGTCCCATCTCTGCTCTGCCCACCCTCACTCCGAACCCCAACTCTCTGTCCTCCCCTCTCCCCTCTGATAAAAGTGTAAGGGCTGTTTTACAGCGTTTTTTTTACAGCATTATAGCGTTTTTACCACGTTTGGGAAAAGTAAATAAATAAAACAAATCTCGCTTTTGATTCCTACCAACCCACGTATGTTTATTTACTTCACACTAGCAGGGTGAACATAAGTAGAACTCTCTTCCACGGAAAACCTTCCCTTTATTTGGGCGGTGTATCGGCAACGAAGCGGTGCCTCACATGCTCCCAGAGATTTTTTTTACTGCTAACACGTCAGCGTTGATTTAAAGTGATCCACACACTTATTGCCACAAAAGAATGTTATTAATTTGTATAATTTCCCAGAGATCAGACAATGAAGTGAAAATAAATGATAAATTTCAAAGTGAAAGTGTCAATGATGGTGAATGAAATTGACAATCAGGAAAAAAAACGTGTTATTCTATACATCTCACTAAAACAAACTTTGCGAATTTGCGTTATTGGGGCATTACCTTCTTTGTTACTAGAAGGTGGATGGAGGTTATGTTTTCACCCCTGTCTGTTTGTATGTTGGTTGGTTGGATTGTCTGTCTGCCTGTTTGTTTGTACGCAGTACTACGTCTACATCGTTGCACATAGCATCGCCATACTTTACACACATATTTGCCTTGCCCTGGAATAGGCTGCGCCCAATTTTTAACTCTCTAGGCCCAAGGTCAAGCTCAAGGTCACCCAAAACGTGAAATCAGGGGGGTCGAGTTTTCATTTAAAATATATTTCAAACCACTATAACTCTAAAAGTACAAGAGATATGCATACACTTACAGTTACTGGCATATAGGAAGTCACATACGACATTTCATTTTGCACCCTGACCTTTGACCTTGAGTGACCTTGAAAGGTCAAACTCGAGGTCAATTTTTTTTTTTTTTTACTAATAACTGTCAAACATTATCCGATTCCCTTCTAACCAACACCCCTGAAAAAAAAGTACATTCCGGCAAGTCCTCGGTCTCCGACCGATTTCTAGTTTGTTTGTTTGTCTGTTTGTGAACAAGATATCTCAAAAAGTTGTGGACGGATTTGGATTAAATTTGGTGGAGAGGTTGGGTTTGTCTAAAGGACGAATCAATTTGATTTTGGTGAAGATCTGAATATGGATCCGGATAGAAGTGTTTAATTTTTTTTTAAAGTGATTCTTCGTCAGAGTGATGGGGCCAAAAACAATATGTAGCATATTTCTAGAGGTTGTGGATGAGTTATGACAAAACTTGGTGGATCAGTTGTGGAAGTGACAAGAACAAGCTGATTCGATTTTGGTTCTTGTCAGATTCAGTCCATCAGTGGGGTACAAAACATAAACTGTTCAGCCTGGCAGAACAATCATCTGGCAGACAAGCTTTTGTTCTTTGCAGATTATGAGGTTTTTAGCATGTGAGACACAATGTGTGACTAAGGCTCACCATTACAGCCAGTAGGTACTAATCACACACACACACACACACACACACACACACACACACACACACACACACACACACACACACACACACACACACACACAGTTTGTGCACTGCACTATATCTAGTTCCTTCATCATGATTGCCATGTGTTCTGCTAACATCAAGCATCACCCATTAAGCCATTTGCATTCCCTTCTTCATTACAATAGCACAGCCAGAGAACTATGGTTTCTGGTTGGAATGTAATAGGTAAAACGTCAGTTTTCTCCAACCTTGCATTACTGTGATGTCACTACTAACAGTAAGCTCAACTGTGACCCCTTGTGGGCACGTGTATAACTTTTTGAAGCCAGAACTGTTGGTGTATTTTGCCACAGACAGCGGCAGGAGGGCAGCTGCCAAGGTTTCACCCTTGTTGGGGACCATCAGCACAACAGAGTGTATGTAGTTACTATGAACTGAAATGACCAATCCATAACAGCTCATGTGTTATGATCATGTTAGTTGATACTAGCATAATGGGCATGGAACAAATGGAGAAATTGGTCTGTTCAATTTTGGCCCTGTAGTGCATGACCTGTTACAAATTCATTATAATTCAGATGCAAAGGGGGCCATTTTTGTCTCAAAGCTGGATTTCCAACGTGCATATCACCCAAGTGATAAAACGTAAAACATTGCTTCAAAAAGGGAACCGAAAAACAACAACAACCACGGTTCCCAAAAAAAAAAGGCCAACCCCCGCTTTGCGGGGAAAAATGGCCTCTAAAGGTAGTTAGTTTTTTTTTTTTATATCACCCAAGTATGTAGAGTCAGCCTAATGAGACCCAAATACCACCTTTTAGAGGCCATTTTTCCCCGCAAGCGGGGGTTGGCCTTTTTCGGGAACTGTGGTTGTTGTTGTTTTTCGGTCCCCTTTTTGAAGCAATGTTTTACGGCCGGAAGACCCAAATAAAAGTCCGTATTTGAACGGTTTGTGTCAAACACCGCTCCCGTCCTGAAATGCTGTGTGTCCGAAGGAGAGCCCGAGATGCAACACTCCCCAAGTTGTCTACACATCAAAATGGCTGTTTTTGGTTGAACTAGGCATGCCTACCTACCCATTGCTTTGCTGATGGGTTTAATCAAAAGACAGCGAGTTGTTCTTTACAAACATATTGCATGTCTATCTGCAAGTCTCAATAAGGATATAAAATAAAATGAAAAAATGCCTCCAACCCTTCTTCTCATGAATTAACCAGTCATTCATAGATAGGCCAGAGGCTTTGTTCGTGCAATAAACTCTTCCTGTGTTTGATTGACAACTGTCGGCTTTGTTTTGCAAATGTTCCACAATCGGGATTAGTCGAGTTTCATCCCAAACAGACCTCTGCGATCTATCTGCACTGACTTTCGCAGTCCGCCTCAATACCCTTCACCAGTGATGAAGACGATGCACTTTTCCCATCAGCTCAGTTATTATGCTTGCTTGCTTGCAAGGGAAGGATGAAATGGAGAGATTTCCACAACCTCCTAGAAAGCCAAATCTTCTCTTTGGCTACAGATCGTCCGGCACCGGGGAAGTCGTGGACGTGCAATGATTTGGATGCAGCATAAATCAGAAATTTCGTTTTTAAAGCTGGCAGGGTGAAGCAGAAAATCCGAGAGATTTGTTGACTTGAATGCAAGGAGCCAGGTACGCATTGCTTTTTATTGCATGGCCCATAGAACAGCCATTGTCTGTCCGTATGTCCCCACAAACGAACACCAATCAGAGCTGAGGATCTGGTCACATGACGGGGGCGGCATTTAGTTACCATTACAGTTGCATATTTTACTGAAAATAAATATAATAACCTCCTGTGGAACGTTTTTGGGGTCCCAGCAGGTGTCATAAGGTAGGTAGAAGGTTTCAGAATTTTTTCAATACAATTATGATTTTGAAATGCGATCGACATGGACCTTGCTCCCGAATCCGGAAGTGATCAGAAGACGACGGTTCGCTGGTTTGATAATATCTCAATACAGTTGTGATTAAACATTATATTTTGATATATTGATAATACAGTATTAATTTGCGATTGGAGTGATGAATGCTGCTGGTTGGAATGAAAATATAGAGCATGTTGGCAATGCCTGACATTTGAATGAAGGTGGCACACGAATGTGTAATTTATTGGTTCATAGTTTTATTGTTTCATCGCCATTCGCCGTTTTTTTTTTACCCAAATCATTCATGAACCCGACTGTCCATGCATGAAGTCCAAAAATTTAATACTTACTTTATGTGCTAACTGCTAATTGGTATCCCCACCCAGGTCATACGATCCTCTTCAACTGAAATATCAAACAAGTCTGGCTCCACCGTTGTTAGACTATCGGTCTTGTTTATATTTAATATTGTGTAATGTAATGCATACCTTCATTTTCACAAGGGATCCAAACTCGACTCTAAAAATGCTCCCGTGTTTGCCACAGCTTATTGTATCGTGATTTTTCTCATATTATTGCTGCAAAGGGCGTTTCTCCAGATGCTTTTATAGGTATTTGGACTCTGGACTTTAACTCTTCATAAAAGGACTTTGATTCGGTCTCGTGCTGACTCAAAATACTTTGGTGAGATGCGGATCAGAAATACTGAGCCTTGAAGCACAATTGGCTCACTTTGCATCAGAATTATTATGAACTAGCAGGGACACACGGAAATTCCGCATCATGTAAAGTGTGACTTAAAGTCCAGAGGGAGGGGGTGAGAAGAGGGAGAGAAAGGGATGGTGTGGGAGGGGAGGCGGGAGGAGAAGGGTAGTGTGGGAGTCTGGAGGGAGGAAAATGGGTGGGATGAGGGAGGGTAAGGGGGGGGTAGAGGTCCACAGGGAGGAATGGGATGGGAGGAGGTGGGAAGAAGGAGGGGAAAGCGTTGGGTGAAAGTCCGGAGGGGGTGGGGTGAGAGGAGGAGGGAGGGTGTGGGATGGGAGGAGGTGGGCAGGTGGGAGTCTGGAAGGGAAAAGGTGAGGTGGCAGTCTGGAGGGAAGGGGTAGGAGTCTGGAAGGTGGGGGGTGAAGGAGTGTGAGGAGGGAGGAGAAGGGGTAGGGTGGGAGTCCAGAGGGAGGTTGTGATGAGGGATGAGGAGTGCTGGGAGGATGGATCCGGCATTGCCCGGCAACACCGGGTACCATTGCTAGTGGAAAATATAATATACAACCGGAACTCCTTGGATAAAGACCTTTATAATGATATGGTTTTTATGGTCCATGGTCGAGTAGTTTAGTGAAAATCACCAGATACACAGACAGACAAATGAAAAATCACTCAAAGAGCGACACTTGGCAAAAGAGAACAAAGTGGAATGCCTATCAGTAGAGCAAGCATCCTTTTTACCTCAAAAATAATTGGTGGTTGAATTCAATGACCTGATATGCAAACCCTCTTCAAATTTTAAGTTAATTGGATGAAAATTGACAATTTTTGAAATTTGGCCTATTATATGTTGATGTTTTGACCTCAAAATATATAGGATTTTGTCAGACCACGAACCCTACCATTTGGTGAAGTTTCGTGAAGATCGGTTTAAAATTGTGACCTGTAGGCAAGTATAAGTGAGCGGACAGACAAACACAAACACACACAAACAAACAAACATACAAACCGGAGTGATAAACATACTTGTCACGATTTTTTTTTTTGGCCAAGTAACAAAGAAACAGAATAAGCATATTGTTACGTTTATGGGGGGTAGGCAATGGAATACCTTAGGCTAGGTGGGATTGAATAGTGGGTAGTGTGTGTGCTACGTATGTCGTGTAGCCACCTTCATGTATTTGAGTCAGGCCGGATGTCGCGTAAAGTTGTATATTTGTCTCCATGCGAGGGGTGGAGCTATGCTAATTAGTTAGGGTATAAGGAACAATTCCCTCCACTAGGACAAAGTAGAACCGACCAATGACATATTTCTCCATTTGGTCCATGTCCATCTTGCCCTTTAGCGCCAACTAACGCGAGGATGGCAATACATGAACTTTTATGGATGAGCAATAATTATGCCTCCGCCGACGAAGTCACCGGAGGCATTATGTTTTCAGGTCCGTCCATCCGTCCGTGATAGGTTTTCGTTACCGCGATAACTTGAGAACGGCTAAAGGGATCTTGGTCAAAGTTGGCAAAGGTATGTATAATGATATAAGTAAAGATAAACTGATTAGATTTTGGGATCACAAGGGCAAAGAGCAAAGGTCCGAGGTCATGTTAGGTAAAAATACTGTTACTGGGATAACGTGTGAACCAGTGAGGGGATTCTGACCAAATTTGGTACACTAATGTAGAATGATGTAAAGATGAACTGATTAGATTTTGGGGTCAAGTGGTCAAAAGTCAAAGTCTGTAATTGGTCTATAACGAGAACGGCTGACGTGATCTAATTCAAACTTAGTACATGCATGTATAATGATGTAAAGATTAAGTGATTAGATTTTGGGGTCAAAGGTCAACAGTCAAATTTGTAATAGGTCTATAACTTGAGAACGGGTGAAATGATCTAATTCAAACTTGGTACAGGTATGTATAATATTGTAAATATTAAGTGATTAGATTTTGGGGTCAAAGGCCATATCTGTAATAGGTCTATAACGTGAGAACGGCTGAAGTTATCTAATTCAAACTTGGTAAAGGTATGTATAATATTGTAAATATTAAGTGATTAGATTTTGGGGTTGATGGTCAAAGGTCATATCTGTAATAAGTCTATAACTTGAGAATGGCTAAAGGGATCTAATTCAAACTTGGTACAGATATCTATAATGATGTAAAGGTTAACTGATTATATTTTGGGGGGCCCAAGGTCAAAGGCCAAATGTCAGAGGTCATGTCAGGTACAAATGTGCTAACTTGGGCACAGCTGAATGGATTTAAATCAAACTTGATACAAATATTATAATGATGTAATAATGTGGGTGGGGGCATATCAGTCGACGTCGTGCCATCGAAGAGTGCCGTTCTATTTTTGATTTTAAATGAGTCATTTGTGTCTGACAGTCACGATTTTTTTCAACCGATTTGTCAATTATCTGTTTTCCCACACGAGGATTGTTGATAAAGGTCAGTTAGCAAAGAAATTGATCTACAACTACCCCTTTTGATCATGTCTAGACAAATACTGAAAAGTATAGATTTGGTAGTCAGGGCATCACTTGCAATCCACTCGTTTCTGCGACAAGCATCAATGTGCTTCTGTGGTCGAGGTTCGCGATGGTGATCTGATGAGTGCCATTGTTGCGTCACAGTATTGGAGGTTTGAGACCAAATTTAGCTCCCACTTTACACTGAAATTTGAATCATTACCTTTTACCTTGTGTTTTGGCATCAACACTCCAGGTTTTGAAAGCGATACTGCTGCCGTATCCAGCTTCGGTTTGAGAAGCTATTATTTTTGAATTGCTGTATCTTTCATGATTGCTTCCTTGTGAATGATCTTGGATGTACATCATGTGCAATCCAACGATCATTAAACAGTCGTATAAACTAAGAAGGCACATCCTACAGCTTGTACAGTGTGCCATTCCTACTTGTATGTGAATACATATATACTTTAGCTCTCAATCAAAAGGCTCCATTGATGTATAGTCCATGTATACCGAGTAAAAGTCTCCTTAAAAAAAAAAAAAACAAGAGTATCCATGACTGGTTTAGCCTCAGGATTTCTGTTTTGCTGTGCTTTTACTATGTATGCATTCATGATTGTGCCGACCGTGAGGCTGAATTTCTGTCATTTCATTCAACATAATCAAATTAGCTTCTCCGTGAGTGAGAAATCACATTCTCTTTTGTGCACGTTTTTTCTGTTTTTTCATCTGCGGTCTCAAGAACACCGTTTTGATCTGAAAAGTCCATTTTGTGATACACACTGGAGACACCACTGCTGGTTTGATGTCTTTTCAAATGTATTATTCCAGTGCTTGTCTCATTTCCTTTATTAACCTCAGATAGTATCTTGTATAATTAATTATCCCCATATTGTTAATTATACTGTACTATAACTTAGTTATTGCTTTTTTTTTACCACTTTGGGATCAGTTGAACCATAATTCTTTGATTGTTGCCTGCTCCATATTTGTCCTCCTTGAACTTTTATTTGCCGTCTTTCCATACGGACTTTGTTTCTTTTGGAGAGAGAAAGAGGGATTCAAAGAAAGATCGATTGAGAGGTAGATCGATCTAACCCCACAGCTTGTCGAGTGTCTGATTCAATGATCATCCAGATCAACAGCAGATCCACAACGTCAGTTGCGTCCAATGACTCAGAGAGCAAGAGAGGTGGTATGTTGGGGAAATGGTATATTGTACTAACACGGTTGTAGCTCCTTGACAGAAGGATATTATTCCATCTCGTCCAATGTACAGTGAAGTGTACACCAGCGAGAATTCATTGTTTGTTGGTTTATTACTTGCAAAATCGAATATTTTTCAAGTATATTGGTTGGTCTTGTGCATTTTCTGTCTGTTTGTCTGTTTGTTACTTGCAAATTCGAAAATTTTTGAAGTATATTTTGTTATTCGTTTGTTATTGCGTTTGCGTTTGTTATTTTGTCTGTCTGTTTGTTTGTTACTTGGCAAAAAAAAAAATTTTTTTGCAAGTATGTTGACCACTCCGGTTTGTGTTTGTTTGTTTGTTTGTCTGTCCACTCACTTATACTTGCCTACAGGTCACAATTTGAAACCGATCTTCACGAAACTTCACCAAATGGTAGAGTTCGTGGTCCGACAAAATCCTATATATTTTTGAGGTCAAAAGGTCAACATAGGCCAAATGTCGACCACTTTTTTCACATTTCTAAAATCCTCAATTTTCATCCGATTGACTTGAAATTTTAATATGATTTACATATCAGCTAACTGAATTCAACCACCAACTATTTTTAAGATCAGCTTAGGCCAAAAGGTCAACATAGGCTAAAGGTCAACCCCTTCTTTTGAATTTCTAAAATCCTCAATTTTCATCCGATTGACTTGAAATTTTAAAAGGATTTACATATCGGCTAACTGAATTCAACCACCAACTTTTTTTTGAGATCAGCATAGGCCAAAAGGTCAACATAGGCCAAAGGTCAACAACAATTTCAAATTTCTAAAATCCTCAATTTTCATCCAATTGACTTGAAATTTGAATAGGATTTTCATTTCAGCTAACTGAACTCAACCACCATTTTCATCCGATTGACTTAAACTTTGAAGACGATTTGCATGTCAGGGCACTGAATTCAACCACTAATTATTTTTGAAGTCAAAAGGATGCTCTCCCGAGTGCCATTCTACTTTGTTCTGTTTTGCCAAGTGTCGCTCTCTGAGTGATTTTTCATATGTTTGTTTGTTTGTCACTGGCCTACAGGTCATAATTCTAAACTGATCGTCACGAAACTTCACCAAGTTGTAGAGGTTGTCCCAATTGAGAAGCCTATTGATTTTGAGGTCAACTGTCAAAGGTCATCTGGCGGTCAAATGTCTAAAATCGCCAGTTTAAATGCAATTGACTTGAAAATTGAACAGCATTTGCATATTGCCTCACTGAATTGGGAAACAAACTATTTTTGAGGTCAAAAGGTCAAAGTTTAACTCAAGGTCAAACTTCCAAAATTATAAATTTTCATCTGAAAAACCGTCAATTTTCATCTGATTGACTTGACAATTGAACAGCATTTGTATGGTGCCTCACTGAAATGGGAAACAAACTGTTTTAAGGTCAAAATGTCGAAGGTCAACTCAAGGTCAAACTTGTAAAATCATTTTTCATCTGAAAAATCGTCACTTTTCATACTATTGGCCTGAGCTTTGATCATGATCGTCAATTTTAATCTTGATGAAATGGGCAATTTGCTGCCTCAATGGAAACCTTTGGGGGGGTGGGGGGCGATCAAATTGTTACGGATCTCAACGTCGGCCCCTTTTCCCCTTACCAAGGGGGGATTAATCCCCTTGTCTGCGACTGACCGACGTGAGTCCTGGGGGTCCCAACGCACCTTCTGGTCAGGAGCAGCCAGTGTATTTGGTCAATGAAAAGTCCCAAGGACCTGAGTGCCACTCCTGACCGCGAAGCAGGGGAGGGACTCCCGCTCGAACCACGGTTTTAGATGTTCTAATTTCCGAGCGGTTTTAGCAACCCGGAGTTCGAGCTATTAACAGTCACTAACCCGATTCCGAAGCGTTGGCCGAAATCGCGCCACAGGTATTCAATGGGGGAAATCACAGAGGCGATCGGATTTTAAAAAATTTTTTATTGGAAACCTTTGGGGTGTGGGGGGGGGGGGGGGGCAGGAGGGTGAATTTTGCAAGTATCGTGCTCTGCATGACGTCTTCTTGTTTGTCTGTTTCTGTCAATCGCCTCCAGGTTACAATTTAAAACAGATCATCACAAAACTTCACCAGATGGTTGAGTTTGTTATAAGGAAGATGCCTATTGATTTTGAGGTCAAAGGTTATCTTGAGGCCGAGTTTCTAAAATTGTCATTTTTCATCTGATTGGCTTGAAAAATTGAACAGCATTTGCATATTGAGTCAATAAATTTGGAAAACAACTATTTTTGAGGTCAAAAGCTCAAAGGTGGTCAGCTCAAGGTCAAACTTCTAAAATCATCAATTTTCATCTGAAAAATCGTCACTTTTCATCCTATCACCTTGTTAATTAAAAATTGTTTGCATTTTCGTCACTGAATTTGGAAACCAACTATTTTAAGGCCAAAAGGTCAACTCAAAGTAAAACTTCTAATATAAATTTTCATCTGAAAAATCATCAGTTTTAATCCGATTGACCCAAGCTTTGATTAAGATCGTCAATTATAATCTGAATGAAATGGACAATTTGATGTATCCATGGCAACTTTTTATTTTGGGAGTGGATTTTGCAAGTATCATGCTCTGCATGACGTCTTCTTGTTACTTGCGAAAATCGAAGATCTTTCAAGTATATTGGTTGGTCTTGTGCGTTATTCTGTCTGTCTGTATGTCAGTCGCCTACTGGTTACAATTTTCAACCGATCTTCACGAAACTTCACCAAATGATAGAGTTGGTCATAAGCAAGAAGCCTATTGTTTTTGTGGTCAAACAGTCAATAGGTCAACATAGGCCAAACGTCACCAACTTTGTTAAATTTCTAAAATGCCCAATTTTCATCCGATTGATTTTAAATTTGAAGATGATTTGCATATATGGCTACTGAATTCAACCACCAAGTATTTTTGAGGTCAACATAGGCCAAAAAGGTCAACATCGGCCAAATTTCTAAAATCCTCAATTTTCATCCGATTGACTTGAAATTTGAAGAGGATTTGCATATCTGGTTACTGAATTCAACCACCAAGTATTTTTGAGGTCAACATAGGCCAAAAGTTCAACATAGGCCAAAAGTTCAACATAGGCCAGATATCTAAAATCCTCAATTTTCATCTGATTGACTTGAAATTTGAAGAGGATTTGCATATCTGGACACTGCATTCAACCATCAAGTATTTTTAGGTCAACATAGGCCAACAACTTCTTTTTAGGGATTTCGCAAGTATCGTGCTATGCACGACATATTTCTTGTTTGTTTGTTGTTTATTTAAGTTGGCGATTTGACCTCTACTGTATAGCACACGGCAATGAAAACCCACTTGCACTACTTTACTGTGCATTGAACTCCACTGTGTGCTTGAAAGATCCCAAGGTGTTTCTGCTTGAAAAAGAGTCGACTTTAGGGGACAGTTGTTGAATTTGAATTGGCAGTTATTATAATTAGCAAGGCTGCACTTTTTTAAGCCCAAAGTACTCTGTATTGAATACATAAAGTACGCAATAAAGCGCATAAAGTCTTCCCAAAAAGAATTTGTGGTTTTTGTTTTTAAATTAAAATATCCTGCATAAGTTGGTGAATTCCATATCCCCGCATTTAATATTATTTCCCCCTCATTGATTTTAAATAAAGAACAATTTCCTTTACAAATCGGATGCAGATTCTGTAATGGGTTACAGTTTTAATTTCAGGCCTGACAGAATGGTGTAAAGAAAGCGCACTTGCCTCTAAGTTTCCAATCTACGTTCGATTTCTGTCCCGACTATAAACTGCCCGATTGGTGCTTCGCAGGCCAAGCGTTACATCCCAAAGTGTGCCGTCCCTCAGATGGACATTTAAATGGGAACCATCCCATCCTGCAAGCGTTGATGGCTCGTAGACATTAAATATCGCCGCAGTGGTGTCTTCCAATGCAGACCGCTTGAGTTGTCACTGGTATCCTGGTTAAACCCTATAAATTATTGTTTGACTTGTTGTGCTGGTTCTTGGCCTGACATCCTCCAAGGCCAATATAAATCTTGATAAGTGAGTTGTGATAGCTATCTTTAGATCAAAGAAGGCACAACATGATGACGCTGCTGATGTTGATGATTCACCACAACATCCTTGCTTTAGTTTGAAGACTATTATGCACCTGCAGCCTTGTGCTGCATACAAGAGGAAAGGGCATCATAGTTAAAATAGTTGATGATTAAAATGTTTCAAAATTTGTGAAAGGTGCTTTCTTGGCAAACAATATAAATGCTCTGTTTCACTGCACGTGCTTCGGGAATCGTTCTTGCAGTGCAGGCTGTGCGTTTCCAAGCTCAGGGCTGAGCATGGAAGGCAATATTCCGGAAGAGGTGCAGCGTGTACTTGCAATTGGAGAGGTAACCTTCATGACAGGTGTTGCAGGGTTGCCTGATTTTTCTAATAACCTGAAGACTTAACTGTACATAATAAAACATCATGGTGGTTCATCATGATGTTCATCATGAAAACATCATGTGGCCCTGAATGGATTTCTCTCATCTCCCCTTCCCGTTCAGGCTGGAGTTCCCCAAGGCAGTGTGCTGGGCCCTGTGCTTTTTCTGGTCTTTATCAATGATCTCTCCGACTCTCTGGAAAATCCTCTGTATCTCTTTGCTGATGACTCCACTCTCTGCCACTCCATTCCTCTTCCCTCAGATCGGCAGTCTGCAGCCTCCTCACTCTCTGAAGACCTGGACAAAATCACAGACTGGTCAATCATGTGGAACATGTCTTTCAATCCTGACAAATCTCACACTCTTACTATGTCTCTCCGAAAAGATCGACTGGACAACCCTCCCATCTACTTTCTCAACAATCCTCTCCAAGAAGTTCTGTCGCTCAAGCTTTTGGGTCTCACCATCTGCCATGATCTTTCTTGGGAAAACCACATTTCCAAGCTGGCCTCCAAAGCCAGTCGCCGACTGGGCATCCTCCGTCGTGCGAAGTCCTTCCTAGGCACACCTGAGCTCCTCACCACATACAAGGCTTTCATCCGCAGCTCAATGGAATACTGTTCTCCCCTATGGGCTGGTGCTCCTGCCTCACACCTGGCTCGGCTTCACGCTGTTGAATCCAAAGCTTTCAGAATCATTGGAATCTCCCGCGATGAAGCTATCTCTGAGGGCCTTTCACTCACTCACCGCAGGCAGGTAGTTGGTCTTTCTGTCTTCTACCGACTCCTCTCCGGCCTTGCTCCCCCAGCTCTCTCTGTGCTCTGTCCCCCAAATATTCCTACAGGTCGCACAAGATCTGCCAGCCACCCTCTGATGGTTAAACTGCCGAAATCTCGGCTCTCTGCTCACCTTCACTCTTTCATTCCTCTTTTCTCCCGCCTCTGGAACAAACTCCCACACTCACTTCAATCACACTCCTCCCTCCAGGTCTTCAAAACAGCTGTTCACCACCATCTCTTATCTTCCCCCATCCAAAACCTTGATCTTTTCTACCCCCACTAATTCACCCTAGATCCACCTTGTTTGAAATTCCAACTTCTTTCCTGGAAGTCTTGGCAGTGTCCATATGTTTTATACCTCTCCCACCCCCCCCCCCTCCCATGCCTCCCCCCCAAAGCCCTCTCCCTCCCACAGTTCTCTCGATGTCTCCATGTCTCTCGGTCCCTGCTCTCAAATGTTGTGTTTGTGTCCTTCCCCCTCTCTCCCCATCTTGTCTACCGCTCCCGATGTTATTTGTTTTGTGTGTCTGTTTGTCTTTCTGTGTGATTAATGTTCGCTCTTTCACGAGCCTCGATCTTGTATACAAAAAAAAAAATACAAAAAAAAAAAAACAGCTGAGATCATTTTCTCACTGCTGTTGGGTTGGCTGTAACAACCATGAGAACATGCCGTCCTTCAGATGTGTTGTTCGGCTGTCTGTCCTCAGAATGTTTTCCATAATTTTTTTGTTTCTTCCAGATCAGGTCAGGTCAAACATTGGTGGCCTATATCTTAAAAACCATTTGACCTCACAATCTGAAAATGTTCTCAAAATCGATTTCTTGGACTTTTCACAGATCACTAAATTTCATTGAAATCGGAGCGGGGAATATTTTTGGTTATTTATTTGATATGGAATGACTCTATAATGGCTGAATTTGGTGTATGAGTTGATCATACTGCATTCGGACCTGTACTGTTGTCTGTAACTGGTCTGTCAGTTGCACAAATCTTTATGAATGCGACGAGCCATGTCAGATTGGATTTTGTATGACATTTGACTTACTGCTGTAAAAGTACTTACTTTATAACCGTCTTTCCTGCTTAGCAGTGCTGAACATACGGGGACGGTGGCTTACAGTCGAGGTTCATTTAAACTGGTTTGACCGTACACTGGAGGCAAGCAAGAGCCCACATGCATGGAAAATCAAGGTGTGGCATTCCACCAATTGTGTAAGGCAGCAACCAAACCAGAAATGTCAGGTCATGGAGTGAGAAAAGCAGGAAAATATAGCCAGGCCTTTCTTTATTACACCTTTCAAGATTATCGACTCGATGTAGACTTCTGAAACTCTTTCCATGAAGCCATGCATCCACTGCAGTGACATGACCTTTTACCCAGGTGACTTTTACTGTACTGACAAGACCTTTGAGTTTAATCTTGGAGTTTGATAAATGAGAATAGTGATGGATATTATGCTTTGAAATGATCACTACATATCAGTCGGCGATGTGCTGTGTTACACCCAAAATGATCCTCATAATTCATTACTGTGCAAAAATCTGTGTTTTGGACGATATGAAAACAGTCAAGTGTGATATTGGATGCCATGCAATAGAGACAACTTCTTAACTGTAAAATGCTAATGCATGTATGGTTTTGACAATATAAAGGTAGGTGTTGTTTATGCATGAGAAAGGCTTTAACCCTGGTTGGGCTACGAATATTGTTTCTCCAGCTCGGGACAATTGACGACCTAATCCTCATGCAGGTAGCATGTCTCAGAACTCGGGATTAGTGAAAATGGTATCCGGTAACGTATTTAAGAGATGTGTATTGGGGCGGGAGGGAGGGGTTCTTTTAATTTTGGTTCAATATATTTTGGATTTATAAACTGCATGAGCCACGCACTGAATTGCAGGAGCTGTGCACTTAAAACAGGGACTAGAATTGAGAGGCAAAAAGGTGTTACCTGTACAGGTAAGTCAAAGAATTCTGAAAGACCGATGCTAACAATGGAACGATAGCCCAATCGAATTGTAACCATTGGTTCTCGCTGGTCACACCACAATGATCTACGTTAACACATGTGGGGTAGTGCCATGGCGTCGACCACCAGAAGCTAAAAGTGATCAGCATCACCTGTAGCCTTCCAAATTCAACTGAGGTATCCAAAAACTTAGGTAAAAATTACTATTGGGTTGGCGGGAGATAAAACTTAGTCTGGTTACTGATGTGATGCTGCAGAGGTAGTGCACTGACCTACCTATGAGCTGTCTAGTCTTCTAGCCTAGGTCTGATTCAAGACCCGACGATAAATTGTTGGATTGGTGCTTCGCATGCAGGATATTATATCATTGGCAGGGCAGGGAATGTTATTCTTCAAATGGTCGTTAAGCTGGGCGTCCTCCCTGTTAGCACTAATGGATGGATGTTTAAGATCCCAGGATGCCTTTCAAATAAAGAGAGAGAAGTTATCTCCGGCATCCTGGACAAACTCGTATTGCTTGCCCTAATGTGCAGGGGCACTGCATCAATGCCACAGTTGCTCCTCTAATCAGACAGCCAGTGAGTTGAATTTGTGGCCAGCCAATTTGTGAAAGACTTGGGTCAAAAACCATCCCGCCAACCCCACAACAATGCAGAAATAATTAGGGTTGTAGTAGTAGTTGTGGTAGTAGTAGTAGTACCGGCAGTAATAGTCGGGTCACCATATACAGTTAAATGTTTTCCCTATGCCTTCTACCAATGCAAATGTCACCAGTACAAAAAGCCATGTCTACAGCACAAATGTACTTTCTGCTACGAGGATACCTCAGCTACTCGCAACAATACCATAATATACCATAATCTCACAACTGTTTTGTGGCAAGGAATTGTTGATTGCTTGGCCTGAGCTGGAGAAACAATTATTGTTTGGGATTTACTTCTCCAAAACTGTGCTGCTGATTTGATGAGGGCAATAGTTGTCAGCTGGAGATCACGCAAGTAGGATCTTTTTCTTCTTCTGCTTCTTCTTCCTCTTCTTCTTGTTCTTGTTCTTGTTACCCTCGCCAGAGGAGAGGGTATTGCATTTTAATCCATTTGTTTGTGTGTTTGTTACTTGCCGGAATAGATTCCTGCAAGTATGTTGGTTGGTTGGTTTGTCTGTCTGTCTGTCTGTCTGTTTGTGCCCAGTACTACATCTACATCGTTGCACATAGCATCGCCATACTTTACACACATATTTGCCTTGCCCTGGAATAGACTGTGCCCAATTTTTAACTCTCTAGGCCCAAGGTCAAGCTCAAGGTCACCCAAAACGTGAAATCAGGGGGGTCGAGTTTTCATTTAAAATACAGACTTGGCATTTAATATGGAATATTTTTTTTGTGGGGGTGAACTTACTTTTCAAGATGAGTTAGACCCAAAAGTTCATTGGAATTATGTTGAAATTATTCTAGATTTTGTTAATGTGACCTTTAAAAGAAACAAAAACCACATTTGACATTTCAAAGCAAATAAATTGATCCTTGAAAGTGATGTAAACTGATATCGAACTCAATTCACGGACAGTACTGTGTTAAACTTCTGTACGTTTTCCAGAAGTATCTCTTTATTTTGCACATTAGCCAAAAAAATTTTCAACAAAAACAAAAGCTAAATTATGACTGGGATTACGGACAGTAAAATTACAGTTCAGTACTTCGTGTAACCCCCACGAGCATTCAGGAGAGCACGTACACGTTGAGGCATGCTGTTCACGAGATTTGCCAAGGTTTGGACAAGAATCGCTTGCCATGCAGTGACAATAGTCTGCTGCAATTCACGCACAGAGGGCGGCTGCTGGTCCAAGTTGTCGATTTGACGCGTTAATTCTGCCCACAAGTTCTCTATCGGATTCATATCCGGGGACATGGCAGGCCACTCCATATGCTCTACACCACGGTCAGCAAGAAAGTGTTGGATCATGTGAGCACGATGAAGCCGTGCATTGTCATCTTGGAAGACAATGTTTCCTCGAAAGGCTGCACGAGCAAATGGAAGCAATGTTTCTTCCAGAATGACCCTGTACTTGAACTGGTTCAGGTTTCCATTCAGAACAACCAGGTCAGTTTTGCCCCCTGCATGAAAAGCAACCCAAACAGTCACCCCACCACCTCCAGCTTGGACTCTTGGCACTATACAATCTTCGTTGTGGGCTTTATGCACTTGTCTGCGCACTCGGATGTGGCCATCTTGACGATAGACCAGAAATCTAGACTCGTCATTGAAGGTCACGTGATTCCAGTGTCCTGGCTGCCATTGACGGTGCTCTCTGGCCCACTGCAATCGGCACTGGCTGTGTTGCCTGGTCAGGCGTGGCTTTCTCAGGGGACGCCTGGCACGATAGCCTGCTTGAACCAGTCGTTGGCTGACTAGCCTTCTGGATACAGGCACATTTGTAAGTTGCTGCCACTCAGCCCTAAGCCGATTAGCTGACTTGGTACGGCCATTGCAGACTAACTGGTGCAGCTGGCGATCATCTCTCCTTGCGGTTCTGTGTGGACGTCCTGGCCTCGGTATTGGAGTAGTGACACCCCTCTGAGCATTTCGTTTCAGGATCTTTGACACCTGACCTTGAGTGATGCCATACTGCCGAGCAATAGCACGCTGTTTCATGCCAGAATTTCGTAAAGCCACCACTCCATGACAAACAGCATTGTCGAGTTGCCGGACCATCTCCAGAGGAAGCGGCAATAACTTTTGTAGACGTGCAGCAGTTGTATTCCACTAATACAGAACGCAACAACCCTTATATACCCGATTGTGAAGCCAATCGTCAAATGTACCTGTCCGTACATTTTGTCATGCCACCTGTGATATAATCCTGTTATTGACTTCTTGCTGCGACAGACAATCAGTGACATGGTTCTTTTAACAAAGACATCACCGAAGGGTAAAAGAAACTCACCAGCTTGATATACTGAGTTCAGAAAGTAAACCCGTCAAGAAAAAAAATAATTCCATATTAAATGCCAAGTCTGTATATTTAAAACCACTATAACTCTAAAAGTTCAAGAGATATGCACACACTTACAGTTACTGACATATAGGAAGTCACATACGACATTTCATTTGGCACCATGACCTTTGACCTTGAGTGACCTTGAAAGGTCAAACTCAAGGTCAAAAATTGTTTTTTTAAATAATAACTCTGTCAAACATTATCCGAATCCCTTCTAACCAACACCAAAATGTTCATTATTCAATGCCCGAAAAATAACATGTGGCATAAAATGGTCAAAAATGCTTAGTTTTAATTATTTTTTGGGGTCAAAGATCAGGGGGCCAAGTTTTCATTGAAAATATATTTCAAACCACTATAACTCTGAAAGGACAAGAGATATGCATACACTTACTCAGTTACCTTCCATTGCTTAGCGTATAGTGCATTCAGAAAGTATTCAGACCCCTTCACTTTTTTCACATTTTGTTATGTTACAGCCTTATGCTGAAATCGTTTAAATTCATTTTTCCCTCATCAATCTACACTCAATACCCCATAATGACAAAGAGAAAACAGGATTTTAGAAAGTTTGGCGAATTTATTAAAAATAAAAAACTGAAATATCACATTTACATAAGTATTCAGACCCTTTGCTGTGACACTTGGAATTTAGCTCAGGTGCCTCCCATTTCTCTTGATCATCTTTGAGATGTTTCTACACCTTGATTGGAGTCCACCTGTGGTAAATTCAATTGATTGGACATGATTTGGAAAGGCACACACCTGTCTATATAAGGTCTCACAGCTGACAATGCATATCAGAGCAAAAACCAAGCCATGAGGTCGAAGGAGCTGCCTGCAGAGCTCAGAGACAGGATTGTGTCGAGGCACAGATCTGGGGAAGCCTACAAAAAAAATTCTGCTGCATTGAAGGTTCCCAAGAGCACAGTGGCCTCCATAATTCTTAAATGGAAGAAGTTTGGAACAACCAGGACTCTTCCTAGAGCTGGCCGCCCGGCCAAACCGAGCAATCGGGGGAGAAGGGCCTTGGTAAGAGAGGTGACCAAGAACCCGATGGTTACTCTGGCTGAGCTCCAGAGATCCTGTGTGGAGATGGGAGAAACTTCCAGAAGGACAACCATCACTGCAACACTCCACCGATCTGGGCTTTATGGCAGAGTGGCCAGACGGAAGCCTCTCCTCAGTGAAAGACACATGAAAGCCCACAGAATCTTGTTTCTCACAGTCTGAGAGTCCTTTAGGTGCTTTTTTGCAAACTCCAAGCGGACTTTCATGTGTCTTTCACTGAGGAGACGGAGAAACATTAATCACACAAAAAAGTCAAACCGACACATAAAACACAAAATAAGGGGAGCGGTAAACAAGCTGGGGGGAGAGGGGGAAAGACACAAATACAACATTTGAGAGCAGGCCTGTTTTTGTTTTTGTCCTTGTTCTTGTTTTTGTTTTTGTTCTTGTTCTTGTTCTTTTTCTGTCACGAGTACAGACTCATTGGCTGTGAGTTTGCATCTTTGGCTGAGGGTGCTTCTGTGCTGCTGATGCAATGCCCTCTGTAATTTAGGGCAATAATTTGTAATTTGGCCAATGTGCTGAAGATAGCTCATCTACTCTTCGCGAAAGACACTGTGGGATCTTTAATGTCCACCAACTAATGCCGCCAGACGGGAATCCCAGTTGGGTTGCGCTTCTGCGTTCAAAGGTAAATACCAGCTTACACAAAACTAACACAAATGTCAACCGATATGTGTCCGCCCACATTATTACATCATTATACATACTTGTAGCAAGTTTGATTTAAATCGCTCAGGTATCAGCTGTTCTCAGGTATCACTTTTTTTACCTTACATGATCTTTGACACCGAAATATAATCAGTTCATCTTTGCATCATAACATATACTTATAATAGTAAATTTGGTCAAAATTCCATCACTGGTTCAAAGGTTAGTGCAGTAACATAATTTTTACCTAAAGGGACCTCTGATCTTTGACCTCATGACACCATACTCTAATCCGTTTATCTTTACATCATTATACATACTTGTACCAAGTTTGACTTGGTTCCCTTCAGCCATTCTTATGTTATCGCGGGAATGAAAAGCTATCACGGACGGACGCATGCACAGACAAACAACCTGAAAATCTAATTACTCTGGCGATTTCGTCGACGGAGGCATAAAAATGGTGCAACCAAATGTTATGAAAGCATTATAAAAGTTGCCAATGTGCGGGGTAATTGCCATACACAAGGAGGAGAAGAGGAACAGCATAAAAATGAGTAACAATGGCCCGTACAGAAACAGAATGTGACAAAGTACACAAAACGCCAAAAATACAACTTCCAATGGGAACAAGTAGCAATAAAAGAACAAGACAACTCTGGACGGTATCTTATTCTTTCGAGGTACACGACTTCCAGAGTAGCTTCACGTACGTTGTCCGATGAGGAACCAGAAGCTTTTTCTCTTACTTTTAGAATCATCCTTATTTTATAATTATTCCTTGGCTGCTCTTGCAGTCTGACGTTTGGTATTTAGCTTTTCAGATTTGCTAAAAGCATTACTGCGCTCGGCTAAGACTTCAAACTTTCATGGCTCCAATAATGGCTTCTCCCCTCGTCGAACTTAGGACACGTGCTTTATTCGATTTTAATGCACCAAGGGATGTTCTTTTTTTTTCTCACCTCACTGTTCTGCGGGCGTTGCTTTGCTTCTTTATTTGAAAGATTGCTGTTGTGCTTGTTTTAGGGGGTGGTCTGAAGCTGGGCACAATGCTCTGTTTGGTGACAAGAAAGCTGGGAAGGTGCTCTTCGGCTTTACCTATTGACAATAGTTATGCTACTGAGTGATGCAGGTTGATGTGCATCGGATTCGCATAACCATGAATATTGTTTATGAAATATATCATAAAAGACGCATTTCAAAAATCTTGGAACAGTCTAACTGTTTCGTTTCAAAATGCATCGTGTCCAAGAGTTAGAAATTAATGGAGTTTCACCGAGGAATGATCATTGACTTTCATATGGGACACCTGCATAAAGACTATGTTGACAATCCATCCCATATCAACTTTGAGTAGCATTATCAAGCAAAAGACTACAGGCAACCCCAACCCTGATGACCATTGATCTAACAGACCATGGAAATTCATGTGAAGAGAGAAGAAAATCTTGTGCCGGCCTGTTAGATGGCATAGGTGGAACTTTCATCACGTCAATCCCCCATAACGTGAGGAAATCGACATTCAGATGTCAGGAAAGTAGCAATATGGTTTGCTGAGCATTGCGTTCCAGGATATACCACAGCAGCACCATCTGCACAACTTGCACATAACATAAGCCTTTCATCATTTTAGCTAATGCGTGGTTCCGCATAGCATGGTGCAAAAATGGGTATCCTGGGGCCTCAAAATGTGAAAACAGGTTTTGTGGAGTGCGGAGTACAACTACCCGTGTTCAGGTTTGACGTTAGGGTATGTGGGAGGTGTTGGAACATCAATTATGCGCTCACACAACAAAAAACAACAACAACAGGCATTTTAAGGCCATTTTCCCTGCAAGAGTGGGGGTTAGCCTTGCGGTCCCCATGACAATCTTCTCCATTTTGCCCTATTTTCTGCATCTCCCCTTGTTAACCCCCTTGCCCGCATTTCTTCTTCGACCATCTTTAGCCAAGTCTGTCTCGGTCTTCCCCGTCCTCTACTTCCTTCTACATTCATTTCCATCACTCTTCTTAACCAGTCACTTTCATCCTTCCTCAACACATGACCAAACCATCTCAAACTGTTTCTCTTCACAGCATCCATCACAGGCTCTATTCCCATCATCTTTCGCAATTCATCATTTGTCTTCCTCTCTCTCAACGATACTCCACACATCCACCGAACCATTCGCATTTCCACCCTTTCCAGCCTTCGTTGCTGCTCTAAGTTCATTACCCATGTCTCGCTCCCATAAATCATAACACTTCTCACACATGCAGCATACACCTTTCCCTTCAGCTTCAACGACACTCCCCTCCTCGTCAGCACGCCACTCAGTTCCCGAAACTTCTTCCATGCACATCTCACTCTTGCAACCGTTGCCGAGCCTGATCCACCTTCTCCATTCAGCATGTCTCCTCGGTAACAAAATGTTTTCACACCTTCCAGCTTCATGCCGTCTCCAAGATCCAACTCAACATTTCCTCCATCTGCAGCTCCCTCTGTGCACACCTTACACTTGAATGAAGCTGCCACACTGGTTAATGACCCTCTCAATCCACTACATTTTTGATGAACCCACTCAGCGCACATTGTACAGTGAATGGAGTTCACTCCGACACCCTTCCTGCACACAGCACACGGCCACTTCCCAGTTCTTTCCACCTCTCCACATGCTTTACCACTTGCCATCACCTTCATTTTTCTGATATTCACCTTCAGACCTTTTGTCTCCATACATTCCTTCCACTTGTTCATCTTCTCCTTCAGTCCATCCATACTTTCTGCAATCAACACCAGATCATCTGCATACAACAACTCCCACGGTAAACCCTCCTTTACGTTCTGAGCCAGCACCTCCATCACAGCTACAAATAGTAGTGGACTTAGTACCGACCCCTGATGCACTCCCACCTTCACCTCAAACTCATCACTGCTCCCGTCCTTCTCTAGCAGGGAAAATGGCCTTAAAATGCATGTTGTGTTGTTGTGTGTTGTATTATGATTGGTGTAAATCATGACAACACAG
This sequence comes from Myxine glutinosa, assembly GCF_964187855.1. Lineage (NCBI taxonomy): Eukaryota > Metazoa > Chordata > Myxini > Myxiniformes > Myxinidae > Myxine > Myxine glutinosa. Next base: position 105,041,344 of record NC_136272.1, read on the forward strand.
TAACTGAGGTACAGTCATTATCCTCAGCTTAAACAAGCCCGGTTCTCTGTAACGATGCGGAGTGAGGCGAGCGCAGTGAGCCAAGCCAAGCTAGTATATATATATATATATATATATATATATATATATATATATACCACCATACAGGTCCCTTAGAATAGTTATTTCATATCAGAACATTATCCTAGCCCCTCCCCTTATATGGGTTAGTATGTCGTTATGCATTGGGGAGGGAAAGACAGGCCCTCCACTCATAAGGGGATAATTTGCCAGGCAATGCAATGCACACAGGCTCAAAGGCACACAATCCAAGCACCAGTTATAAGTCCCTTCGAGAGGGCTTGTGGGGGCAGGTTGACAAACTCCACCTATCATGAGCCCAAAAAACCTTGAACAGCCCCCCACCCTTGAATCGAAACCTTGAACCTTGAACAGCCCCCCACCCTCAGCAGAGGCCTAGACAGAAAGGCCTGGACTTTGTTCTCCCTACACGTGCCTGCATGCCACTCTCTGCTCGACAGAAAGGCCTGGACTTTGTTCTCCCTGCATGTGTCTGCATGACGCTCTCTGCTAGACAGAAAGGCCTGGACTTTGTTCTCCCTGCACATGCCTGCATTCCACTCTCTGCTAGACAGAAAGGCCTGGACTTTGTTCTCCCTGCACGTGCCTGCATGACGCTCTCTGCTAGACGGAAAGGCCTGGACATTGTTCTCCCTGCACGTGCCTGCATGCCACTCTCTGCTGGATATAAAGGCCTGGACTTTGTTCTTCCTGCACGTGCCTGCATAACAACACTTTTGCTGCACAGAAAGGCCTTGGACTTTGTACGCTCTGGACGTGTTTTTCGCTCTCTGTGCACGCGGCCTGCCGGCCAGTCTCTCTCTCTCTCTCTCTCTCTCTCTCTCTCTCTCTCTCTCTCCCTCTACCTCTACCTCTACCTCTACCTCTCTCTCCCTCTCTCTACCTCTCTCTACCTCTCTCTATCTCTCTCTATCTCTCTCTCTCTCTCGCTACCCCTCTCTCTCTCTCTCTCTCTCTCTCTATCTCTATCTCTATCTCTATCGCTATCTCTCTCGCTATCTCTCGCTATCTCTCGCTATCTCTCGCTCTCTCTCTCTCGCTCTCTCTCTCTCTCTCTCTCTCTCTCTCGCTACCTCTCTCTCTCTCTCTCTCTCTCTCGCTACCTCTCTCTCTCTCTCTCTCTCGCTACCCCTCTCTCTCTCTCTCTCTCTCTCTCTACCTCTCTCTCTCTCTCTCTCTCTCTCTCTCTCTCGCTACCTCTCTCTCTCTCTCTCTCTCTCTCTCTCTCTCTCTCCCCCTCTCTCTCGCTACCTCTCGTTGCACATGTGCATGACGGACTCTCTTTCTGCACAAGGCCACGACTTGATTCTCTCTCTTGGTTGGACCCTCTCTCAGCTCTCTCTGCCTGCCGGTTGCACTCTGCACGTGGTCATCGGACACTCTGCAAGTGTTCATCGGACTCTCTGCGCGTGTGCATGATTCATACTCTTTTTCTGCACGAGATCACGACATGCTTACTCTCCACGTGTCCCTGGCACTCTTACCTGTGCGGTTCCTGACGCATTCACTCTGCCGACTTCCAGAAGCCCTTTGCCTCTTCATGTTCATTCTGGGGATCGCCTTTGTCTCTTCGTGTTTGTGCTGGGGATCGCCTTTGCCTCTTCATGTTTGTGCTGGGGGTAGCCATCTTGCCGGCGTGGTGCTCGTTGGTGACGACAAGACGAGGTCGTTTCAGTGGACACAACAAGGTCCTGGTAAAATCGTAACCATTTTGTTAACAGGATCCCAACGTTCGTTTTCCCCTCCCCCTACCCCATGAATGTGTGCTGGGAGCCCATATTGTGTTCATTTGTTGTAATCGTCATAAGGCATAGAATAAGCTAAGTTTCTGTCTCTTGTCATTTTTTCTTTCCTATCGATAAGTGTCACTGTAGATACTTGTAAATAAATCGAATCGTTAAACGTTGTCCAGATGGTCTTTTCTGAGAGACAAAGTGAGAGTGTGAGATTTGTCAGGGTTGAAAGACATGTTCCACTTGTTTGACCAGTTTGTGATATTGTCCAGGTCTGCAGAGAGTGATGAGGCTGCTGCCTGCCGATCTGAGGGTTGAGATATGGAGCGACAGAGAGTGGAGTCATCAGCAAAGAGATAGTGAGGATTTTCCAGAGAGTCGGAGAGATCATTAATGAAGATAAGAAAAAGCACAGGGACCAGAACATGGCCTTGAGGAACTCCAGCCTGAACAGGAAGGGGAGATGAGACAATTCCATTCAGGGCCACAGGTTGATTGTGACCAGAAAGGAAGTCTGCAAACAATGCATGGAGGTTTCCATGGATACCATAGGAGGAGAGTTTTGTGAGCAGGGTGGGGTGCCAGACCGTATCGAAGGCACAAGATATGTCAAGAGAGACGGCTCTAATTTCCTGTTTGGCATTGAGGACCTCCATCCATTGTTGAGACAGCAGAAGCAGCATGTCCAGAGTAGAATGACCTGGTCTGAATCCAAATTGATGATCCGAGATCAAGATCAAGATTATCCTGGAGAAGAGAAAGGATTTGTTGTCAGAAGCGATGATGGATCCCATGACCTTGCTGATTATTGGGTGCAGGCTGATTGGTCTGTAGTTGGTAGTCTCTACCGCTCTATCTTGAAACCCCACTGACGCAAGGATCTGTTTTTGCACATTTTTTATGTAAAGCGGTGATGTTGGCTGATTTCCAAGCAGATGGCAGATGACCTTGAGCAAAAGAGAGGGTGAAGACAACAGAGAGAAGGTGAGATGGAGCGACAGAGCAGGATTTTAGGACCCGTGGGTTGATGCTGTCTGGTACAGTTGCAGAATCAGAGTCGAGGTTTCACAGAAACTTCTCCACCTTGTCAGGAGAGAAGGAAACTGAGTCCAGGAGCAGCTTGGTTCGACTGGGTACGGTGGGTTCAGAGAGAGATGGGTTTGGGACACAAGATTTTGAGGCAAACACAGAGTTGAGGCATTCGGCTTTGTCACATGCGGTGTCAGTTGTGTAGCCGTTTGAGGTAAGGGAGGGGATGGAAGGAGAACAAACACCAGAAACAGATTTGACCAGACGCCACTCGGATTTGGAGGAGGGAGAAAGGTTTGAGAGTTCAGCCTTGAGAGGAGAAGAACCGCCTTTAGAGGCCATTTTTCGTGGGGGTTGGCCTTTTTTTGGGCACCATGGTCCCCTTTTTGAAGCAATGTTTTATGGCCAGATGCCCTTCCTGCCACCAACCCTGTTAGTTGTCTCTTGCGACACACAGGGAATTACCAGTGAGCTGGTACTCAATTTGCCCACCTCGGAAGGATGACAGGCTGAATCAACCCGCCTGGCAATAATTCAGCGATCGACCGGATACAAACTCAGTTTCTTAGGATCCCAAGCCGGCACCCTAACCGCTAAGCCAACACCAGGCTTCAGCCAAAGACTCATGATATGTGTATATATAAATATATGTTTTGATGTGCCATACTATATTTATGGAGCATTGAACTAAAGTAGTTTATTGGCAAGGGTTATACTGGGTGCTTTACCATTGCCTTGTTAGCTTTATTTGTTTGTGCTCTATCCTTTTAAATGCAAAGCATAAAGCAAGAAAGCAACACGTAGTATTTCATAAATAAATTCTTTGTTATGACTTGGGCGGGATTCGAACCACCGACCTCCCAGACTCAGAGCAGACGCTGTATGAATGGTCGCGCGCACACACACACACACACACACACACACACACACACACACACACACACACACACACACACACACACACACACACACACACACACACACACACACACACACACACACACACACACACACACACACACTGTTGCGGTTGTAGTAAGACCCCGTGGGTGCCGCACTCAACACAAGGTATTCATAGTTTATTAAAAATTTGGAACGCATCCTGGTCGTAAATAGAGGAATACCTGTATTATAATACTGTAAACCGCTGAGACTTGTAATACACTCTCCTGTCAGAAGTGGGACTTCACAATGTACTTTTACAGAGAATTTGCATCTCCCTCCCTACCCCCACCCTCCCTTCACTTCCCCCTACCCCTTATCCAACTGGGCACATCCCAAGTAGAACCACCAAATTTCAACTCATCCCATCCAGTGGTTGAGGAGTGCATACAAGTTGAACACACACATACACACACACACACACACACACACACACACACACACACACACACACACACACACACACACACACACACACACACACACACACACACTGTTGCGGTTGTAGTAAGACCCCTGGGTGTCGCACTCAACACAAGGGATTCATAGTTTATTCAAATTTTCCACAGTAATTGTGTTCAGTTAGGTTACCTTTCCCCTCATAACATGGCCATGGAAAATGTGTTGTTTGTGTTTAGCGGGTTCAATCCCCCTTGTGATTCTCCACTTTCCTAAAATCCTCTCTTCATAAATCCATTCTCCTAATCCTTCTCAAACCTCTCCTTCCCTGTATCTTATTAAAATCCCTCTCAACCATCTACCCCGCATCTTCCTAAAAACCCCTCTCTTCATCGATCTCTTCCAATCTTTTTTCGACTTCTGATTCCGGTTCCTCCAGCGAGGAAGCATCCTTCGAGCTCTCCACATCACAGTTAAGTACTTTCACATTCGTGTCCTGTCAAATTTCCACTGGTTATTTTACTGTGTATGTGTTACTGTGTGTTTCTAGTTAGTTTTGGTTTGTAATTCGTGCAAACTTGTGTGTCATTAGTCGTTTTCTGTTCGTACCGCGTGTGTGGTCTGGTCCCTCCCTCCCGGCTTCCCTCCCCCCGTCGGTATTTTTTAAATTTAAGTTCTTTCCTTCGCTGTATGGCGTTTTTGCTTTGATTTTCTTTTCTCCCCCTAACCCCCACCCCCTGCCCCCCGAACATCTTACCCTTTGTCAAACGTTTTAAACACATTTTTTTTCCTTCTCTCCTCGCAGTCCCCGCCCATGACCCCTTCATCTCCTTTATCTTCTACCTCTCCAGCCGATACTCACCTTTCCAATTCTAGTTTGCACCATACTTATTCAACCCTTTCTCCTTCTTTCTCAGATCCACGGGCTCACCTCAGTGACTTTCCCAGATTGTTTTTCATGGTTTTGTTTAAATATGATTTAAGTATGTTTAAACTTTCCCCTGCAGTGTTTTATTCAGTGGTATATCACAACACGCTGTTTTTCTTACGACATAAAAGGCTTTTTTCAATTTCTTCATCATATCTTTCCATTTCAAAAAAAAAATCAATCTATTACAGTTCTTCCCTTCCTCATTCTCTAAAGTCTAAACTCACCTTCATTGCACCCCTCCACTATCGTTTTCAAATGGATCTCTGACTTGAAAATCACAATAAACAGAGTTTGTAAGAAATATTCGTTTGTCATTCATCATCCACTTTCTAAACTCCCCCTTCACTCCTCCCCTCCTAAAACTCCCCCTCCCCTCCAAAACTCCCCCTTCCCTTTCAATTCTCACTGTGCCTCATCCCATTACCATCAAACTTTTTGTCCTCCTCATCCTTCCCTTTCTCCTATCTCTGACACACTATCAACAGCTCTCCGTACCTCCCCCTTTATTCCCCCATTTTACCCTACCCTTCCCCCGCCCTGCCCTGTACCCAGTGCTCCCCTCTTTCTTAACGGTATGAACCTCAAACATCCGGGACCTTTGCTCAAACCTGATTGATCTCTCCATACAGGTTGCTTCTGACAAACCAGACTTAATCTGCTTAACAGAAACTTTCCTCCTTCAAGATGTCTCTGATTCCTTAATATCTCTTCCTGGTTACTCCCTCCTCCGTGGTGATAGAACTGATCTTCGTCCTGGTGGTGGGGTTGCTATCTTTATCAAAAACTCTCTTCCTCACTCTCCTTGCACTGCCCTCTCTTTACCCCACCCCCAAGAGTACCTCTGGCTACGGCTTCCCCTCCGCTCCCACCTTTTGTTCATATGTGTTCTATACCGTCTTCCACACAGTGATGATTCCATTTTCATCTCGCTGTCTGACAACATGGACCAACTTCTATCCACTCCTCCAAACTCTCTCTTCCTCATATGTGGCGACTTCAACTGCCATCATGCCAGCTTGCTGGGTGTGGGTACCTCTCTCACTAGCCACGACACCTCAGCAAAGGACTTCTGCGACTCACTGGGACTGACACAATCTGTCAATTTCCTGACCCGGATCTTAGTCAACGGAGTATCTTCTCTTCTAGACTTGGTTATGACTAACGTCCCTGCAAATGTCTGCTGCTCTTCTTCTGCTCCAATTGGTTTATCTGATCATTTTCTTGTTAAACTAAAGTGGACATCTCTCTGGCCATTCTCAGAGAGCCTCCTCAGTGCTGACAAGTCTAGCATGTCATTGAGGCCGACTAGCATGGTCTTCAAGCAGCCATCAATCATCTGGACTGATCGGCCATCTCCACTGCCTCTGACATCAACCTCTGGCATTCTTCCAAAGTAAACTGCTCTCTCTCATGCACAGATTTATCCCATCTCGTCTTCAATTGTCATACCCTTCCTCCTGTCCATGGTACACTGAATCTTGTGGTGAGGCAGTTGCCCTGAAACAACTTGCCTTCGCCTCATGGAAGGCAACTCCAACTCAAGGCAAACTCAGTTCCTTTCACAAAGCTCGGAACAAGTGTGTGTCTACCCTCAGGAGAGCCAGGAAACGATATCTCTCCACTCTCAAGACTGGGCCTGGTGTTGGCTTCGTAGTTAGGGTGCCGGCTTGGGATCCTAGGATCCTTGGAAAAATGTGCTAATTTTTCCAGTTAACATTTTGGTGAATTTCCCAAACTGCAGCTGTTTTACCCATTCCAACATTCACTGACCCTCCAAATCCGACCTCGGCACTCGACAGGCCATTGGCCAAACATAATCCCAGCTTGGTGTTTGTGTTTCTTCTTTGACACCACAGTTACTGTCGTTTTCAGGCGTCTCACTGCAATCTGGTTCTGGAGATTACAGCCCCTCTCTACCACTTGCCCATAACTCCGAAACAGTCCAGTTATTTTCATGGCTCATTCATGAAAATCGCAAGGTTTGTGGATTTGCTACTATAGCGCGAGTCATAGGAAGCATGCTCATTGGATAGCATTCTTTTCTTTTCGGTTCACATTGAGATTCTCAGCTAAGTTGGTCCATCCCTGTAGAGGTTTTGGCCAAATTAACAAACTTTCACCAGTATGACTTACTTTTTTGCTGCTGGGCTTGATAATTCCTGAGCTGCTAGGTTTGCTCATATTTTGGCACCTTATTACCATCGACTTGTTTCCCCTCTTATTATGTTTGGGTTTTCCTTCCCCGTCTCCTTGACATCATCAGTTTTCTGCTTCCTTGTTAATCCCTTATTTTGATGGGGTTGTTTGGCAGTAGAAACAGGCCAGAAAGCCATTCCTGCATCTCACTTTTTACTTTTCTCTTTTTAAATTATTTTCTTTGTAATTGTATTTGAAATGTTACTCTGACAATTTTTTTGGTTAAATATGTCTTGCATGGTTTTCCCTTCTTGTAGAAGCAGCGATTAAGACTGCCTTCAGTTTGTGTGTTCACCCATCTGCCATACATCTTTAACCTTCCTTTACTCATTTGCCCTTCCATTTGTGAGCCCAATGGGAGTAAAAAAAAAAAAAAAAGAGCTTGTAAGATCCGCATTGTCAATGTTACCAGTGGTTACCAGCACAGAAATTGGCATTGAATTTATGTTCTCCACACTGTGCCTGTAATCCTGAATTTATTTTGAAACGGTTGAGAAAATATTGCAGATGAGATTCTGAGTCTTTATCTTACATCGCTTTTGCACAATTGTTCACTATCGAAGAGCTGTCACCCTGAAGTTAGATTGAGATCTTTTTTTACCGTAATTGTCCAAGCCACCATCATCAAAGAGTGTTTGAAGAACTACTAGCTCACAATGTTTTGACTGCACACTGCTTGAGGTGAGGCAACACCCCGCACTTCTTCCGGAATCCATTCTCTAAATCGCAACCTGAAGAGTGACAAAGAGGATGTTTGCAGAGCATGTGCTGGTCATCCGATTCCCAATGCTGCTGCTGTCCATTTTAAAATCACTTTGAATCGTCTGTCAATCACATGCCGGCAAGTCACATGAAAGCAAGGGTCTCAAATGCTGGCGGGGAGCTGGAGCTCTTCCCATTCTCACATTGTTCCAACTCGTCACGCTAGTCACGCAGGCTCTCCCATGGCATGTGATGGGACGTGGCCTTTTTCCAAGCTTCAGCCTGACTGTACTGCACCTCCCCTGCCCTACCCCACTCTTCCTCCATTGTGATTGCCATATCGTTAATGGTCACTCATCTTTTAGGCTCTGATGTTTTCCTAATTTTCTGCCCAGATGCACTTAGAGTCGCTAACACGATAACGCCACGGTGGCACCTCAAGCCTTGCATAGCCGTATCTGTAATTGCTTGTTTAGGAATGTTTTATTATTTTCTTCCTTTCTGATAAGCCCTGCCAAGATTTGAATTGTGATGCATCTTATCATGCCAAGAGATAGACTTTTCACCCTGATTGCTACACATTGCTGGAAACTTTATCGTTCTTCATTCAAATTGAAATCTTTTAGTCGTAAGTTGTGTTCAGTTATGATTGGAACATTCTGCGGATTTTTATATATTTTTTATTGTTAATTAATTGAAAATAGAATCGAGTCGACTGTGTTTCTCTCCTCAAGCCTCTCCATTGCTTATTTATTTATTTTTATTCCTGTCTCACTGTTACTCTCTACCCTCCTGCATCTCTACTCTCTCTCTCTCTCTCTCTCTCTCTCTCTCTCTCTCTCTCTCTCACTCTCACTCTCACTCACTCTCTCTCTCTCTCCCTCTCTCTTTCTCCCTCTCTCTGTCGCCACCTGTCGGCTGTTGGTGCGTTGGGTGTGTTGTCATGGCGTCTGCTCGTGTTTTGGCCTTGTAGCTCCGTGCTCGTGGTTTGTATCTTTACCCTCCCCTTACCTCTTCTCACATTTGTGCCGTCTTTTGTGTATCCCCCTTCCACGTTATCATCCCTTCCCCCGTGAGAGAGTGAGGGGAGCACACGTGGTGAGACCGGAAAAGGTTCCCCCTCAGGGCGGTTACCTCTTCGGTTTTTTCGCTTTGTGCTACAAATCATAATACTTTTTTCCTTTTCTTTTTTCGTAAATATTTTTATTTTTCGTTTGTTTACTGGAGCTTTTTGGCTTCATTAACCCTTTATACATTTACCCTTTGTTTAAATGTGGAAACGATGGCGGATAGCTCTCGTTACACATCTCTTGAAGCGCTAACCCAGAAGCACGGGTTAGTTTGTTCACCTCCGTCGGGAATCGACGTCGAGGCCATTATCCTTGCCGTCGGAGAGATAATCGGTTTGGATAATGTAAAAGCGGCTTCTCGCATGAATAAACGTGTGGTAATCTTTGTTTCCACAGTGCCCATGGTTGCTCAAGTAGTCGAGCATGGGCTTTTCTTTGCTCCCGACGTGTTTGTTCAGGTTTGTCCACTCGACACGCCGGCAGTTCGGGTTTCTCTCTCTAACGCTCCTCCGTTCCTTAAGAACAAACACCTGGTTACTGAACTAAACAAACTTGGTTCTGTCGTCTCTTCAGTTACTATGGTTCCTATACGAGGGAAAAATAACCGTTTAAAACACGTCATGTCCTTTCGTCGTTTTGTTTATATGATTTTACCGCGTGGTGTAACCTCTTTAAATGCGGTATTGCCCTTCAAGGTCGAAGGTCACACTTATCGGGTCTTTGTCTCCACAGAGTCTCTAGTTTGGTTTGAGTGTGGTCAATATGGTCATTTAAAAGACTCGTGCCCGAAAAAGTCCACGGATAGAGTCACAAGCCTGAATGGTGATGAACAGCAGGGCTCTACTGAGATCGTTGTCGATGATGTAAACAGTATGGATGGTGCTGACACAAACCCCATTGTAGACAAACAGAGAACCAGGAAAAGAACCCTCTCACCTTCTAGCGACCTCAACGAGCTTGATAATAAGGTCTTGGCCTGTCCTCCAACCTACGCTCAAGTGGTTAGTGAAGGTAACAATGGAGCGCAACCTCCTCCTCAGCAGTTGCCTCCAGTTGAGGTAACTCCTCAACCTCCTCTGCCTTCAGAATCTTTTGAGGTTAATGTGATAAATGCTGAAAATTTATGTGTTGGCCAGACAGCACCTGAGTCGCTCCGGTGTTCTGAGGGTAAACCTCCATGTGAGGTTGAGCCTCCATGTGTGTCCCTTGCTGAAGCTTGTGTTGATTGTGCCACCCCTCCCTCTGTGGGGAGGGGTGAGTGTGTAGGAACTAGTGATGTGTCTGTGATCGAATCCTCCATTGAGGCAGCTGAGCCTTGTCAAGCTCATAGTCAGCAGGGTGATAGTGTTGAAGTCTCAGATTGTCGCGTTGATGAGCCCGTTGCTTCAGCAATGGACTCTCAATGCAATGATTGTGACTCTGATGGGGGTTCTTCCATTGCCTCACAGTGATGGTGAGGCCGACTTTTCATCGGAGCATGTCTCTGGAGACTCTCTCCCTCCTGCTGAAATCATGGATTTCCTACAAAAAACTTACCGTAAAAGGCGCGTGAAAATTTGCGATTTCCTCGTTGACACTCATGTCTTCATTATTGGGGCTCAGGAAGTTGTACAACAATCTGCGGCCCTTCATATTTCTGATAAATCACTGAAAATACTTAAGAGGTACCTTGTCACAGCAAGGACAGAATTAAACCTGTAATGGCTGTGTTGCTGCCTATGTTTTTATGAACATAGCAAGTTTGAACATTAATAGTGGGCGCAGTCAGCTGCGTCGGTCCCAAACTGTGCAATTAGCCAGGAGGGAAAAGATTGATGTACTTTTATTGCAAGAAACTCGTGCCACTGCAGACTGCATGGCTGATTGGCAGCAACAGCTGATTGGCACTTGGTTTTTTAGTAATACAGATTCTGTGAGTGCGGGTATTGCTTTTTTTGTCAGTACACGTTTGTCTGTCTCACCCCCTATCTTTAAGGAAATCGTACCAGGCTATCTAGCCTCTGTAGAGTTTGAATACAATCAGCAACGATTTATGTTTGTTAACATCTATGCTCCAAGCAATAGTACAGATAGAGGAACTTTTTTTAATCAGTCCTTTAATTTCCTGAGACACCTCTCTTCTGATACGTTGTTGTGCTTAGGGGGTGACTTTAACTGTACTTTAAACCCAACTTTAGATAGGAACAGTGCAGAGCCACATCCAGCTTCAAGTAGGCCTCTTTCCAATATAATTTCGCGGCATGACCTCAACGATGTATGGCGGCAACAACACCCAAACCTGCAGCAATTTAGCTGGTGTCGGGTTTTACTAAATCATCTTTCACTTGCTCGTCTTGATAAATTTTATATTCCCAACTCTGCTATCAATCTTGTGACATATACGGCTATTGTCCCTTCTGGTTTCTCTGATCATTATTTGGTAAAACTGTGCTTTTCTTTTCCTCGTTTCAAACGCCACACCTTGTATTGGTCTTTTACCACCTCCCTTCTGAGCGATCCTTTCTTTAAATCAACCTTTGTGGTTTTTTGGGACGAGGTTGTGTATTTCCAACATCGTTTCCTAAATCTCTGTCAGTGGTGGGACTATGCTAAAGCGCAGATCCGTGTTTTCTGTCAGCAATACAAAACCAATTGCTCTCAAAGTAAACAATTATGTATTGATGCCTTGAAACAAGAAATTCTACGATTGCAGGAAGGTGCTGAGGTCCATAGTGATGAAAAACGGTGTCAACTCCTCTTTGAAAAACAAACTCTGCTTAAGGAATTAATTCAAGAAAATGGTATCGGTGCCTTAGTCAGGCTGAGAGTGAATGGTTTACTGTCCTCAGACACATGTTGTAAAGATTTCTTTAAGTTTGAGAAGCCGACCAAGGCGAGCCAGCAAATGCTTAGTCTTCGGGCTAGTGATGGGCATATTCTTAGTGTTCATTACGGAGATTCTTACGGAGATTGTTCACTTTGTTCGGTCTTATTTTGAGAATGTGTTTTCCTTTAAGCCTAATGATGTGCCTGCAATGCAGAATATTACGACCAATTTACCGCAGATAGATGAGCATCAGCGGCATGTCTTGGATGAGAACATTACACTCGGTGAACTTAAAACTGCGCTTGATGACCTTGCTGATCATAAGGCTCCTGGTTTAATGGGTTACCAGCTGAATTTTATAAAACTTTTTGGGACATGCTTGGTCCTGCTTTGCATTCAGTGTTTTTATACAGCCTGCGTGAGGGATTGTTACCCCTTAGTTGTCGGCGTGCAGTTGTTTGCCTTATCCCTAAGAAAAACGATCTGCAATTGATACAGAACTGGCGCCCAATTTCTCTTCTCTGCACAGATTACAAGATTTTTGCCAAAACGCTAGCTAACCGTGTAAAGACTGTTTTAAGCACAGTTATACATCAGGATCAATCGTACTGTGTTATGCACAGATCTATGCACGATAACATTTTTTTGGTACGAGACCTGTGGGATGTGTGTGCATTTCAACAACAACATACCGGTCTCTTTTTTATTGACCAAGAAAAGGCTTTTGACTCTGTTAATCATGAGTATTTGTTTCACATTTTAAAGCAATTTGGTTTTGGGGCATCTTTTATTTCTTATGTATCCTTATTGTATAATCACATTTTTAGCTTGATCAAAATCAATGATGGTCTCTGTTCACCTTTGCGGATTGGGAGGGGAAATTCGGCAAGGTTGTCCCTTATCTGGAATCTTGTACTCTCTTTGCATTGAGCCTCTTTTGATTCGTTTACGATCTTCTCTTATGGGCTTTTCAGTGACTCCATCAGAAAATCCCGTTATCATTTCGGCCTATGCTGATGATGTATGTGTTGCTGTTTGCAGCAGTAATGACATTGCTCTGCTATTTGAGTGTCTACGGGTCTACTCTCAAACATGTAAAACGCAAATTAATTGGTCGAAATGCAAAGCAGTTTGGGTCGGCGGTACGCTACCTTCTGCCCTTCCAATTCTCCCTTTGAATTTGACATGGGGAAAAGAAGGTGTGAAATACCTCGTCCTCGGTGTTTATCTTTGAACCCCTGGTTTTGTCAAAAGGAATTGGGATGGTTTGCTCCACAAAATTCGCAATAAATTAAACAGATGGAGAGGAATTTTGTCGACCTTGTCTTTTCGAGGTCGTGCCCTGGTCATTAACAACCTGGTGGCCCCTCTCTTGTGGCATAAAATGATTGCCTTGCAGCCACCTGCAACGTTGGGCGTCAATCCAAAAATGCTTACTTGACTTCTTTTGGGATGGCAAACACTGGCTAAAGGCAGAGACTATTTGCCTTCCACTGGCGGAAGGGGGTCTTGGACTTATGGACATTCATTGTCGGGTGATGGCCTTCCGAGTCTCTATAGCGCGTCGTTTTATATTTCTGGAGGCCTTGCCCTGGAAATCTACTGCAAACTGTATATTAAAACAAGCCGGCATGCTCGGCTACAATTGTGAACTCTTTTTCATGGAGCTGCAACATGTCGATCCTTCGCTGCTCCCTGACTTTTACCAAGATGTCTTGCATGTCTGGCGGTCCATTTCAGTAAATCGGCAAATGGGGACGTACAACAGTGAAAGGTTCCTCCGGGAACCCCATTTCTACAATGCCCTTTTTCCTGCTATTCCTCACTCACGTGCTTTTGTGCAACGTTTTTTGAGTGCTGGCGTGAAAACGACTCGGGACCTTCGTGACTGTAACAGGAACAGTTTGGTTCTCCGCAGTACATCTTCAAGTAAGAACTGGTATCAGATCTTTGAGGAGCATCGCCAAGGTCCTACAGGAAATCCTGTGTGTTTTTAGGCACCTGGGAACCACCAACATTGGTGACCACCATACACCACCACAGATCTGTGCTTTAGCTCTAGCTCTAGCCTGCTGGCTGATAGCACCACAACATATATCTTGTTGTCCTCATCACCACTTTCCAGCAAGGATAAAAAGAGACTGTATCGTTTGTGTATTTCAATCCGGTTTCCCTCGTTACAGCCGGTTTCTTTTGGGGCTCGATGGAAAGAGAAACTGCCTTCTGGGTCTCCCTCCCATCCGCAATGGTCTGCAATGTATGTTTCACCGATTGTTAAAAGAACTGGTGATATTGCTTGGAGATTCGCCCATATGGTGTTGCCCTCCAATGTTTTATTACATCGTTTTAATGAGGATAATTCAGTGGAATGCCCTTTTTGTATGATTTCTGAAGACCTTTTCCATGCTTATGTAGATTGTGCAAGACTCTCTCCCTTCTTTGGTTTTTTATCAACTTTTTTAATCGTATGAACTTTTCTTTTTCTACATGTGTTTTTATTTTTGGAATACCACTTAGTTACAAAAAACGCTCTGAGACTGCTCTTGTTAATTTCTTAATTTCTATTGGAAAATTAGCAATCTACAAGACAAGAAAAGTAAAGCTCCTGGCAAATGCTGATATTTTATGTGATGTGGTAATTGTGTTTAAGGCTCTGGTCATGGCAAGGTTACGCTTGGAATTTTCTTTTTGCCAAATGAAAGATGATTTACAAAGCTTTGTGGAAAAATGGTGTGTAAAGGGTGGGTTTTGTAAACTTGATTATGGTTTGTTAAATTTTTTATTTTAGTGTTTGGTGTTTTTATTGTTGTTGTTCGGCTGCACATGTTTGGAATTGTAGTGACTTTATTATTTGCATGACTTGTGTGGTTCTCTTACCTTTATAATAAAAGAGCTTCAAAAGTCAAAGTCTCTCTCTCTCTCTCTTTTGCTCTACTTGTCCCTCCCCCCCCCCCCCCCCTCTCTCTCTCTCTCTCTCTCTCTCTCTCCCTCTTCCCCCAAAGCTTGGTCCCTTTTACTCTCTCTGCATCCTCATCACACTCCAGTGCTTGCTTGCTCATCTCATTTCAATTTGATCTTTCAGATCATCTTTTATATTTAAAATTAGACCTCAGAGCAGGTACTTCACTTTGATCCATGAATTTGCATCACATCGCTCACTTGATTATCAGCACACATGTTTGCTTTTTTAGAGGGAACCACCATCCATGTGCCATTTCTTTTGGTGCCCCATTTTCATACAATTTGATGTACGGCTTCCCCTCCTTCCACCACTCCCCTCCCCCATCGCCTTCCCGTTAATGCATTTTTCATGTTATCAGCAACACATTGCCCCTTTTTGGGTGGTGGTCCAATTAATTATCAATGGAGAGCAATCATGCATTTTGTTCAAGAATTGTCCCATTTGGATTCGTCCTTCCATGTGAGTGGTTCACGCTGAGTTCATTATGCTAATGATATGCAAGGGTTGTGGCAAATCTTTGTCGAGTTTTTTCCTATACACGTTTTTCTAATTTTCCTATATTCCTATACACGTTTTTCTAATTTTTTTGTCTTTATTTATTTTCTTGCTTTCTCTTTGAATTCATACTTTTATTTTTAAGCTTCTGTATATTTGTGCCAGTAAACGTTTTTGTATCTTTGCATTCATGATGTTCTTTTTGGACTTTTAAGCATAAACTTTAGTTCAATTGTTTTTATCTGCCTGGTGTTGGCTTAGCGGTCAGAGTGCTGGCTTGGGATCCTAGGATCCTGGGTTCGAATCCCGGTCGATCGCTGAATTAACACCAGGGGGGTTGACTCAGCCTGTCATCCTTCCGAGGTCGGCAAATTGAGTACCAGCTTGCTGGGATGAATGATCACGGTGTGTACCCCGGTTGAGAATAGGTACACCGATACGGATCCCTGCGCATCGTAAGAGCGTGACCAAGGGTTGGCGTCAGGAAGGGCATCCGGCCATAAAAACATTGCCTCAAACAGGGAACCATGATTGTCATGGGGGGCCCGCAAGGCGGGGAAAATGGCCTTAAAACGATCCATTCATTCATTCCTTTATTCATATTCAATTGTTTTTATCTGCCATTCATGTTGCAACTTTAATGTAAGACGTTCCTTTTCAAGACTGGTGTTAATGTAAACTTATACAAATCCATGTGACCACTTTACTCTTCTCTCCCCCGCTCTCTCTCCTCTTTCTCTCCTTTTGGGTTGTCGTCCAAGGTTATGCTCTATAAAGATCTCTCACTATGCTGTATCAAACACGACTGGGGGCTGGCCCCACATGCTTGGCCTTGTAATCCGATTTGCCAATAAGTCAAATCACTCGGCCAGAACGAAAAGGCAGGCCGAGCCAATTGTCCACACTCCTGCGCTATCCAAGCTGGATAGCCTGCATGGTCACACCAACCATACAGAACTAATTGGACGTGAAAGGTAATACGGGTAAAACGAATTGGCCAAAGCAGTCAACTCAAGTGATCAATGCTTTTACTTTTGTACAAAAGAGGTTTAAAAACAGCTTTATACATTAAACTTAAAAACCTGCTTTATTGTCTTTTCCTTTTTATCTGAAGAATAGAAAAACATTTGTGTTAAGTTGATTTTTCTTTGAGGCTTAATGTTGAGTGAAGTACAAATAGGAGGAAATATATGAGAATTCCGACTGATATGCTATGCAGACCATGATTTCTCCGAGGAATCGAACCATACTTTAAACGCTGCATTGCCATTTCAGAAAAGAAACTAGAAAGGTTTTTTTTTTAATTGTTACTTGTAATATGTTTTTTGACATGTTTTAAGTTTAGTTAGTTGAGATAGTCACAAGTTGTTGAGACTTAACAATACCAAACAATCGGCTTTTTGTGAGAAAATTGGAGGGTGGGAGTGTATAATAGTGTGCCCATAAACTCTCGAGCAGAAATTTTTGAAAATAGGGTCAGCCATCCTCAAAAGTGTAACCAATTCGGTTTCAGACTATATAACTTGATTAAGATTTGAAGAACTAGAAATAATGAGTGCAATGATAGCACTGCAACTGTTTGCGACCAAATACTCAACTGCAATCTCTGGAACCACATTGCAAACGGTGTACAAAATTGAAAAAGACAAATCCAAGCTTGAGCTGCAGCCTTTATAATTCCTAATGGGTCATAACTCATAAGGTAAGCGATTTATATAATAATATTAATGTAGGCCCAAACTCTTGATAAGTTCTTTCCGTTCACAAGTCGAGAAACGTTTCAAGGCTAGAACCAATCCTGGCCAGATCGTCACTATGTCGCAGGATACTCCATTGAGGTTGGTAAGAATTTGTAATTTATTAATTGACATATGTGGGAAACTTACACGCCCAGACCGGGAATCAAACCCAGGTCCTCTGGTGAACCGTACCATTGCTCTGCCATCTGGGCAATCCTGACCAAGCATGTAATTTTCCCACATATAATTGCCACTCTCTTTCCGTAACTGCTTCCGGGGCACTTGCTGCCAACCATAAGAGCACCAACGGCCTGCTCACAGGAGGGTCTTCCTCCAATTGGGGGACAAATCCATGTCTGCTATTACAGACACCATTGGGGGCATAGAAACAATAAATAAATGAACAGGATTTTGTACCTAATTAATTGGCATATGTTGGAAAAATTCATTTGTGTCAATTAATTAGTTATATAATCCTGTTCATTTATTTATTTTGTAATTTGTTCAGGTTTCAATAACTTGCTTCACACACCATGGGATATTTAACATCCACGAACAACCAATCCAGGCACACTGGTCCTCCAGCTCAATGTCCTTACGAAGGACGACGGGCACATTGACATACCGCCATGCATGTGAAACACCACGGTGACAGTTTATAACAAGGTCGAGATTCGAATTCAGGCTAGACAGCTTCGAGGCGAGTTGGCATACCACAAAGCCATCTTGCGAGCCCATATATAATAGCATATCGTAATAAGATTTCACAATTTTCTCATGCAATCTCTTCTCACAAAATGGCAGAGGATTGTTGCTATTGAAATTCGAAAAAAGGAAAGTCTTTCAAAGCCTCCCAAATAACCTCTAAAAAGGTTTGAACCTAAAAACCTAAAAGATAAAACCTAAACCTAAAAACCTAAAACCTAAACTTGCACCAAACCTAAAAAGCCTACCAACAAACCTTCAAAGCCAACATGGTTTCAAAGCCTACCAGCCTACCAACTTGCAGAAGAGCAACCCTCTTCTGGTGAAACTGCCAAAATCAAGACTCTCTGCTCACCTTCACTCTTTTATTCCGCTTTTTTCCCGCCCCTGGAACAAACTCCCACACTCTTCAATCCCACTCCTCCCTCCGGGTCTTTAAAACAGCTGTTCACCACCATCTCCTATCTTCCCCCATCCAAAACCTTGATCTTTTCTACCCCCGTTAATACACCCCAAATCCACATCTGTCAATCTCCGACTTCATTCCTGAAATTCCTTGTGGTGTCAATTTGTTTTATACCCCTTCCTTCCCCCTCCCAGCCTTCTCCCTTCGAACAGATCTCCCGATGTCCCTGTTCTCTACTGTTGTGCTTGTGTGCTTCCCTCTCTCCCCCATCTTGTCTCCCCCTCCCTTTATTGTTTTATGTGTCCGTTTATGTTTTTTGTGTTTTATGTGCTAATGTGTGTTTAATGTGCTAGCTCTTAAACGAGCCTCGATCTTGCATACAACAAAAAAAAAAGTCTTGCAAATATGGAAGCTGTAGGTAATTGTTTTTTAATTCGTATCGTCATTGCTCAAATAAATCTGGTGGAAATTTTCATTTCAAGTAAAGGTTTTGGTAGTCGTGCATGCATTTTGGAAAAGTAGTGCAATTCCATTGCGAGAAGGACGTCAGAGCAATGTACCCGGAGCTTTATCACAATGCTGTGGTGGAGCGACGGGAGCGGTGCAACTATGTTGGATGCTGCGCTGGGCATTGATGTTGATGGCGATTACATACGACTGTGGAAGCTCATTAAGTGACGGCGGCAGCATCTGAAGCCTGCTTTACGAGCGTCGGTCTGGGCCGATTGTCACACTGAATGCCGCTTCTCTCTCATGCCCCTCAATGTTTATATCCTCGATCGAAAGCATTGTTGGAGGATGAAGCAATCAGCGCTTCCATCTGTCTGTGTGCCTACCTATGACTGCCTATTTGTCTATGTACGCATCACAGTTCTTTCCCCACACACACTCTGAAACTCTCCCAAGCTTTGCCCCCGAAACTCCTGCGCTTCGATGTTTGGAAAGTCATGGAGGTTGCTTGCAATATTTTTTGAGTCTCGCTTTGGTTGGATTATGTTTAACGAGTCCCATATATGTTTGTGCTGGATTATCTATCACTGAAGTGGTTTCTCATGCAGCTATTGCTTCCCTTTTTCAAACTAAAGCCTTTGATTGTTCACTTGGCACTTATTAAACATTCTTGTTTTGAAAGTTGAGGAATATATTATTTATTCTTTGTTTTGCAGCTCATACTGCATCTGCTTCTTCGTTGAGTATGGCAGGCATTTAAGTCTAACGACTTTCCAACAGAAAACAATTGCTTGTAGTTAATCTTGAGATGTTTTCAAGAATGGAAGACATCGCCAACTAGTATAGGCTCAGGTAAAGCTCAGGTTTAGCCTTGTTGGGTTGCTGCACTAGTTGGTAGTGACTTCATTATTGAATGAAGTCTCCCGAGATCTGCATATGAATGCTGAAAAAGGAATGAAGAAATTTGATAAGGGCACTTGCTATTGATTGAAAATTGCAATTACATTTTCGTCCCTCCAGCTGTCATTAGCGATTGCATATGGGACGAGGATCGAATTACGGATTCGACCTGCCGGATACATCATTACTGAGACGTGTGCGTGCCATCGATGCAGTGCCCCTGCGCGTCAGGGAGGAATTTGTAATATTGTCACGTAGCCGGCGCACGATCGCCTACTCTTTGCAAAAGGTACCGAGGAATCATTAGCAACCACCAGCGAGCAGACACCAAAACGTCTGCACGAGGGGATGGCACACTTTTTGCGAAGAGCAAACTTGCCCTACCTGCCGCAGTTAGACAGTTTTATAGTGGGGCTGGGAATCAAATCTAGGCTAAACAGCTGGGAGCACTAACTCTACGTCATCCTTTCACACTATCTATGCCTGCAGCCTTCACAATTGTGAATGCTATTGTAATTTTGCGTTGATAGTTTGTTGCTACCATCCTTGTGCAAACCGTCGATAATGTGGGACCTTCGGCCATGACTTGTTCCCGTTCCGTTTCAGGTCCTGTCCCTCTGGAAATCTTTGTGCCTTGTACTGGCTCGGTAAAGCCAAAGGCAAGTCGATTTTCCACGTTGCATTTCAATATAAACAATCCTGGATTGAAATGATGGAATTGGAGGTCACTGTGGAAGCGGATTGACTTGGTGGTGACTCCGTTTGAACTTGTGCTTAATTATTCCAAGCGAGCACGTTCAAACTGACTGTCCACCGATGCCTCTGCACCACATCTTTGCAATATCCCCATTGTACACAGATAACCGGCTGCCATTTCAATTATTTATTAGGCATTACCTTTTTTGTTCATTCTGCTGACTGCTCAGCCTCGGGTTATGAATAACGAAGTGCTATAAAGGAATTACACCCATCATGGGAAAACAGCCATTTTGGAAATGCCATCAATGTTTAAGTGCAAGTGGGCCATGCATATCATCTGATTAACCCCTGCCATGGTGGTATCTCTTCGGATGAAACAATTTTTCATCTCCAGGCATTGAGGCTTCCTTCTGTAAGTACCAGAGCATTTGGGACTGTCACAATACTTTGTTTCAGAGCTTGATTTATCAATAACTAGCAGGATTACCCAGCGTTGCCGGTGATCCTATAATTCTGTTGGCATTTTGAAGAAATCAATTTTTTTTTTGTAGGTGCCTAAAACACTCCCCTACCTACACCCAATAATGAAAATTTATATTTAATATGATATGACAAAAACACACACACACACACACACACACACACACACACACACACACACACACACACACACACACACACACACACACACACATAAACGGCTATCTTTTAGTAGAGACTGCAGCAAAGCATAATATGTAATTTTTACAACTCGATTCTCTCATTTGCGCAGGGAAGGTTTAAGAACAAATATGTTGTGCACTGCAGTTAGACCTACAGTCGTGGCCAAAAATATTGGCACCATTGCACTTTTTTCAAATAACGCACAATTTTCTCAAAAAATAAGTTGAAATTGACGAAAGGATTTGGTCTCCACAATTCTTTATTTCACTGTTACTCTTACAGAACCTTTGTTTTTGATTCAGAACTTAATATATCCTTTTAAATCAGAAAATAAAAAGAAATGGCATTGACAAAATTATTGACACTCTCACCTTAATATTTGGTAGCACAGCCTTTGGACAAAATAACTGTAGTCAAGCTCTTCCTATAGCCATGAATGAGCTTCCTACACCTCTCTACTGGTGGTTTGGCCCACTTTTCTTGTGCAAACTGCTCCAGTTCTCCCAGATTTGAAGGGTGCCTTCTCCGAACTGCTGTTTTCAGATCTCCCCACAGGTGTTCAATGGGATTGAGATCTGGACTCATTGCTGGCCACTTCAGAACAGTCCAGTGTTTTGTCTTGAACCATTCCCGGGTGCTTTTTGAAGTGTGTTTGGGGTCATTGTCCTGCTGCACGACCCATGACCTTCGACGGAGATCCAGCTTTCTGACACTGGGTTGAACATTGCGCTCCAAAATGCCTTGGTAATCTGATTTAATGATGCCATGCACACATTCAAGGCACCCAGTGCCAGAGGCAGCACAGCAACCTCAAAACATCACTGAACCTCCTCCATATTTGACTGTAGGGAAGGTGTTCTTTTTTGAAGGCTTCATTTTGTTTTTTGTAAACATAGAGATGATGTGCTTTACCAAAAAAACTCTAATTTGGTCTCATCTGTCCACAGGACATTCCCCTACAGGGTTTTTGGCTTGTTCAGGTGCGTTTTGGAAAACTCCAGTCGAGCTTTCTCACGTCTCTCTCTCAGCAGTGGTGTCCGCCTGGATCTCCTACCATAGAACCCTCTTTCATTGAGTTGGCGATGGATGGTGTGAGTTGAAACTGTCGTGTCTTGTGTCTGAAGGTCAGCTTGAATCTGTTTGGCAGTTGATCGAGGTTCTTTCTCCACCATTCGAACAATCCTTCGCTGCAATCTTCGATCAGGTTTTCTCTTGTGGCCACGTCCAGGGAGGTTGGCTACAGTGCCATGGGCTTTAACCTTCCTGATAACATTGTGTATGGTGGATACAGGAACATCAAGGTCTCTGGAGATGGACTTTTAGCCTTGAGATTGTCCATGCTTGGCTACAATCTTGTGTCTGACCTCCTCAGACAATTCTCTGGTTTTCTTTATTTTCTCCATGCTCATTGCGGTACACACAGTGACACAAAACAGCAGAATGACGGCTTTTCTCCATTCAAACTGGTTGAACGAGTGATTTTTATATTGCAGGCACCTGCAATTCACCACAGGTGAGTTCAATTCTAAAGTAAAGGAGAATCGCCTGCTTGAAATCTAATTTTTTTCTAACAACTTCTAAAATGTACCAATAATATTGTCAGGGCCATTTTAGGATTTCTGTGTAGAATAAGCTAAGATTTAGTATTTTTTCAGCTTTTTTGTTTTGTTCACTGCAAACCAAATAAATACATATGTGGATACCAAAATATATTTTAATTTCAACAATTTTCTGGAAAAAATGGTTCATTGTTTTAATAAAGTGCAAGGGTGCCAATATTTTTGGCCACGACTGTATATGTCAGGAAGATAATAGGATTTGTAAAAGCAGTAGCACTCCATACTTTGCTAATTATTTTACTTACCAGTGCATGTTTACTTTACTTTCCCAGAGGTCATAATCTCACACCTCAAACACGATGTCAAAACACCACCTTTTGTGAGCATTATCTTTGCTCTACAACAAGGCTGCTGTCTCGCCTTGCTTGCCAAGTTTGCCCTTAATGGCATCCAGAGTTTCCTCCATTTACACATGAGTGGCTTTTCCTCATCTCAAATAGTGTGTTGTATTCGTTATTGTATTTTCCAAATTACCTTTCCTAGTGGCACGCATCTCTTAGAATACGGGTTGGGCGCAGTAATCTTTACCTCCGCTACCGAAGGTGGATGGTCACCCCATTCTGTCTATTTGTCATCCAGAGTTTCATCCATTTACACATGAGTGGCTTTTCCTCATCTCAAATAGTGTGTTGTATTCGTTATTGTATTTTCCAAATTACCTTTCCTAGTGGCACGCATCTCTTAGAATACGGGTTGGGCGCAGTAATCTTTACCTCCGCTACCGAAGGTGGATGGTCACCCCTGTCTGTCTGTTTGTCTGTCTGTCTTTCTGTCTGTGAACAAGATATCTCAAAAGCTTGTTGACGGATTCAGACGAAATTTGGCAGAGAGGTAGTGTATGTGACAAGGACGAAATGATTTTATTTTGGTGAAGATCTGGATCCGGCTAGTATGATTTTTTAAGTTATTCTTCACCATTGGGAGATAGGGCCAAAACCGACATATAGCAGGATATCTCAAAAAGTTATGGACGGATTTGGACGAAACTTGGTGGATAGGTTGTGTGTGTGACAAGGACTAATCGATTCGATTTTTGTGAAGATCCGAATATGGATTCGGAAACGAGAATTATTTAATTTTTAAGTGATTTTTCACCATTGAGAGATCAGGTAAAAAACGATATGTGTATGACCACCTTTAGAGGCCATTTTTCCCCGCAGAGTGGGGTTTGGCCTTTTTCTGGCACCGTGGTCCTCTTTTTAAAGCAATGTTTTATGGCCGGATGCCTTTCCTGCCACCAACCCTGTTAGTCGCCTCTTGCGACACACAGGGAATTACCAGTGAACTGGTACTCAATTTGCCGACCTCGGAAGGATGACAGGCTGAGTCAACCCCCCTGGCATTAATTCAGCGATCGACCGGGTTTCGAACCCGGATTCCTGGATCCCAAGCCGGCACCCTAACCGCAAAGCCAACACCAGGCTGAAAAACGATATATATATATATATATATATTTTTTTTTTTTTAAATTCAGTATGCATAAATGATCAGTTTCCACCTACATGATCTTCTCTACCATACTGCAATGCACTCTTCACTTTAGATTTCTAGAACCTGTGATGTTTCTCACTCATATTTCCAATGCCGGAATAAATTGATGTTTGCTCGGAACTGGAAACGCATCCTTTCGCTCATGATAAACATGGT
Source organism: Myxine glutinosa (assembly GCF_964187855.1). NCBI lineage: Eukaryota > Metazoa > Chordata > Myxini > Myxiniformes > Myxinidae > Myxine > Myxine glutinosa. The sequence goes on from NC_136272.1 coordinate 105,065,518, forward strand.
ACAAGGTATATGCAACTGGATAGGATTTGTACTTGTGCATTTCCTTAATGGAGCTTTCTCCTATGCATCAGCTCCGACAGGGATCAAGTCTGGAGTGGATTCATTTTGACATCTCCCATCTGGAATTGCTACCCTCAACTCTGTTGGGTCGTGCAGTGTCCGTCAAATATTGTGGAGCTCATCTTCTTGTGATGCTCTCTGGCTATCTCGATTTATTTACCCCTTTCGACCCCCACCCACCGCTTTCCAGCTTCCAGATGTTTTCCTCGTCTTCAATATTCCTCTCTTGTTCAAACGTGCAGGATTGATTACTATGGAATGGCAATGTCTCTTTGATAATTTTCGGGTTTTCTTTTACTACTTTGTACTGACTTGCCCAGATATGTCATTTCTTCCAATGAAGAACAGCTTCTCGTGGCTTTCCTGTCTTCATTTGGATAAAATTTGCAGCATGCTTGACCACCAGAGCTTGCCCAGTGGTCTCTCTGTGACCAACTGCCTGTTTAATTCATTCAAAATCCATTTGGGTTTTGTAACCTTTACCATCGCCCAGTCAGTTTTTATTTCACATTTTTCCTGTTCAAGGTCATCCTTGAGCCTCGGCCTGCATTCTGAGCAGGAATAAGGACTGCGCAGGATATCCCAAGGAATCTTTGTGTCGTCCAATGCACCCAGCCTCTCCGATAAATTGAGCCGGTGATTGGATTAGGAAGATGCAATGGCAAATAGCTCTAATCCATCATCAGCTTGTCATTTACTGACAGCTGCCACTAATTAAATTGGTGTGAGAAGGGTGGAGGAGGAGATGGTGCCAACTCCTATACCGCTCAGGGCCAATTAGAGTGCGCTTCACCCTTGTGGCACAGGTATCATTCAGGCTCGCCATTATTATATAGGTCCTTGCTATATATTTTAATGTACACACTTCCTCACATATAGAACTGCTTTGATTTTATTGACAGATGATCACTGAGGAAGCATGACCATTAGCCACCAATTGGCGTAGCTTTCATGTTCGGGATTTTGGAATGGGAGTTTTGAGGGGGAGGATGAGAGAGTGGTGGGAAAGGGGGAGGGTTGAAATTCCATGGCCATGGCAAAACTGCTCTACATCAGATGACATTGACAGCCTACATGCCATATTGCAGAAAAATCTTACCTCTTGAATTGTGCACAGCTACTCGCATTCAAAAACTGCCGTGTGCTTTCTTATATTGCATTTCATCCGGTGATGGATTGGGTGATGTAATATTCCAGTGAATTTTCATTTTCTTTTGACCTTGGTGAAAAGATGGTCTTCAAGTCCTTCAAACCACAAGTTTAATGACTGGGATAATGATTGCCCAGTGTTCCATGTATGTAGCGTGTGGGTGTCGACAAACTGGCAAAAACGAAATTACAACACTGTTTTTGTGAACGTAACCCAAGGTAAGACTGAAGACATCATCCAGTTATCTTTGATAAACGTTTGTGGATCTTCTTCTACCCAGTATACAAAGTCGAGGTCCGTGGAAGAGCTTGAACACAGGATGGAACAGAAGAAGAAGAACATAGAGGGGGAAACACACCAACAGCAGAGTAGAGGGGCACACCAGATGGAAATTTGAAGAAAAAATGGGTGAGGTGAAGAATGAGATAAAAGGGAGGGATATGAGGACATGGAGTAAACAAGCTGGATACAAGCTCAAACATAGCAAGAGGAGGAAGGCAAAATCAGGGGATGAAACAGACTGGAAAGGAAGGGGTGGGCTTAGGAGGAATTTTATGAATGGAAAAAGATCATGAGTATGGAAGGTGTATGCGCTGAGGAAGAGGTGAACGGTCATCTTGAAACCTTGAAAAGAAGAGGGGGGGGGGGGGGGGGAGGGGTATGAATAAACTGAGGAAGTTGGTTTTCTACAGGCAAGAGAAGAGAGTATCAAATGAGTGGAAGTGAGCAGTGAGCCTGGATTTTGGGAGATTCACTAAAAGTGGGTTACTGGCGCAGACTGTGCAGCCTGGAGAAATGCATGGGGTTGGAGAGGAGGCAGAGAATGGAGAGGATTGAGGGTAAAAGACCAGAAAGTAGGTAGAACACTGAGAGGCTATCAACCTGTCTGTGTCATGAGAGTAACTGGCCCGTAGACTCAGCTTCACGTCAAGAGATTCCAATGATTTTGAGGGCCTTGGTTTTCGCAGTATCACTATGATCAAATAAACCTAAACCCCCACCTAACACTTCCTTGATGCAACCTTCACCTTGAGTTTGAATCAAAAGACTCACTGGTATATCGCGCGATTCCACCACCCGGCATTTCTGATGGTTAATCATGTATTCCATTGTAGCTCTTTGGTGAATATTGTTTTGAGTTTATAGGTGGGTGGATGACGCTGGAGAGAGATGCAGTTATTGTAAAATAAATTGTCATCCCATTTGTGTGAATTCGTGAGATAATAAAAGGAAGTGGTGGGAGAGCAGTAGCTCGACAGTTGCACATGAGAGAAGTTCATCCGAATAGGTGCAATGAGTAGAGCACCTGAATTTTGAAAACCGACATGCTATTTTGTACATTTTTGCGAGGTAAATCTTTGGCAGCAATACAATAAATGCACGACATGTTGACAGGTTCTTCACATCTGGCGCCGGCTTAAACCGAATGGCTTATTCGGCAATTTGTAACTGTCCAGTGCCGCTGGCTCCTGCTCGGCAAAGCCCACCTTGTGTTAACCCTTGTGTCGCCGGCAACAGCTCTTTGACATTATGCTGAGGAGCAATACAAGTGAAGTGATACCGAATCCATCTTGATAGGAGATGTTGGGCCGACTGAACACGATTCATTGGACGGGTGCATTTCACTCTGTAATTTTACCCCCTTTTGTCAGCCTTGTACGTGCCCACAATTGGCATCTCAATTTTTTGTCTGCTTGAATGCGTGATGATCAAGGTGTGAAGCTTGTCAGTCTCCACGTTCCATTCATTTATGTCTGCTGGAGTTGTGAAATCGAAGATTGACAAGTATATTCATTTCCTGAAATGTTTGTCTGTTTGTCACTTGGCGAAATGTGTTTGTCAATTATGTTGATCGGTTCGGTTAGTTAGTTTTTTTGTTTGCTCGTCTGTCCGCTCACCTACACCCCAAACTGCTCAGATGATCTTTCTAAAACTCTCACAGATTGTAGACACCATCCCTGCGATGGTCCGCGACAATGTTTTGTAAAGGTTTTGGTCGATGCTGGGTCAACAAAGGCCAAATTTCTAAAATTGTCAATTTTCATCTAATTGACCTGAAAGTTGAAGAGGATTTGCGCATTTGGTCATTGAATTCAACGACCAATTATTTTTGTGGTCTACATAGGCTGGAATTTCTAAAATTGTCAATTTTCATCCAATTGACTTGAAATTTGAATAGGATTTTCATATCAGCGAACCAAATTCAACCACCAATTATTTTTATGGTCAAATTTGTTTTATGGATTTTGCAAGTTCGTGCTCTGCACTATGTCTATCTTGTTTGTTTGTCTGTCTGCTTGCCTACAATCCAAACCGCTCCGCTGATTGTTCGGAAACTTTCACAGATTGTTGGCACCGTTCCTGTGACGGCCGGCAACAAAGTTTCATTAAAATTAGTCATTATGTCATGATGTGACGTTGCAAAGGCATAAACCACCTTTTGGGCGATAACTCCGGAACACGATTCCGGAGATAATGGAGATTATGGAGACCAGAACCATAATGTTCTTCATTCAGTTTCCAACAACTTTCTAATTGAACTTGTGACGTAAAACCAACAGATTTCCGAAGCGTATGGACTTTAAAGTTTGCCTGTGAACGTCATAACATTTAAATCACATTTTGGCCGATATCTCAGAAAGTAAGGGTGCTGGAGCAAAAATAACCATATTTTCGGCCCCTGGGGTTAGTTCAATACACATCAGACAAACACACATCAGACAGGGTTGTGAAAGGACTTTATTCATTCATTTTTTAAACCGTAGCCTGGGGAATGGAGACCCATTTTTATGCCTCCGCCCCCGAAGGTGGTCGGAGGCATTATGTTTCCGGGTTGTCCATCCGTCCGTACGGGCTAAACCTCCTTTTTCTCAGGAACCACATGTCCGATCGAGACAAAACCTTCAGGGTAGGAGTGACACCCATGCAGAATGTTTTTATGATAATTGTGACGTTTTAGGTCACGTTGTATGGCAGCCATCTTGGATTAAACGCAAATAATTAAAATTTTATTTTTGGGAAACCGCTGAATGGAAATTTTTTATAACTTGGCACATTGTCATGTACTCCCAATGGGGAACAAAAGCATGATAATGATGACATCATAGGTGAAGTGGTGAACCAGCCAAAATGTTTCAATCAAATTCCTTCTAAAAATCTGAAATAGCGTGCACATGATGTATGACCCATTTGTATTGAAATACAGTCAGACCCCACGATTCGTGGTTCCGCTATTCGCGGAGAAATCTACATTTTGGGCGATAACACAAGTAGCATCTTTAAAGCAGTTTGCCAGTGCATGTCTCTTCTCACATAATTTTTTTTCAATTTCCGTTTTTAGTTCAATATCTCTGAAGCACGAGTATTGGACATGAATGGACTCGAACATTATTATATTTAAGCGTATATGGATGGTGTTGCATCCAGCAATTACCCAAACCATACTTGATGGTGCCGTTAACGGTTTAATCCGAAATCTCAACACAGCACAGCATCTCCATGAGGCCAACAAAAAACACCATCTTTCCTTTGCTCCTCCCACTCTCCAAAACCAACCGTCACTTCCGTTTCTCATACATATGAACGATAACATGTGAATTCCAAACATAAATTGCAAGTGAATTATAACACATGAATTTCAAACTTAACAGATGCTATATTATTATCCACAACTATTCTACTTTAATTACTATTTCAATAATCCTTCATATTGTGCCAGTGAAGTAATCCCCTTATAACATTGTAATATTTCTTTTTTTGAGACCGTCCTGCGACCCTCAGGCACACCCTTGTGACCCTCATTTGGGTCAGGACCATGTGTTTGGGAACCACTGCCCTATCCATACATATGCAGAGTGTACATTTTTTAAGGTCATATATCACGTGGTGTGGCAGCCATATTAGCTTGAAAGCCGATAATTTAAAAAATCCCTTCTCTGAAACCGCTTCACCGATAGATGTGAAACCTGTCATGGCTGGTGAAAATGTGATACTTGAAAACAGCTGAAGGGATTTAAATCAAGCATGGTACAAGTATGCATTGTGATGTAATAATGTGGGCGGAGGCATATCAGTCGACGTCGTTACGTCAAAGAGTGCCAATCTAGTTTTGTATGCAGTCTTGATGCCATGCTAGTTTTGTACGCAGTTTAATATTAGGACAGTGAACGAGGGCATCTACCCGTTGTGGGACTATTTGGAGGCTTATTGGTGACAGTCGCATTGCTCTAGTTCATAGGTTCTTAACCAGGGGTACAAAACCTCCAAGCTGGGGGTACTAGACACGCCGCCCCAAAATAAATTTCAATTTAAAAATAAGGGGATAACAGTATTTAAAGAAAAAAAAGAAGGGTTAAAATGTTTTTATTATAAAATGTTATGGAATTATTTTAGAAGAATTCTTGTTTTGTGAACCGCTGACAACAACCACAAAAGCAAATGATGTGTTTAATCTCGTGAAAGATTTCTTCTTGAAGCATGGGATGACTCTCAACGTGTGTGGGTCACTTTGCACTGATTCCGTGGCTCCCACCATGGCTCCCACCATGCTAGGAAACAAATCAGGCTTTGCTACCCTTGTGAAGAAGGAGATGCCCCATGTCACTGTCACGCACTGTGTGTTGCATCATCATGCACTTGCCACGAAGACGCTGCCAGAACACCTGAATAATGTTTTGTCAATTGCTGTGCGTGCAGTAAATTTTATCAGAGGACGAGCCCTGAATCACTGTCTCTTCAAAGATTTTTGTGAAGAAATTGGAACTGAACGTAGTGTTCTTCTTTCCCACACGGAAGTGAGATGGATTTCCCGTGGCCGGATGCTTACTCGTGTCTTCGTACTGCACGAAGAAATCAAGCAGTTTCTTAGAAAGAAAGACGGTGACATTGCTGACCACTTTGAAAATAGGGAGGTCATTTTGTCCCTGGCATATCTGGCAGATATATTCACACACCTCAACGATTTGAACACCTGCATTCAAGGAACAGGGATGAACATGATCACTGCCAGGGAAAAGGTGTCTGCCTTCACCCAAAAACTTCCAATTTGGATGCAGCGCATTGAGAATGGAAATTTTGCAAACTTTCCTAAACTTGATGAGGCTGCCAATGCGGAAAAAGAACTATCCATCGTGACTGAAGTGAAAGAACATTTGCAGGTGCTGATTCAGTCCTTCCAAGGATACTTTCACCATGGAGAGGTTTCTATTGCACAGAGACGGATACAGGATACATTTCTTTTCAACCTGGATCTTTTCCAGGTTGAAAAAAGGTTGGGATCTTTTCAACCTATGAACATGGATGATAGTGATAAAATGAAAGATGATCTTGTTGAGCTGAAGGCCAATGAAAAAATCCGAATGGACTTTGAATCAACACAGCTAGACATCTTCTGGTGTGCACAACTCAAAACATTCCCACAGTTAGCAGAGAGAGCTCTGGAGATCCTCGTGCCATTTGCGACCACCTATTTGTGCGAGACAGGTTTTTCAACACTCCTACACATCAACACAAAGGCCAGGAACCGTTTAGATGCAAGTGACGACATGCGTGTGGCTATTTCAAAGAAAGAACCTCATTTCAGCATCATCGTTAATGAAAAACAACAACAAAAGAGAAATGTGTCTGTGTGTACTGTGTGGTATGTTTTTCTACAAAAGTTATTATTGTACTGTAATCTACTTCAACAAAGTGACTTTTCAGCAAACACTATGCATTATGATTATTGTTTCCATAAATGTGTTTTTTTCATGTGAAAAGAAAGAAACTTTATTAATCTATTATTGTAGTTTTAAGTTATTTATGGCACGGGGTACAGGAAAATATTATAAAAACTCAAGGGGTACGGGCACTTAAAAAGGTTAAGAACCACTGCGTCTAGTTCGTCTGATTTTGTTCAACAGGCAATCCACAGGTAACCTGAGTCCCTGTTTGTCTCTTATTTCCCAGCTCTGACAGTGGAGGATTTGCTGCAACAGTGTCTGATTCGTACTATTTCGCCAAGTGTCGCTCTTTGAGTGATTTATATCTTGTTTGTTTGTCTGTCAGTCGCCCACAGGTCACAATTCCAAACTGATCTTCATGAAACCTAACTAACTGATGGAGCTAATCAAAATATGGAAACCTATTGTTCTTGAGTCCAAAAGGTCAAGGTCACAAATCATCAGTTTTCATCTGACTGACTTGATTGATATATATATATATATATATATATATATATATATATATATATATATATATATATATATATATATATATAATATATATATATATACATACATACAGACTTGGCATTTAATATGGAATTTATTTTTTTCTTGACTTGGGTTTACTTTCTGAACTCGGTATATCAATCTGGTGAGTTTCTTTTACGCTTCCATGATTTCTTTGTTAAAAGAACCATGTCACTGATTGTCTGTCGCAGCAAGAAGTCAATAACAGGATTATATCACAGGTGGCGTGACAAAATGTACGAACAGGTACATTTGACGATTGCCTTCACAATCGGGTATATAAGGGTTGTTGCGTTCTGTATTAGTGGAAAACAACTGCTGCACGTCTACAAAAGTTATTGCCACTTCCCCTGGAGATGGTCCGTCAACTCGACAATGCTGTTTGTCATTTAGTGGTGGCTTTACGAAATTCCGGCATAAAACAGCGTGCTATTGCTCGGCAGTATGGCATCACTCAAGGTCAGGTGTCAAAGATCCTGAAACGAAATGCTCAGAGGGGTGTCCCTACTCCAATACCGAGGCCAGGACATCCCCGCAGAACCACAAGGAGGGATGATCACCAGCTGCACCGGTTAGTCCGCAATGGCCGTACCAAGTCAGCTAATCGGCTTAGGGCTGAGTGGCAGCAACTGACAAATGTGCCTGTATCCAGAAGGCTAGTCCACCAACGACTGGTTCAAGCAGGCTGTCGTGCCAGGCGTCCCCTGAGAAAGCCACGTCTGACCAGACAACACCACCAGCGCCGATTGCAGTGGGCCAGAGAGCACCGTCAATGGCAGCCAGGACACTGGAATCACGTGATCTTCAGTGACAAGTCTAGATTTCTGGTCTATCGTCAATATGGCCACGTACGAGTGTGCAGACAAGTGAATGAAGCCTACAACGAAGATTGTATAGTGCCAAGAGTCCAAGCTGGAGGTGGTGGGGTGACCGTTTGGGCTGCTTTTCATGCAGGGGGCAAAACTGACCTGGTTGTTCTGAATGGAAACCTGAACCAGTTCAAGCACAGGGCCATTCTGGAAGAAACATTGCTTCCATTTGTTCGTGCAGCCTTTCGAGGAAACTTTGTCTTCCAAGATGACAATGCATGGCCTCATCGTGCTCGCATGATCCAACACTTTCTTGCTGACCGTGGTGTAGAGCATATGGAGTGGCCTGCCATGTCCCTGGATATTAATCCGATAGAGAATTTGTGGGCAGAATTAACGCGTCAAATCGACAACTTGGACCAGCAGCCTGCCTCTGTGCGTGAATTGCAGCAGGCTATTGTAACTGCATGGCAAGCGATTCCTGTCCAAACCTTGGCAAATCTCGTGAACAGCATGCCTCAACATGTACGTGCTCTCCTGAATGCTCGTGGGGGTTGCACGACGTACTGAACTGTAATTTTACTGTCCGTAATCCCAGTCGTAATTTAACTTTTGTTTTTGTTGAACAAAACTTTTTTGTAATTTAACTTTTTTGTTTTTGTTTTTGTTAATTTGTTGGTACACACGCTTGCAGAGTTCGATATCAATTTCCTCAAACTTTGCAGTGATTTGAGCCTTCAATTCCTGAATGGTACGAGGCTTTTCACGATAAACAAGGTCTTTCATGAGCCCCCAAAGAAAGAAATTTGGAGGTGTAAGGTCTGGGGAGCGTGCCGGCCACTCGATCGGACTGCGGCGGCCGATCCACTTTCCGGGAAAGTTTTCATCAAGCCGAAAGCTGATAAACTTTCGAAAGCTGATAAAGATAAACATGTCATTCATTTATTTCTACCTTCTTGTGCACTGTAATACAAATGTCAAACAAACAATCAACTGACAGAAATATATATATAATTATATACAGTATATATAAACAGAAATCGGGCGCTACTTTTGACTCACCCTGTATATATATATGTATTTATATATATTGTCGTGCGACTCCGGTTAACACCAGAAGGTCGCGGATAGGCCTAAACGGTTTATTCGGAGGCAACAACCAAACGCGGATTTTACTATGTCGCACGGGAGGAAGAAGGAAAATGGAAGCTGCGCAAAAAGCTTACCTTGTGCGCCGACTGCAGCTTCGGTCCTGCAAGGAAATTAATTCAATCGGGCACAGGTTTAACAGGGGATGGAAAATAATACAAGGGTTTATTGCAAAGAAAATCGGGACAGGGAAAAGCACGCGCCGGTAATAAATATCCTAATCGGGACGTCCCCACACACAGATTTCAGAAACAAGACACAGGAAGATGAATTAATAAAACGTCCGTTATGTAATTGTAAAATGTTCTGCGGATGCGGCCTTATCTCGTCTGTCGTCTTGCGTCCCCAAGCTCCGCCGCACACCACGAGGCCCCTCGCTCCAGCACCACAGCACCGCGAAGGCCCGAGCCAACGCCCACTTCGTTCGCACATGAGGCCCCAAAGCAGGAAAAGCACTGCGCGTCCAGCGCAGGCCAGCGGCTCCAAGCGAGGTCGATCTTCACACCCGATCGGCCTGCCACATCCCAGTCAGCTCTCCTGAAGCAAACGTGCAAGACGCAAGCGAACTCCACTTGGGCTATATCTTAACTCAACTCGGGCTGCGCAAAACGAAGCGCCGGATGTCCAAAAAGGCTAGCTACTGTTACGGATTCGTCACTTCCGTTGTTGTGGTTTTAATCCACTGTAAACATTTTTGATTCCATGTACTATTATTGTTGTCGTTTAGGGAAATAGAGATTACTATTTTCAAAAGGTAAAAAAGTTAATGTTTTAAATGAAACCGGAACCGGACGACGACGAAGAGGAAGAGGAGGAAGAGAAGGCGGAGCGAGTGAGTCGGACAAGAAGCCGAGCTGCTTCAAGGTCCTGAGTGAACGTTGGCGAACGCGGGTCACGTGTGAACTTTGGGTTTCCTGGGAAAGGGATTCCTGCGACAGAGTTGTTATCGCTGTGACAGATCAACCTGCATGTCAGGTTTTGCGGTTGATTCCGACGAGAATCATCGGAGTGCCGTTACGCCACAAGAACGGGCCGTCGGCCATTTTACCTCGCGCAGGATTTGCGCTTCGCTCAAGGTTTTTCACTTCGCTTCAATCATTTTCACCGCATTCAGACGTTAATCTGGTGTGTGTGTGTGTAACGTGGCTTTTGAGTGGGAAATCTGCGGTTCGCCGATTGGGAGCCGTGGAACGCCCATACCCGAGGGTGTGATTTCCCAGTCGCCTTGAGGGCACCTTTGTGCAGCTTTTTCAGCGTGACTGTGACTGTTATCCAAACGGGATTCTGGTCTCGATTAGACATCGTTCTGAAGATCACTGGAGCGGATCGACTTTGGCTTGATGCCGGAATAGAAACATTGGGAATGTTCTTCTTTTCGCTCACTTGGAGCACAGTGAGTTATAGTGTACGAACCTGATGGTACCATCATAGGAAATATATATTGGTTGTACAATTGATTACTATTGTTGTTATACTGTTATTCTTGTGTGATCTCAATACAATACTTGTTTGTTGGTAACAATTGGTGTGGTTTCACATTGATCTTTGACATACAGAATAACACATCTTTCTGCCGTGACTCCTCTCGGGGCTCGGAAGTACATCGTGACTGGGGTTTGGGGAGGAGCACGTAACACTGCGCAAAACGAAGAAGAGAAGAGAATGATGTCCAAACACCAAGAGAGCAAATGGCGTTCGGCGCTCTCTTAAATAACCTTTTCGGTGACGTCAGCCTTGGCGCGCTACCAACCAGCGACTTCCACCGAACCTTTGAACTTCGCGCCTCTCACACTCGTTGGCTGGATGTTCGCGCCCAGCGCGCCGACCAATCACAGGACTGTGGCGTGGCGATAGCTCGTAGCATGTAGCATGGTGATAGCACGTAGCATGCAGCGTGGTGATAGCGCGTAGCATGTAGCGTGGTGATAGCGCATGGCACTCGATGTGGCTAGGCCTGTCGGAGGTGGAACTGGCGGCGGTGCCCCGGCCTGGTTTCTTTGCCTGTTCGTCTTTCACAGTCATGTCAGGGAAGGGATTTATTTAATGTTGCGCTAGGGACCTATCTATGGTGTCTACAGGTGTGCATTGCCATAAGGGACAAAGGTTTGGCTGACCAGGTGAGACACACAGGGGTGCTACTCTTTAATCCCTACTCTACTTATCACTCAAACATCCTGGTATGCTCACAGGTATACTCTTAACCGACAAAACGCCGACACATGAAACTTATTACAAGGTAGATTCCTTACCGCGACAGACGAAGCACGTTACCTACACAGATCTATCTGGCTCTACATATCACTACCCTACCGACATAACAATATATATATATATATATATATATATATATATATATATATATATATATATTACTATTAGTGCTGTGCCGATATCGGAACTGGCAATCTGGAACAAGCTGATATCGGCTATTTTTCGTAATCTTTACCGGCAGATTACAATCAGTGTACAGTTCCGATGACCGATTAAAGTTGTACTGTACTCAATACAACCCCCAAACCTTGAGTAGCTTTCACACTTGTTTAGAGCAAATTTCAATCAACAAATTGAAGAACACAACGTTGCACCTATTGCTTTAGAAACAGCTGCAAGTTCAAAGTAAAACGCGATGGCTCGTACAGTACCATGCGATATGTGATGGCTCTTCCTGACTTGGCAGAGTACGTCTTGACGTTATACGTTCCAGGTGTGCATCAAAGTGTCTGTTAAATTCATTTTTTCACATTTCAAAGGTGGACTCACAGTATTCTGGCTCCCCGAGCAAAATGAGGCACATTTTACATGCAGTTTGTAAAATTACTGCTTCATTCGTTAAACAGTATGCTGTGACGTGCTCTTGTGCAATCAGGTGGTCGTTGAGCGGGTCCCGTAAGTCGGCAAATGGTCCGAGCATCAACGCGAACAATATGGTGCCGAGTCGCTCTTTGGCCGCGCCACGAACGTGGGGCAATCCGTGCAGGCGGTCTCCTTTCGCTCTCCACGCCGCCCGGGGCGCTACGAGCTCCCCGAACCGTCGTTTTATTGCTCCTCTTTCGACAGGCCGCAACAATCTCTTCCTTGATAGCGCCAAAGGTCCGCAATCCGAAATTCACTCCACATCTCACCCGGGCACAAAAATACATCCGTTCGCCACAAAGCCAGCACCAAAGAGAGCGAGACGTAGGGATGCACCCTCATTTTTCCCTCGCTAACGTCACTCCCCGACCAATCCCCGCTCCCCATTACATCATTCCATATGCTCTCAACCAACGACGAACTTCGGGGCGTGGCTTATCAGGCACGATCCCGGCGGAGTCCAGCAGTCGTTCGGGAATGTTCTGCTTTCTGTCGGCAATGTCGGTTTCATGGCCATTGTTGTTATTGTTGTTGCTGGCGAACGAGGGATTTTATGGCCAGCCTTTTTACTTAAAAAAAGAAGGGAAAATCACAGGAAGCGATTAGATACTGGGGGTTATCTTTAAGCCCTATCTAACTTAACACAAAAACCACCCTCCATGTGGTGACATGCAAACTCTCTTAAGGAAACACAGGCTCCCTCCTTATTACTTCGGGGGTTCTTCTTCTTCGCGTACATGGTCCATGCTAAAACCTATACAATCTTAATGCCACTATAGTATTTCTTCCCTACCCCCACAAACGTAACAATATTTTGCTTGGTGTTCACACCCATATTTCACTTTTATAATCCCACTTTCACCATTCTCAGAAAGTTTCAAAACATTTACTGCACACATTAACGCATTGAAAATAAAATAATGATTGAGAATAGAATGAAAATATCATTTTTTTCTCCTTCATCCAGAATCACTTGTAACTCAGGAAATGTATAACAAGCATCATTTAAAATCACGTGTTCATTACGTATTCTTGCTTTTGGATGCCTCTTCCAATCTCTAATCTGATTGGTTGCCTGGCACAGCAATGACCCCAAAGGATTTCCTTAACTTTAAGGAAATCCTTAGTCAAGGAAAATATTTATCTTAAGTTAAACCACACCTTTACCATTCCTTAACCCTCAAAGCACCTCTGGCCACGACTGTGGTCAATATGTGCATGCAAATGAGTTTAAACTGACGTCAACCCAAACAACGAATCATGACCTTTCTTACAATGTATAATAACTATGAAAGGTTGCTTCTAATTGGTGGAGAAAAGCCAATGACAAAAAAAGCATTTCTGGCCTACTAACCAGTAAATCCAGCACTTTATGGGTTACATATCAGGGAATGTTTTGCAATCAGGCCGTTGTTATATCAGCCTCTGGCGTCGCACTGCGATAATCATCCTCTTCGTGACCGTGACCAATTTCCATGAAAAGCACCTTTTGGAAACGCAAAGATTCGTGTTTAAGGTCGGTGGGGGAGCTGGGGGGGTGGGGCCTGGGGAGGGGGATGGGAGGGCCCGGGGGGTGGGGATAGGGGGGGTGTATCCCTGGAGTTTAAGGATGTCCTTATGGTAAGTAAATCCTCAAATCTTTCCTTAAGGATGTTTTACGCAATCGGTCCAAGGTCATTTTAAACTTGTAAAACATCTCTTAGGCGGCAGTTATAAAATGTACCAGCCAAATTTGTTATTCATAACATGTTATTCATAATAATTTGTTATTCACTCCTTCATGCCTCTTTTCTCACACCTCTGGAACAAACTCCCTCACTCTCTTCAATCCCTCTCCTCCCTCCAGGTCTTTAAAACAGCTTTTTACCACCATCTCTTATCTTCCCCCATCCAAAACCTTGATCTTTTCTTCCCCCGTTAAAACACCTTGTTGTAACTTTTTTGCTTTATACAGTGTACCTTTATACAGTGTACCTTTATACCGTGTACCTTTATACCGTGTTCCCTTCTGTTGTGCTTGTGTGCTTCCCTCTCTCCCCCTCTTGTCTCCCGCTCCCTTCATTGCATGCGTTATGTGTCTGTGCATGTTTTCATGTTCAATGTGTCAGATCTTACACGAACCTCGATTCTGTATACCAAAAAAAAAGAAAAAATTCAATCATGTAAAACACTTAATTGGTGAAAATTTTAAAATTGCTAATGCTGTTTCCATGGCAACTATTGTTTGTTTGCAATTAGCAAAGTATCATGCTAAGAGACATCTTCCTTGGTTATTTATTAATTCCCTACAATGTCTAAGGCTTGTTTTCGACTTTGTACCTGCATTACAAGCCTGACAAGGACATGAGTATACTTTCCTATGAATTGCGAGGACATTCAGAGACGGTTGACATTCAGACATTCAGAGACAATCGGCACAGTTGGTGGGATTTGAACATCGCAGCATCATGTGCTGTATAATGCTCTAACAGGAAGGATTTGTTCTCGAAAGGCTTTTCATTTGCAGGACAGATTTGAGTTAGAGTGCAACGTCATGGCTTTTGTGGGACTCCGATGTCGTCAGTTTGGGTCAAGGTTTAATGCGTTTTGAAGTACTCTGTCCTGAAGGTTAAACTGTTTAGTGTTTCTAACTGGTATGAAAGAGAATGCTGCTTGACCCCAGGAATAGGTTACGTCTCCAATTGTATTCGAGTGGTGGGGACATGAGAAGCCAATGTTTGTATAAAAAAAAAGAGAGGGTGGGTGGATCTGGGAGGCCTTGCCATTGACAGACATTTTGTCTATGTGGACATCTTATATGAATGCGTTGCCTTCACCTGACAATTTTAAGGTGCTTCCCATCCTGGTAGCTTTATGATAACTGTTACTTCCACTTAAGAACAATTGCCACAGCCATCTGTTTCTGCTTCTGCTTTGCTTTGCCACTTTTGATCACTGTAAACTGAAGTGCCTGAGGACGTCACATCATTTCGCACTGTGCTTGCTGACATCATGTAAAAGGTACTTGTGCTGCTCAACTTTCTTCATGACACATTTGTGATGACGTGCTCATCATGGTGTGCTTGCCTTGGAAATGGAAATTAACTCAAAACAAGCTTGTCACGTGAACTATGAACCTTCAAAAACTGCATCTGCAATTCTCATCCAATCAATATTTGAAACATTCACATAGCATTGAATATTAAAGTTTGTACGAAACCATTTTCCTTTTTAATAGCATAGCTTTGCATTTTAAAGAGGAAGATTTTGGATACTACTACTACTACTGCTACTGCTGCTGCTGCTACTACTACTACTACTGCTGCTGCTGCTGCTGCTGCTACTACTACTACTACTACTACGACTACTACTACTACTACTACTACTACTACTGCTGCTACTACTACTACTACTACTACTACTACTACTGCTGCTACTACTACTACTACTACTACTACTACTACTATTGCTGCTGCTACTACTACTACTACTACTACGACTACTACTACTACTACTACTGCTGCTGCTGCTGCTGCTACTACTACTACTACTACTACTACTACTACTACTACTACTGCTGCTGCTGCTGCTGCTACTACTACTACTACAACTACTACTACTACTACGACTACTACTACTACTACTACTACTACTACTACTGCTACTACTACTGCTACTACTACTACTACTACGACTACTACTGCTGCTGCTACTACTACTACTACTACTGCTGCTACTACTACTACTACTACTGCTGCTGCTGCTACTACTACAACTACTACTACTACTACTACTACTACGACTACTACTACTACTGCTACTGCTGCTACTACTACTACTACTACTACTGCTGCTGCTACTACTACTACTACTACGACTACTACTACTGCAGCTGCTGCTACTACTACTACTACTACTACGACGACTACTACTACTACTACTACTACTGCTACTACTACTACTACTACGACTACTACTACTACTACTACTGCTGCTGCTACTGCTACTACTGCTACTACTGCTACTACTACAACTACTACTACTACTACAACTACTACTACTACTACTAATACTAATACTACTACTACTATTATTATTATTACATTGATGTCCACAATTATTCCCACCTTTATTATGGGGTTGGCAAGGGAAAGTTCTTTTAGAAACTTGCTGGCCTTGTCTGATGTTTGACTCAGGCTAGTGCAGGAATTTGGAATGTGTTGAGGGTGCCAGCGATAACTCATGTAATATTCCCGAATTACACAATGGGATCTATAACTTCCATTTTATAATACTAGCAGACTGGATGCACAGTGTAGCATCCCACACACATTGATGCCTAACCATGACTGTGAAGCGCCAGATTGACGGTTTATAACTGGGTCAAGATTGGATCCCAGGCTAGGAAACTCAGAGGTGAGTGTGCTTACCTCGAGGCTATCCTGCCACATACCTGCCAACCTTTTTTGAAAGAAAAGCGGTAGGCTGGCTTGCGACGCAGTCTGCCCCCCCGGAAAATTTTCAAAAAAATGGTGCAATCTCCTGCATTTTGAGACCACAGTTAGCTGAAATATATCAACATATTTTTAGAGTGAAAAAGAGAAAACTTAACATGGTTGATGAATGGAAAATGGCGCGTTGTCTTGAAATGAATGCCCGCTGTTTCCTGTCGTCCCATTGGTCATGCTTAGTTTGGAAGCAATAACCAATCGCTGACGAGATAAGAAATCAAGGTCAGGCACGAGTTTTGTGGAATGCAGAAGCAGCCGCGTGTAATACGATCTTGGCAGTGAGAAACGAACGCAAAACTGAAAAAACACAACTATTAATTTTTTTCCAATAGCAATTTCCAAATGCAGTGTCTGACTAATAAAATCGGTATGCGTTGGTAGCTATAGAAAATCGGTAGGCTACCGTGCGAATCGGTAGGGTTGGTAGGTGCGCTGCCAGTGTGTGTGTGTGTGTGTGTGTGTGTGTGTGTGTGTGTGTGTGTGTGTGTGTGTGTGTGTGTCTCACAGATACACACATACATTAGTAAAGGGAACACTGCGGCGTTTTACACATAAACAAAAGAGCT